>NC_133127.1:189762753-190069420 GCF_048418815.1 Hemitrygon akajei
CCCTCTATAGGTCCTGCCTGACATACTGAGTTCCTCCAGCATTTTGTCTGCATTTCTCAAGAGTTCCAGTGTCAGCAGAGTCTCTCATCTGCAGACCTCTACTGTGGTTCGAATGGAGTTTGCATCTTCCCCCTGTGACCGCCTTTCTTTTGTCCCCATTCCTAATTCATGCTGGATAACGTGTAATGCCCTCTGTAAAGATACAGCAGGCAAGGAATCAAGGAGAAAGACCCAACTAGACTTTCAAAGTTCAAGGTAAATTTATTAAAGATTTATGTCACCATTTACATGCTTGAGATTCATTTCCTTGCAGGCATACACAGTAAATCCAGGAAACACAATAGAATCAATGGAAGACCACATCCAATAGGATGGACAAACCAAAGTGCAAAAGACAACAAACTGTGCAAATATAAATGAAGAAAAATAATGTAATAAATAAATAAGCAATAAATATTGAGAGTATGAGATGGAGTCCTTAAAAGTGGGTCCATAGGTTCTGGGATTTGTTCACTGATGGGGCAAGTGAAGTTAAATGAAGTTATTCCCTTTGGTTCAAGAGGCTGATGATTGAAAGGTAATAACTGTTTCTGAACCTGGTGGTGTGGGTACTGAGGCTCCTGTATCACCTTCTTGATGGCAGCAGGAAGAATACGGCATGGCCTTGGTGCTGGGGGTCCTTGATGAAGGATGCCCTACCTTAAACATCAGCAGTATCTATATGATGTTCTATCTCAAGAACGCAACATCCACCATCACAGGTCTGCACCACGCACGCCAGGCCACCTTCTCAGAGTGACCATCAGGCAGGAGGTACAGAAGCCTGAGTTCCCACACCACCAGGTTCAAGAACAGCTACTTCCCTTCAACCATCTAGTTCTTGAACCAACCCGCACAACCCTAATCCCTGCAGTTTAGCAAAACCATGACCACTTTGATCACTTTGCAGTATTACAGATTCAGATCTTTTGTCAGCAACTCACACAGAATGCTGTAGGGACCCAGCCGCCCAGGCAACGTCTATGGAAAGGAAAAAAGGAATCTATGTTTTGCGACCAGAGCTGATGAGTTCCTCCATCATTTTATGTGTTACTCTGAATTTCCAGCATCTGCAAAATCCTTGTGTTTAGATTTTTGTTCTAACTTTATTCCCTCTTAGAAAAGAAAAATATGCACTGTATAATTTATGCTTACGTTGTCTTTTCCTTGTGAATGGTCCTTATCAAATGCTACCATATGCGCCATTGATAATGCTGCTGCAAGAAAGCTTTTCATTGCACCCATGCATACATGTACTTGTCCACGTGGCAATATACCTGACTTTGACTTTGAATTTGACATTCATGATGTCTCATAAGTAACATCATGAAGACACCTGTTACTGGGTTTTGGTAGATGTATTTCAGCTAAAAGATTTTAATGGGTAACTAGCTTACCAACAGATAAAGGTTTCAGTGGTTTACAGTCCATTCAAATCAAATATTAATATATTTAATCCTGTCAGGTAACTTGGTCCCGACTGCCCCACTACTGACAGCATCTACAGGAGACACTGTCTCAAGAAAGAAGAGTCTATCATTAAGGATACGCATTATCTGGGCCAAGATCTCTTCTCACTGCTTCCATCAGACAGGAGGTGCAGAAGTCTGAAGTTGCATAGAACCAGGTTCAGGAATAGCTCCATTCCTATGACCATCAGGTTCTTGAAATGACCTAGACAACCCTAACGTTACCTCAGCATCAGAACACTATGGACGACACATTGTACGACCAAGGACTTGTCTCTGATTGCGTTCTTTTCACTAAGACCATATGACCATAAGACATAGGGGCAGAATTAGGCCATTTGGCCTGTCAAGTCTGGTCTGCCATTTCATCACATCTGATCTATTTCCCTCTCAACCCCATTCTCCTGCCTTCTCCCTGTAACCTTTCACGCCCTGACAAATCAAGAATCTACCAACGTCTGCCTTAAATATATGCAGTGGCCTGGCCTCCACAGCCATCTGGGGCAACAAATTGCACAGATTCACCACCCTCCAGCTAAAGAAATTCCTCCTCACCTCTGTTCTAAATGACATCCCTCTGTTCTGAGGCTGTACCCTCGGGTCCAAGGCTCCCCGCCACTAAAATCTTGTTTTGCAGGGGATTTTTTTCTTTTTATTGCCTACTACAATTTATGTATCATTAATGTTTTGTGTTATCAGTACTGATAAGTAGATGATGCTGAAAGCTAGTTTTCATTGTAACTACACTTCACTGTACTTGTGCACTTGACAGTACCCTTGACATGATACTATCTCCATTTACTCCCAAAGCACTTAAAGTGGAATGGAGGTGGGGTTAGTAGGAATGTGGTATTGAGTTAAGTTATACCTTTCTTTACTTACTTACTGCCCATTACACGACTAGCATTTAGGGCAGCAATGAAGGTCATCCATCTCTGTCTGTCCTTGACGACTCAGAAGTAGAATTCTTCATTGCTAAGCACAAGAACTAATATTTCGTGATCTCCCTTTTAAAGTAGTCCATAATCAATTTACTTATCTTGGAATTACAGTCACAAGGAAGTTTAAAGATCTCTTTTGTGAAAACTTTGTCAATCTTTCATATGCTATAAAACAGAGTCTGGTACAATGGTCACCTCTATCTATGTCCTTGGTAGGTCGTATTAATGTTGTTAAAATGTATGTTCTCCCCAAATTTTTATACTTATTTCAATCTATCCCAATTTTTATTCCTAAATCTTTTTTTGATTCCTTAGACTCTATTATTTTGTCATATCTGTGGCAGAATAAGCGCTCTAGAATTAATAAAATCCACCTCCAAAAATCTAAAAAAGAGGGTGGCATGGCTTTACCTAACTTTCGCTTATATTACTGGGCAGCTAATATACGTTGTGCTGCCTTCTGGTCTTTCTTCCACGGCCAACCCGAGTGCCCTAACTGGGTGGCAATGGAGTTGAGCTCCACTAAAGAATTATCTATATCTGCACTTCTTGGCTCTGCACTCCCTAGCAGTCTGCCCAGATCAATAGCTAATCCTCTGGTTAGACACACTTTGCGTATATGGGCTCAGTTCAGGAAATGCTATGGTTTCCAGGGGTTTTCCGTTTCTAGCCCTGTCGCACATAATCACCTTTTTTTACCTACTACGTACGATTCAGCATTCCATGTTTGGTACAGGAAGGGCATTAGACATTTTGAAGATCTCTTCATTGATAATCGCTTCGCTTCTTTTCAGCAGCTCTCCGTTAAGTTCAACCTGCCTAATGCTCACTTTTTCAGATATCTCCAAATCCGACACTTTACTGCTCCTTTAATTCCTAACTTTCCTGAAATGCCTGCGAAAAATGCTATGGACCTATTTCTTTCCATTAATCCACTAGGTAAAGGTTTAATTTCAATTATCCGAGATAAACTAGCAGCCTTCCGACGGGCCCCTGTGGATAAAATTAAAACGGCCTGGGAGCAGGATTTAAATATCTTCTTATCCGAGGAGAGCTGGGACTCAGTTCTCAAATCGGTTAACTCAACCTCCCTTTGTGCTCGCCATTGCCTCTTACAGTTTAAGATTGTTCATAGAGCCCATATGTCTAAATCTAAACTATCTCGATTCTACCCTGGCATTAGTCCGCTCTGTGATAAATGCAAGAGGGGCGTGGCCTCTCTCATCCATATGTACTGGTTCTGTCCTAGCTTGGAGAAATTCTGGAAAGATGTCTTCACTACATTATTGGGTATTCTGAATCAGCACCTAGAACCTAACCCCTTAATTGCTCTGTTCGGTTTTTGGGGCAAGACAGATTTATGTCTGGGTCTGACCAAATGCCGAATACTATCTTTTGCCTCTCTCCTGGCGAGACGCTTGATCCTCCTTAGATGGAGAGATGTTGCCCCGCCCACTCATGCGCAATGGCTTAACGACATTATGGCCTGCTTGGACCTCGAAAAAATTCATTATTCAGTTCTTAATTCGGATCTAAAGTTCCATAAGGTCTGGGGACCTTTTATCGAGTACTTTCATAACCTTCCTCTTGACTAGGGTTTTTTTTTTTCTTTTTTTTTCTTCTTTTCGGTCCCTTGCTTTCAGCTCCCTTTTTTTTCTGGTAGCAGGCATTATTATCCTCTGTTGCTAAGTGTATTCACAGTCTGGGAGTTTGACTGTCCGGACTTATACTCTTTATACTGTGTGGTGGTTGGTCTGGAGTTGTTGTTGTTTTTTTTTTGTGTTGTGGGGCTTGTCACAACAAGCTCACTTGTCTTTAATTTAGGTGCTTTTTTGTTAAATTCTCTTCCTTTGTAGCCTATTGTTATTGTATGCTTAATCTTGCACTGTATTAATGCTCCTCATTGGGATTTGGGGTTTTTAATTTTGTAAAATGTTTTGAAAAACTAATAAAAAAAAATCTTTTAAAAAAAAAAGAATTCTTCATTGCTGATTCTGACTGTTTGAATAGTCAGAATTGTTAGCTCTGAGCTGAACCCCTGAACCTGGACTCTTAGCCTGACCTCTACTTTTTCATCTGTTTGGTATAGGTGACCCTACCCTCCAGCCAGCCTAGCTCTCCAGGTCATTGAGGTACGAATCCTCCAAACCTCAACAAGGTTGTAGTCCTCGTAGAGGAGATAGGTGAGAAGCTACAATCATATTGAATGGTGGGACTGTCTGAAAGGCCCAAAATGACAGGATGCAGGTAACAAAAAGGCTGGTGTTGTTGTGGACATTGTGGAAGGGTTTTAGTTCCTTAAGATTGTCATAGCTCCAAATTGACAAATACAGTACTGTGCATTTATGAAACTCTTAGATAGGCATATGGATGAAAGTAAAAAGGAGGCCTATGTAGGAGAGAAAGGTTGAAGAGTTCTTGGAGTAGGTTAAAATGTCAGCACAATATCGTGGGCTGAAGGGTCTGTGCTGTACTTGTACTGGTCCATGTTCTGTGTAAATCAGTTACACTCACTTGTCCTATTTCCCATGGTTTTATGTTGAGTAAGATTATCTCAGAGCTTGTTATTCAAATGTTTACACCAATCAATAAGAGCATGGGGATATCAAGGAGGATCAGTGAACGTTTGTCCAAGTAACTTGAAGAACTTTCTGATGGGGGGAAGAGGGAGACAGAGCTGGAGAAAGTTAACAAGGACAATGCTGGAGCGTAGGCAGCAGAAGTGCAAACATTTGGAAAGACTGCCAATGGCTCTGTTTTGTTAAGAGTTTGAGGAGATTTGGTACCAAAGACTCTTGCAAATCCTTCCCTCTCCCATTGTGCAGAATCTACAAAAGTGTTTAATATGGAAGCATGTACCAGCAGGCTCTAGGACAGCTTCTATGCTGCTGTTACCAGACCCTTGGACGGACATCTTGCACGATAAGATAGACTGGTGACCTCAAAATCTACTTCGTTATGATCTTGCACTTTATCGTTTACCTGCTCTGTACTTTTCCAGTAGCTTTTACACTTTATTCTGCATTGTTATTGTTTTAATTTATTGTAGCTCACTGCACTGTGTAATGATCTGATCTGCATAAGTTCCACCATCTGCGGAATCCCTTGCGTTGACGATTTGCTGCCCCACTATGACGTCTCTTCAAGGTATGCCTAGCTGAAGAAGCTTAAATTGCTCTTCACCAGAAGTTCAATGAGACCCTCTCTCACTGCTCCCCCTCTGTGAGCAGTCTTTATTCCTCTCCTTATAGATTCTGCCCGACCTGCTGAGGTCCTCTGGCGTGTTTTTTGTGCTAAACAGTATGCTCACTGTATCTTGGTACATGTGACAATAATAAACCAATTTCAATACCAACTGCAGATTTATGGTAGCATCATAAATGCTGGTTGCATCACAGCCTGGTATGGAGGCTCCAGAGAACAGGATCGCAAGAGGCTGCCAAGGAGAGAATAACGTCAAGAATAACTTAAATGAAAGATGCCAAAATCTGTCAGGAGCTGTAGTGAGGGATCAGTGAGAACGTAAATTTAAAAACTGAAGCAGTGTGGGGTAGGGAAGCTAGAGTCAATGACCATCCCTGTAGGGAGGTTGTCACATGGGTCAAGACACAAACTGGAGGTTGCCTATTTGAATGGACAAGGGTTCATGTAGGGAATAAGGTGACAGATCAGTCTACAACAACACTGGAGTACTGCGAATAACTGGTAATGGTAACTGGTTTATTACAAGACCATACTTTACTTTTATTTAGAGGTAGTGTGGAACAAGCCTGTCTGGCTCACCAACCCACTATTTAACACTAGCCTAATCACAGGACAACTTACAAGAAACAATTAACCTAATAACTAACCGGTACATCTTTGGACTGTCAGAGGAAACCAGAGCACCCGGAATACACTCAAGCACTCACAGGGAGATCGAACAGACGGTGCCGGAATTGAACTCCAAACTCCAGAACCCCTCCAGCTGTAACAGTGTCGCGCAAACCGCTGTACTACAGCGCACTCCTATATCCTGTCATAGAAATGACAATCACCCTGGACATGCCCTCTTCTCAGTGCTGACATCAGGAAGGAGGTGCAGAAGCCTGAAGGCACACACTCAGTGATTCAGGAACAGCTTCTTCCCCTCTGCCATCCGATTTCTGAGCGGACGTTGAACCCACAAACACTTCCTCACTACCTTTTTATTTCCCATTTTTTGGATTACATATTTACAGTAATTCACAGACTTTTTTCTCTCAATTATCGTATATTTCATTGTATTGCAGCTGCAAAGTTAACAAATTTCGCCACATGCTGGTGATATTAAACCTGATTCTGATACTGACTCTGAAACTATCTTGAATCATGATTAAGACCATATTAGCAGAATTAGGCCATTTGACCATCGAATCTGCTCCGCCATTCAATTGTGACTGATTCATTATCCCCCTCAAACCCATTCTCTTGCCTTCTCCTTGTAACGTTTAACACCCTTGATAAGCAAGTGTGTAGCGGAGTGGAGATGCGTCTCGATCAATAGAAGGGCAAGGTGCTCCTTCCCTTTGCTGGCCTGCAGGTCACCCTTGGGCAAGGTGTAGCACCTGCTTAGCCCCTCGATCAGAATCACGTGAAGCCATGGGTAGCAGGTGGTGGATGGCGCACGAGCAGCTGGTTCATATCACAAGTCCTGGTTAGGCGCCAACTGACACCAGGCAGACGATCTCTGATGAGTATTATTATCCCACTCAACCCCATTCTCCTGCCTTCTCGCTGCAACCTCTGGTGCCCTGACTAATCAAGAACCTCTCAACCTCTGTTTAAATACACTCAATGACTTGGCCCCCACAGCCATCTGTGGCAAAGAATTTCAGAGATTCACCACCCTATGGCTGAAGAAATTCCTCCTCATCTCTGTTCTAAAGGGATGTCCTTCTACTCTGAGGCTGTGCCCTCTGGTCCTAGACTCCCCAATTACAGGAAACATCCTCTTCACATCCACTCTATTCAGGCCTTTCAATATTTGATAGATTTCAATAATATCCCCCTCTGACATCCCCCTATCACCTTAAAATTATGCCCCCTCTGGGAAAAAATCTCTGGCTGTCGATTTATGCCTCTTAACATCTTGTACAACACCATCAAATCACCTCTCACCCTCCTTCACACCAATGGGGAAAACTTTAGTTCATTCAACCTATCTTAGAACATAGAAACGGTCCAGCAGAGGAACAAGCCCTACAATGTGCCAAACCAATTAAATTAGGAAGCAAATGGCCAACTACACCATTTTCATAAGACATCCAAGAAACATCCTGGGAAATTCCCTCTGCACTCTCTCTAAATCTTTTATATCCTTCCTGTAATGAGGCAACTAGAACTGAACACAATATTCCAAATGTGGTCTAATTATAGAACTGTGGAAGAGCCTTTTATGAAAGGCAATCATTGGATTGTTTTTAATTTAAAGATACAGCACAGAAAAGGCATTTCCACTCCTAATGAGCCACACCACCCAGCAACCCACCTATTTAATCTAGTCTAGTCATAGGACAATTTAGCCAATTAAGCTACCAACTGATACGTCTTTGGACTGTGGGAGGAAACTGGAGCACCCGGAGGAAACCAACACAGTCACGGGGAGAATGTACAAACCCCTTTCGGAAAGTGCCAGAATCAGAGTCAGGTTTATTATCACCGGCATGTGACGTGAAATTTGTTAACTTAGCAGCAGCAGTTCAATGCAATACATAATCTAGCACAGAGAGAGAGAAAAATAATAAATAAAATAAAAATAATAATAATAAAGTAAATCAATGACGTATATTGAATAGATTTTTTAAAACGTGCAAAAGTGGAAATAATGTATATTTTTTTTTAAAGTGAGGTAGTGTCCAAAGATTCAATGTCCATTTAGGAATCAGATGGCAGAGGGGAAGAAGCTGTTCCTGAATCGCTGAGTGTGTGCCTTCAAGCTTCTGTACCTCCTACCTGATGGTAACAGTGAGAAACGGGCATGCCCTGGGTGCTGGAGGTTCTTAATAATGGATGCTGCCTTTCTGAGACACCGCTCCCTAAAGAAGTCCTGGGTACCTTGTAGGTTAGTGCCCAAGATGGAGTTGACTAGATTTACAACCTTCTGCAGCTTCTTTCGGTCCTGTTCAGTAGCCCTTCCATCCCAGACAGTGATTAAGCCTGTCAGAAAGCTCTCCACAGTACTACTATATAAGTTTTTGTGTATTTGTAGACCATGCCAAATCTTTTCAAACTCCTAATGAAGTATAGCCACTGTCTCTACTTTCTGTGAAGGCTGAGGAAAGTCCATCTCCCACCCCCATCCTCATCACATTCTACAGGGGTTGTATTGAGAGCATCCTGAGCAGCCGCATCACTGCCTGGTTCAGAACTTGCACCATCTCAGATTGCAAGACCCTGCAGCGGATAGTGAGGTCAGCTGAGAAGATCATCGGGGTCTCTCTTCCCGCCATCATGGACATTTGCACTACACGCTGCATCCACAAAGTAAACAGCATTATGAAGGACCCCAGGCATCCCTCATACAAACTCTTCTCCCTCCTGCCGTCTGGGAAAAGGCACCGAAGCATTCGGGCTCTCACAACCAGACTGTGTAACAGTTTCTTCCCCCAAGCTATCAGACTCCTCAATACCCAGAGCCTGGACTAACACCTTACTGCCCTATTGTCTTGTTTATTATTTATTGTAATGCCTGCACTGTTTTGTGCACTTTATGCAGTCCTGGGTAGGTCTGTAGTCTAGTGTAGTTTTTTTCTGTGTTGTTTTTTACGTAGTTCAGTCTAGTTTTTGTACTGTGTCATGTAACACCATGGTCCTGAAAAACTTCTCATTTTTACTATGTATTGTACCAGCAGTTATGGTCAAAATGACAATAAAAAGTGACTTGAATGTCTTGCCTTCTTTATGACTATATCGATATGTTGGGATCAAGTCTGATCCTCAGAGATCTTGACACCCAGGAACTTGAAACTGCTCACTCTCCCCAATTCTGATCCCTCTATGAGGATTGGTGTGTGTTCCTTTGTCTTACCCTTCCTGAAGTCCACAATCAGCTCTTTCATCTTACTGACATTGAACTCTGAACTCTGACACCCTGAGCTGTAATACAACTTTGTGGGCCGAAAGGCCTGTATTGTGCTTTAGGTTTTCTATGTTTCTATGTAATATCTAACCAGAATGCTACAGTGGCAGCCACAACTAATTAATGCATTAATGTAAGTACAGTAATGGTAAGGAGCAAGACAGGTTTAGTGAGGGAAGATAAATGGCCTCAGTAATTTGCTTACCCTTAAGATTCAGAGCAAATTTCCGGAGTGAAGACAGTTTTACTACTTGGGGTAAAAGAGAGGCAAGACTGCGCAGGCATGTGATGTCAGCCAGTAGAGCGGGAAAAGTTTAAAAAGAAGACCGCCATATCCAGCGAGCAGCAGAGAGAGAGGCAGCAGAGTGATAGGGCTTTGGCTCAACGGGCTTAGGCAGTAATGAGGCGAGGTACATCTACCTGTGTTAATTGTGGAAAGGAAGTAGTATGTCTGTGAGGCTGGTTTTCTGTGCTCACTGTCAGATGTGGGGAGTTCTGGAGTCTCCTAGCCTCCCGGACGGCCATATCTGCACCCGGTGTGTCGAGCTGCAGCTCCTAAGGGACCGCGTTAGGGAACTGGAGGTCAGGGAGAGCCAGGAGGTGATAGAAAGGAGGTTATAGGCAGGTGGTCACACTAGGACCATGGGAGACAGACAAGTAGGTAACAGTCAGGAGAGGGAAGGGGAGGAGTCAGGTACTAGAGAGTACCCCAGTGGCTGTACCCCTTGACAATAAGTACTCCTGTTTGAGAACTGTTGAGGGGGACAGCCAACCTGGGGGAAGTAACAGTGGCCGTGCCTCTGGCACAGAGTCCGGCCCTGTGGCTCAGAAGGGTAGGGAAAGGAAGAGGAAGGCAGCAGTGATAGGCGACTCTATAGTTAGGAGATCAGACAGGCGAATCTGTGGACACAGGAAAGAAACTTGAATGGGAGTTTGCCTCCCAGGTGCCAGGGTCCAGGATGTTTCAGATCGCATCCAAGATATCCTGCAGTGGGAGGGAGAACAGCCAGAGGTCGTGGTACATATTGGTACCAATGACATAGGTAGAAAAAGGGAAGAGGTTCTGAAAAAAGACTACAGGGAGTTTGGAAGGAAGTTGAAAAACAGCACCGCAAAGGTAGTAATCTCAGGATTACCGCCTGTGCCATATGACAGTGAGTTTAGGAATAGAATGAGGTAGAGGATAAATGCACGACTGAGGGATTGGAGCAGGGGACAGGGATTCAGATTTCTGGATCATTGGGACCTCTTTTGGGGCAGGTGTAACCTGTACAAAAAGGACAGGTTGCACTTGAATCCCAGGGGGACCAATATCCTGGCAGGGAGGTTTGCTAAGGCTACTGGCGAGAGTTTAAACTAGAATTGTTGGGGGGTGGGAACTGAACTGAAGAGACTGGGGAAGAGGCGGTTGGCTCACAAACAGAGAAAGCTTGGAGATAGTGTGTAAGGGAGGATAGGCAGGTGATAGAGAAGGGATGCACTCAGATGGACGGTTTGAGGTGTGACTATTTTAACGCAAGGGGTATTGTGAACAAAGCGGATGAGCTTAAAGCACAGATCAGTACTTGGATCTATGATGTGGTGGCCATTAGAGAGACTTTGATGGCTCAGGGACAGGAATGGTTACTTCAAGTGCAGGTTTTAGATATTTCTGAAAGGACAGGGAGGGAGGCAAAAGAAGTGGGGGGGTGGCACTGTTGATCAGAGATAGTGTCATGGCTACAGAAAAGGTGGTCATCATGGAGGGATTATCTACGAGTCTCTGTGGGTGGAGGTTAGGAACAGGAAGGAGTCAATAACTTTACTGGGTGTTTTTTATAGGCCAACCAATAGTAACAGGGATATCGAGGAGCGGATAGGGAAACAGATCCTGGAAAGGTGTAATAATAACAAAGTTGTCATGATGGGAGATTTTAATTTCCCATGTATCAATTGGCATCTCCCAATCAAGTGGTTTAGATGGGGTGGAGTTTGTTAGGAGTGTTCAGGAAGGTTTCTTGACACAATATGTAGATACGCCTACAATAGGAGAGACTGTACTTGATTTGGTATTGGGAAATTAACCTGGTCAGGTGTCAGATCTTTCAAGGGCAGAACATTTTGGAGATAGTGATTATAATTCTATCTCCTTTACAACAGCATTGGAGAGAGATAGGAACAGACAAGTTAGAGAAGAGTTTAATTGGAGTAAGTGGAATTATGAGGCTATCAGGCAGGAAATTGGAAGCTTCAATTGGGAACAGATGTTCTCAAGGAAAAGTACGGAAGAAAGGTGGCAAATGTTCAGGGGATATTTGTGTGGAGTTCTACATAGGTACATTCCAATGAGACAGGGAAGTTTTGGTAGGGTACAGGAACCATGGTGTACAAAGGCTGTGATAAATCTAGTCAAGAAGAAAAGAAAAGCTTACAAAAGGTTCAGAGAGCTAGGTAATGTTAGAGATCTAGAAGATTATAAGGCTAACAGGAAGGAGCTTAAAAAGGAAATTAGGAGAGCCAGAAAGGGCCATAATTCTTGGCAGGCAGAATTAAGGAAAACACCAAGGCATTCTACAAGTATGTGAAGAGCAAGAGGATAAGGCATGAAAGAATAGGACCAATCAAGTATGACAGTGGGCAAGTGTTCATGGAACCTGTGGAAATAGCAGAGGTACTTAAAGAATACTTTACTTCAGTATTCACTATGGAAAAGGATCTTAGTGATTGTAGTGATGACTTGCAGTAGACTGAAAAACTTGAGCATGTAGATATTAAGAAAGAGGATGTGCTGGAGTTTTTGGAAAGCATCAAGTTGGATAAGTCGCCGGGACCGGATGAGATGTACCTCAGAGTACTGTAGGAAGTGAGGGAGGAGATTGCTGAGCCTCTGGCGATGATCTTTGCATCATCAGTGGGGATGGGAGAGGTTCTGGAGGATTGGAAGGTTGCGGTTGTTGTTCCTGTATTCAAGAAAGGGAGTGGAGATAGCCCAGGAAATTATAGACCAGTGAGTCATACTTCAGTGGTTGGTAGGTTGATGGAGAAGATCCTGAGAGGCAGGATTTATAAACATTTGGAGAGGTATAATATGATTAGGAATAGTCAGCATGGTTTTGTCAAGGGCAGGCCGTGCCTTACGAGCCTAATTGAATTTTTTGAGGATGTGACTAAACACATTGATGAAGGTAGAGCAGTAGATGTAGTGTATATGGATTTCAACAAGGCATTTGTTAAGGTACCCCATGCAAGTCTTATTGAGAAAGTAAGGAGGCATGGGATCCAAGGGGACATTGCTTTGTGGATCCAGAACTGGCTTATCCACAGAAGGCAAAGAGTGGTTGTAGATGGGTCATATTCTGCATGGAGGTCGGTCACCAGTGGAGTGCCTCAGTGATCTGTTCTGGGACCCTTACTCTTCGTGATTTTTATAAATGACTTGGATGAGGAAGTGGAGGGATGGGTTAGTAAGTTTGCTGATGACACAAAGGTTGGAGGTGTTGTGGATAGTGTGGAGGGCTGTGAGAAGTTACAGCGGGACATTGATAGGAGGCAAAGCTGGGCTGAGAAGTGGCAGATAGAGTTCAACCCAGATAAGTATGAGGTGGTTCATTTTGGTAGGTCAAATATGTTGGCAGAATATAGTATTAATGGTAAGACTCTTGGCAGTGTGGAGGATCAGAGGGATCTTGGGGTCTGGGTCCATAGGACTCTCCAAGCAGCTGCGCAGGTTGACGTTGTGGTTAAGAAGGCATATGGGATATTGGCTTTCATTAATCATGGAATTAAATTTAGGAGCCAAGAGGTAATGTTGCAGCTATATAGGACCCTGGTCAGACCCCACTTGGAGTACTGTGCTCAGTTCTGGTCGCCTCACTACAGGAAAGATGTGGAAGCCATAGAAAGGGTGCAGAGGAGATTTACAAGGATGTTGCCTGGATTGGGGAGCATGCCTTATGAGAATAGGTTGAGTGAACTCTGCCTTTTCTCCTTGGAACGACAGAGGATGAGAGGTGACCTGATAGAGGTGTATAAGATGATGAGAGGCATTGATTGTGTGGATAGTCAGAGGCTTTTTCCCAGGGCTGAAATGGTCGCCACAAAAGGATGCAGGTTTAAGGTGCTGGGGAGTAGGTACAGAGGAGATATCAGGGGTAAGTTTTTTACTCAGAGAGTGGTGTGGAATGGGCTGCTAGCAACGGTGGTGGAGGTGAATATGATAGGGTCTTTTAAGAGACTTTTGGAGAGGTACATGGAGATTAGAAAAATAGAGGGCTATGGGGAAGTCTAGTAATTTCTAAAGTAGTGACATGTGCAGCACAACTCTGTGGGTCGAAGGGTCTGTATTGTGCTGTAGGTTTTCTATATGGTTCTATCATGAAGGGAGAGAGGACTAATTAATTGGCAACACACACAAAATGCTGGTGTGTGTTGCTTGAATTTCCAGCATCTGCAGATTTTCCCGTGTTTGCGTTAATTAATTGGCAATCAGGTCTGGGATAAAGCCAGCATGCCTCGATGAACAGAGTGTGTCAGAAAGAGTGGGTTTCAGTCTATTCTCCTGCTGGGATGCAGTCCACCCTACTGCTGGGATTTACTTTCACTGCTGCTGGAATTCAGTTCCCACTGCTGCTGGAATTCAGTGCCTCGAGTGCTGGGATTTATTTCCCAATGCTGCTGGGACTGAGTTCACACTGCTGCTGGGACTCAGTCCCCGCTGCTGAGGGGGTTCGTTTCTCAGTGCTGCTGTAATTCATTTATTACTGCTGCTGGTATTCAGTCCCTTTAGCTGCTGGGATTCAGTCCCCTCTGCTGCTGGGACTTTGTCACCACTGCCGCTGGGTGTCAGTCCCCACTGCTGGATTCAGTTCCCTCTGTTAGTGGGACCCAGGTATCTATGCTGCTGGAATTCAATCCTCTCAGCTGCTGGGATTCCACCTCCTCTTCTGCTGGTATTCAATCCTCTTGATCTCCTGATCTCCACTGTAGTGGCCCTTGCACCTTGTGTCGCTCTGTAGTGCTGTTTCACGATATTCCATATTCCATTTGCCTTTTTACTGCAGACAAAATTCGGAGGAGTATAGATACAGTAAATACAAGCAGGCTTTTTCCACTGAGGCTAGTCGAGATTAGAACTAGATGCCATAGGTTAAGGGTGAAAGGTGAAATATTTAAGGGGACAATGAGGAGGCTGGTGAGAGCGTGAAAGGAGCTGCCAGTGCAAGTGGTAGATTCAGATTCCATGTCAACATTTAAGCAAAATTTGAATAGGTACACGAAAGGGAGGGATACAGAGGGCCACAGTCTGGGTGCAGGTCAATGGGACTAGGCAGAATAATGGCTTGGCTTGGCCTAGATGGGCCAAATGGCCAGTTTCTCAAGCTGTGGTGCTCTATGACTTTTCAATGTGGACTTTTTCCAGTCTTCTGGGGGTTTTTTTGTATACTGTGTTTTGCGCCCGATGTTTCTCATTTTGTTATGTGGGGGAGGGGGGATTGGGGGGCGTTAATGTGCCTAATCCACTATTGTTTAATTTTTTGTGCGTGCAGAAGGGATTTAGGAGTTGATTATCTTGGTGCCGTTCTTTTCTTTCTTGGCTTCGTGGCTATCTGGAGAAGAGGAATTTCAGAGTTGTATACTTGGATAATAAGTGAACCTTTGAACCTTTTTACGACTATAGCTTAATGTAGTTATGTGTGGAAAAATTTGGCACAATGGTACGCAAACAGGCTTTACACTGTTTGTCAGAATATGTGACCGTAAAGCAAACTACACAACTCTGATCACTATCTCAGTATAAGTAGCAACACAACAGCCACTTTGACCACTTTACACAACAGTGGTCCACAGCCAGGGTGGAAATGTCTAATACTAGAGGGCGTGTGTTTAAGATAAGAGAGGAGAGAGTTCAACAAGTTATTTTACACAGAGAATTCTGTCAGCTTCTCATTGCTACCATCATGTAGAAGGTACAGAAGCCTGAGGTCCCACACCACCAGGTTCAGCAACAGCTACTTCCCTTCAACCATTCGATTCTTGAACCAGCCTGCATACCCTAATCACTAGTGATTCTTTGGGTGCAATTTAGTGAACGCTACCAATGTATCAATACGTTGCAAATGAAAAATCTCCCGATTGCAACAGAAAAATCAATAGATTGCAACAGAAAAATCAATAGATTGCAACCTAACAAACACCAGATTGCAACAGAAAAATCAGTCGGTGGCCACTTTGTTCATTTTGCATTGAATTTGACTTTTTTTTTTAGCTCTAATTGTATTCTTTCTTGAAAACAGTGCATGAGATATTATCAGTGTGCACTTTATTGGGTACCTCATGGATCTAATAAAGTGGCCACTGAGTGTATATCCATGGTCTTCTGTTGCTGCAAGCCCATCCACTTCGAGGTTCGACATATTGTGCATTCAGAGATGCTTTTCTGCACACCACTTTGTCACATTGATGCACCATCAATAACTCTCGGAGACGGGAGGCGAACGATAGGCTTTTATTAGCAACAAAATGGAGGACGGCATCTCGGAGACTGATGGGGGAGCAGTGCCTCCAACCGCCTTTATACAGGGGTCTGTGGGAGGAGCCACAGGAGCAGTCAGCAGAGGGGCGTGTCCAGACAGGTATACATAGCTTACCACACACATGGTGCGAGCAGAATCATCTGCAGCTTAATGTGAAAAAGACTAAGGAGCTGGTGGTGGACCTGAGGAGGGCTAAGTCACCGGTGGCCCCTGTTTCCATCCAAGGGGTCAGTGTGGACATGGTGGAGGATTACAAATACCTGGGGATACGAATTGACAATAAACCGGACTGGTCAAAGAACACTGAGGCTGTCTACAAGAAGGGTCAGAGCGTCTCTATTTCCTGAGGAGACTGAGGTCCTTTAACATCTGCTGGAAGATGTTGAGGATGTTCTACGAGTCTGTGGTGGCCAATGCTATCATGTTTGCTGTTGTGTGCTGGGGCAGCAGGCTGAGGGTAGCAGACACCAACAGAATCAACAAACTCATTCGTAAGGCCAGTGATGTTGTGGGGATGGAACTGGACTCTCTGACGGTGGTGTCTGAAAAGAGGATGCTGTCCAAGTTGCATGCCATCTTGGACAATGACTCCAATCCACTCCATAATGTACTGGGCACAGGAGTACATTCAGCCAGAGACTCATTCCACCGAGATGTAACGCTGAGCGTCATAGGAAGTCATTCCTGCCTGTGGCCATCAAACTTTACAACTCCTCCCTCGGAGTGTCAGACACCCTGAGCCAATAGGCTGGTCCTGGACTTATTTCCACTTGGCATGATTAACTTATTATTATTTAATTATTTATGGTTTTATATTGCTATATTTCTTCACTATTCTTGGTTGGTGCGGCAGTAACGAAACCCAATTTCCCTCGGGTTCAATAAAGTATGTCTGGCTGTCTGTCTGTCACTGGTGTAACACCTGGTTATTCGAGCTAGTTTAATCTTCCTGTCTACTTGAACCAGTCTAACCACTCTGTTCTGACCTCTCTCATTAATAAGACATTTTCACGCATAGAACTGCCGCTCACTGGATTGTTTTTCGCACCGTTCTCTGTAAACTCCAGAGACCGTTGTGCGTGAAAAACCCAGGAGATCAGCAGTTTCTGAGATACTCAAACCAACCAGTGTGACACCAACAATCATTCCACAGTCAAGGTCACTTAGATCACATTTCTTCCCCATCCTGATGTTTAGTCTGAACAACGACTAAATTCTTTCACCATGTCCCTGTACTTTCATGGATTGAGTTGCTGCCACATGATTGGCTGATTGGATATTTCCATTCACGAGCTTGCACACAGGTGTGTCTAAAAAGTGGCCACTGGGTGTATGTTTACTTTTGATACGAGTGTGCCTGTGATGCTGCTGCTATATGTTTTTCATTGTACCTGTGTATACATGCACTTTTGCGTCTGACAGTAAACTTGGCCTTGACTTTAGACTTTGAGGTTTGCGTTCACATCCTGCGCCAAGCAGGTGAAGTGTGACAGGCTAATGGTCAGATCACTCTTCAAGGTAAAATACTGGTTAAATTACTGTATGTGGTAGAGTGCTAGTTAAATCACCACATGGGGTAGGATATTGGTTAAATTTGGTGCGATGCAGAATGAGAGTTGACTTGATAGAGGTGAATAGAATGATAACGGGTGCAGATAGAGCCAGCACCTCTTCCCTGAGGCGTCATTTTTTAATGGTGAGTGGAGCAAGGTTTAGGGGAGATCTCAGAGCTAGGTTCTTTACACAGAGTAGCAGGTGTTTGGACAATGCTGCTGAGGGTGGGGGGAGAGGCAGATACACTAGGGACGTTTAAGAGACTCTTAGATAGACACACAGATGGTAGAAAAATGGAGGGGTCTGGGTTGTATAGGAGGGAAGGGTTAGAATGATCGTGATCATGGTGTAGGTTAAAAGTCTGGCATGACTTCTTGGGCCAAAGGGCTCGTACAGAGTTCACATTTATTCTCAAAGTATACAACCTTCAGATTCATCTTCTTGCAGGCAGCCACAGGACAAAGAAGCATTTAGAACAGAGATGAGGAGGAATTTCTTCAGCCAAAGAATGGTGAACCTGCGGAATTCGTTGCCGCGGGCAGCTGTGGAAGCCAAGTCTTTGGGTATATTTAAGGCAGAGGTTGATAGATTCTTGATTAGTCAGGGCATGAAGGGATGCGGGAAGGCAGGAGATTGGGGCTGAGAGGGAAAATGGATCAGCCCTGATGAAATGGCGGAGCAGACTGGATGGGCTAAATGGCCTAATTCTGCTCCTGTATCTTATTGTCTTATGGTCTTAAGCACAATAGAATCCACGAAAAACCCACACAACAAAGACCGCCGGACATCCCCTATGCAAAGAGGACAAATAGTTAAAGTACACAAATAATGATAGCACATGAGCTACAGACTGCCCGACTGTGAGTCCAAATGCTACAGTGCTGAGGCGAGTCAAACTGTGCTGTGGTACGCTGTGTTCTGAACCACTGGACATAGAGTCGATCTGCACTGCCACCACATTTCTGAATGGACAATGCACCATGTACTCTACCTCACTATTTTTTAAATTTTTGTTATCTTTTTGCATTACTTATTTAATTTAATTTATGTATGATTATAAATTACATATATACATTTATTATAGCCAGGGGAGGGGTTGATAGTGGGGACAAGCTCCCACTACCTATTAAATGCTCCCAATGGTGTGCAACTCAAACAGCCTCCGACAACCAAGTCCATCTCCTGGTCTTCACATGTGGCTTTGCGACTAAACCCGGTAGAACCACTTTGACTGACAGGAGAAGAGGCAAAGGTGGGTTACTGGCACCTTAAAACCGGTCACTTCAGGCAGCTGGGGCTTGTCAGCCATGATTGGCAGCTCATCTAGGAGAAGGAAAACTCTGATCTCAAACTTGCAAAGGACTGGAGAGTTTAACATCGGTAGCTGAGCGAAGGGCGCTGAGTAGGCTACGGTCAATTATGGATAACTCTGAACATCCTCTACATAGCACCATCCAGAGACAGAGAAGCAGTTTCAGTGACAGGTTACTATCGATGCAATGCTCCTCAGACAGGATGAAGAGGTCAATACTCCCCAATGCCATTAGGCTTTACAATTCTACCTCCAGGACTTAAGAACTTTTTAAAAGCTATTAATGCTTTTTGAGACGGTGATTTAGATGCATATCATATTTTTTTTTACTGAGTTAAGTATTGTATGTAATTAGTTTTGCTACAGCAAGTGTATGGGACATTGGAAAAAAAAAGTTGAATTTCCCCATGGGGATGAATAAAGTATCTATCTATCTATCTATCTATCTAACTTCCGCTGCCTTGCAGCTACACCCACTGAAGGGGAAAGCTTCAGGAGTAAACTCTGAGGGGAAGATCCGGAGCAGGGTTCCCTAAGGCGGTCCTACATCGAGTTCAATGCTGACTAGCAATTCCTGCGATGCTACCAGTGCCAAACTGTGTCAGTCTCTGCCATTCCTTTGGGTTTATCAGATGTGTGGAGAGGGGTAGCCCACTGCGTGAGCAACAGCTTGCTCTCCCCACTGTACTGTCCAGGCTTGTGTATCTAAACAGCTAGGATGCAATGTCCATGGTTGACCCTGACCAATGGAGGCCTCGGAGTTATATATATTTGTTTATAAATATTTCTTCTTGTAATGTAGAGTTTTTAATTATTATGTGCTGCAATGTACTGCTGTCAAAAAACAACAAATTTCATGACAAATGCCAGTGATATTAAACCTGATTCCGATTCGCCACTAATCCATCAGCAGGAGATCAAGGACCTCCCAACCCCGGGAGTTATATTAAACTAACGGCATCATTTTAAAAATGATTCTAATAAGGAGCCACAGCAGTCAAGAAGCTACGGGAATTTTGTAAAAGAAAAAGTCATCTGGTTCAGGAATACTCTACACAAAGAAACGTGTTTCTTTTATTTATTTATTTATTTGCTTGTCCATTGAGATGCGGCGCAGAACAGGCCATTCTGACCCTACAAGCCGTGTTACCAGCAACCCTCGATTTAACCCTAGCCTAATCACAGGGCAATCTACAATGGCTAATTAACCTTCCAACCGGTATATCTTTAGAACACGGGAGGAAATCAGAGCAGCCAGAGGAAACCCACGCAGTCACAGGGAGAATGTACAGACCCCTTACAGGCAGTGGTGGAATTGAACCCCATGCTCCTGCACTGTAAAATGTTGTGCTAACCATTGCACTACCACGCCATGAATGACTCCATACCACCCTCTGTTCAAGAGCATGTAGGGATGGACAATAAATTCCAGTGACATCTAGTTAATTGTGAGGAATTCCTCCATGAGGTACAGGAGAGGAATTTGGCCATTTGGCCCATCAAGTCTGTTTTTCCCTACGATCATGTCTGATTTTATTTTATTTTCAAACCCACTTTCCCCATAACACTTCAACCCCTTACCTATCAATCTCTGTATTAAATACACCCAGTGACTTGGGACGGTACAGCGGAATAGCAGGTAGTACAATTGCTTTACATCACCAGCAGTGAGATGGGTCTTTGATTCCCACTGCTACTTTGTGAGGAGTTTGCACCTTACCGCCGTGACCATGTGGGTTTCCTCCCACAGTCCAAAGACAAATGGTTTGGGATAGTAAGTTGTGGACATGTTACGTTGGTGCCGGAAGGTGGACAAACTTGTGGGCTGCCCAGCACAAGCCTTGCTGATTTGATTTGACACAAATGATTTTGGCATAGACTAGATGGGCCGAAGGGCCGCTTTCTGTGCTTCACTTCCCTATGACCCTATGACTTGATAGAGGTGTGCAAGATGATGCATAGATAGAGTAGAAAGCCAGAGAATTTTTTCTCAAGGTGGGGGCATAATTTTAAGGTGATTGGAGGAAAGTATAGAAAAAGATGTCAGAAGTAAGTTTTTATTTCACGTACAAAGCTTTGTGTACATGGAATGCCCTGCCAGGGGTGGTGGGAGAGACAGATACATTAGGGACATTTAAGACACTCTTAGAGAGGCACATGGGTGATAGAAAACTGGAAGGCTATGTAGGAAGAAAGCATAAGGTTGATCTTAGAGTAGGTTAATAGATCAGCACAGCTTCATAGGCCAAAGGGTCTGTATTGTGCTGTAATCTTCTGTGTTCTATGTTCTATGTGCATACTCAGCAGGTCAGGCAGTTTCTCCCATCTCAGACCAATGGAAATTCATTAAAAGTTTAAAAGTTCAGCACAGTATCTTGGGCCTATACTGTGCTATAATGTTCTATGTTGTATGTTCTAACTCAGGATAACACCAGGCTCAAGCACAGCTTCTAACCCACTGTTATCAGACTCTTGAGCAGATCTCTCGTATGATAAAATGGAACCTTGACCTCGCAATCTACATGGTAATGAGCTTGTACTTTCTCTGTAACTGATACACTTTATTCTGCATGCTTTGTTGTTGTTTTACGCCGTTCCACCTCAGTGCACTGTGTAATGATCTGATCTGTATGAACAGTGTGCAAGACAGGTTTTCCACTGTATCTCGATACGTGTGACAATAATAAATCAATTCCAAGACAAAGAGACAGGTAGTACACTGAGTACTGGCTCATCAACGTCCACACACTGAAATATGGTTTTCTCTGCAGAGAGGAAGAGGGGAGAGGCGGGAATTGATAACGAAATGCTGAGTCAGAGGCCTTTGCACGGGCTTGACCTCACCCACTCAACAACCTTCTGTAAAGGAGCAGAGGAGGTTGACGGTGACTCTATGCAGGTGCATGAAGTGAGGGGGGGCATGGCGTAACACTATTACAGGGCCAACTGTACGTTTGGGGTTCAATTCCCACCCCCGTCTGGAAGGAGTTTAGACATTCTCCCACGTGACCACGTGGGTTTCTCCACATTCTCTGGTATCCTCCCACATTGCTAAGACGTACGGTTAGGATTAGTGAGTTGTGGGTATTCTATGTTGCCGTCGGAAACGTGGTGGCAACTGTGGGCTGCCCAGCTTAACCCTCGCTGATTTGATTTGACTTAAACAACGCACGTCAATGCATGTTCCAATGTACGTGATAAACAAAGCTAATTTTTTTTAAAGATCTTTAATCTTTAAATATACCTTAAAGATATCTTTAAGTATAAAGTTGTCTGTTTCTTTCATCAGATACACTTCTTTTTCCCAATCTTGAGATCCCAGTCAATCCTGAATCCATCTGGCAGGAGGTACAGAAGCCTGAAGCCCCACACTGCCAGGTTCCAGAACAATAGCATGTGACGAATAAAGCTAATCTCCAGATAAGGTGACCCCGGTGATGGGCAATATAAAGTGAGAGGGCGTAAGTTCAAGCTGAAAGCAGAAAGACCAGAAGGGCAATGTCTTCACCAGGAGGCTGAAAGGAGCTGCCAGCGGAAGTGGTAGAGGCAGCTACAATAACGATGTTTAGGAGACATTTAGACAAGATCATGGATAGGAACGTTTTAGACCATGGGACCATAAGATGTAGGAGCAGAATTAGGCTCTTCGGCCTATCGAGTCTGCTCCACCATTTCAACATGCATTTCACTTCTCCCCATATCCCTTCCCGTCCTGACTAATCAAGAATCTATCAACCTCTGCCTTAAATATACCCAATGATTTAGCTTCCACGGCCACTTGTGGCAGCAAATTCTATAGATTCACCACTCTCTGGCTGGAAGGAAATTTCTGCTCATCTCCGTTTCAAATTGACGTCCTTCTATTCTGCGGCCTTTCAATTTCCAATAGGTTTCAACGAGATTCCCCCCCCCCCCCCATTCTTCTGAATTTCAGTGAGTACAGGCCCACAGCCATCAAAAGCTCCTCATCTGATAAACCTTTCAATCACAGAATCAATTCTGTGAACTTCCTTTGAAACCTCTCCAATGTCAGCACATCCTTTCTAAGATAAGGGGCCCAAAACTGCTCACAATACTCCAAGTGAGGCCTCACCAGAGCTTTATAAAGTCTTAACATTACATCCTTGCTTTTATATTCCAGTCCTCTGGAAATGAATACTAACATCATATTTGTCTTCCTCTCCACAGACTCAACCAGCAAATTGACCTTTAGGGAATCCTGCACAAGGACTCCCAAGTCCTTTTACCCCTCAAACTTTTGAATTTTCTCTCCATTTCAAAAATAGTCTATGCTTTTATTTCTTCTACCAAAGTGCATGACCGTACACTTCCCGACACTCTATCCGATCCGCCCATTCTCCTAATATGTCTAAGTCCTTCTGCTTCCTCAACACTACCTGCCCTCCACCTATCTTTGTATTGTCCACAATTTCAGCCACAAAGCCATCAATTCCTTCATCCAAATCACTGACAGATAAAGGGAAAAGAAGCAGTCTCTGCACAGACCCCTGTGGAACACCACTAGCGGCCAGCCAGAAAAGGCTCCCTTTTAGAGGGATATGCTCCAAACACGGGCAAATGAGATTAGCTCAGACAGGTAGGTAGGTCAGGATATGAACAATAAACACAAAGGACACTGCAGATGCTGTGATCAAATCAACATGTACAAAAGCTGCATGAACTCAGCAGGTCAGGCAGCATCCGTTGAAACGAGCAGTCAACATTTCAGGCCGAGACCGATTGACTGCTCATTTCAACGGATGCTGCCCGACCTGCTGAGTTCATCCAGCTTTTGTACAGGATATGAACAAGTTGGGCATTTAACACTGTGTGAATTTATAACCTACAGAATTCTCAAATCCACGTGACAGGGTATAGCAGACGCTTTGCGGGCTGCAGGTCCTGTCTCTGTACCGTACTGTTCTGTGTTCTATCCTCCAGTTTCTGTGTTCCATCACTGGAGCCTGTTACCTAAGTCGGCAAAGTTTAAAACTCTCAATCTTACTCCTTAATTCCCCGCTGCTACCTGTGAGGAGTCTGTACACTCTCCCCGTGACTGTGCGGGTTTCCTTGCACAATCCAAAAATGTACCGGTTGGTAGGGTGGTTGGTCATTGTAAATAGTCCCTGTGATTAGACTAGGATTAAATTGGGGGATCGCTGGGTAGCACGGCTCAAAGGGCCAGAAAGGCCTCCTCCACACTGTATCTCAATAAATAATAAAATGGAAACTAACTCATTAAATAATTCTCTCACACACAGATGCACAGACACATGATGTGTCCTCCATCTCTTTAGCCCGAGCCAGCCACTGAGGCATCGTGAACACCTTCTCGGCCCATTGCTTTTCTCTGAAGCTGCTCTCTTCTGGACAATGCAATGTCAAAATCAACGCCATTACTCCTGGGCAAGTTACAAACACTGAGGAAATAATGGACAGGATTTGTCGTGAATTAGGATTATGGCAGCAATGTTTCGATGTGCTTGCGAAGGGGGAGAGGGAGGAAGGCCATTTAGAAGGGTGCTGGGAAGAGGCTACTCTGTTGCTAATCTGATTGGACAGACATTGTAACCATAGTGAAGTTCACAGGGTAAAGCATTGTTATATATTTCCTTTCCCGGACATCAGAGATGTCCTCTTTCTTCAAAGAACAAGGTTTTCCTTCCTCCACCGTAGGTGCTGCCCTCGCCCACATCTCCTCCTCCGCGCTCACCCCATCGCAACTTTCGCCACCTGCAAAGGGATCCCACCACCAAGCATATCTTTATCTCCCTCCTCTCTCTGCTCCCTGCAGGGGTCACTCCATCCGTGATTCCCTTGTCTATTTGTCCCTCCCTTACTAATCTCCCTCCAGGCACTTAACCCTGTCAGCGGCCAAAGTGCTACACCTCCTCCCTCACCTCCATTCAGAGCCCCAGGCAGTCCTTCCAGGTGAGGCAACACTTCACCTGCGTATCTGCTGAGGTCGTCTACAGTACCTGATGCTCCCGATGCAGCCTCCTCTACATTGGTGAGACTCATGGTAAATTGGGGGATCGTTTCTTCAAGCCCCTCTGCACCATCTGCAACAAATGGGACTTCCCGGTGGGCAAACATTTTAATTCCCATTCCCATTCCCAGTCAGTCCATGACCACTTCAGCGGGAAGATGAGTTGACCCTCCCGGTGGAAGAGCGACACCTTATACTCTGTCCAGGCAGCCTCCAACTCAATAAGAGCATCGATTTCTCCTTCCGTTAAACAAATTCCCTCCCTCTCTTCTTCTATTCCCCATTCTGGCCTTCAGAACTTGAGAAAGGGAATCTTTCTCAGGAAGATGAAGAAGACTCTCACAGATATGAATGTTCACGACCTGCTTCACTCTGACTGTGACTCGTTTGTGTGTGTTTATTTGTGTGCTTAACTATGCTTTTATCCTTGTGTGTGTTTAAGCAGATGTATGTTTTGTGTCTGTAAGTACTGATGGTGTCTATGTGTGTATATGTGTGCATATCTGTAAGTATGTTTGTGTGTATGTATGTGTGTTTATGTGTGTACCTGTGTTTAAGTATATGAGTATGTTTAATCTTCGTGTGGATGCTTGTATGTGTTTGAGTGTATGTATCAGTTCGTATGTACATTTGTACGTATCTTTAAGTGTGTATGTAGGCACGAGTGTGTGTGTGTCTGGCGTGAGACCATCTGGTATGGGGAAGGAAGCTACAGAGAGCTGTAAAATTAGTCAGTTCCATCGTGGCCACTAGCCTCCATAGTATCCAAGACATTGTCGAGGAGCAGTGCCTCGGAAAGGTGGTGTCCATGAAGTAACTCCATCACCCAGGGCATACCCTCTTCACATTGTTACCATCGGGGAAGAGGCACAGGATCCTGAAGCCACACGCTCAACGATTCAGGAACAGCTTCCTCCCCTCTGCCATCCGATTTCTGAATGGACATTCATGAACCTCACTACTACTTTCTCTTATATGTTCGCACCACATTATTTAACTATTTAAAATATATACATATATACTTACTGTAATTCACAGTTTTCTTTTTCTCTCTATTAGTATGTATTGCATTGTACTGTTCCAAAGTTAACAAATTTCATGACATATGCTAATGATATTAAACCTGAATCTGATTCTGAGGTGTGTGTGTATAAAATTCCTTTTATGGGAAGAGATTTCTTAACCCTTGCCATAAGAAGTTCCAGTATTCTTTTGTTAATCTCTTTTTAAAAAGCTTCATCTAAATCTCACAACCAATGTTAATGTAGTTTGCTTCTGAGATGCTGAAATGCTTTTACGGAATTCCATTTGGAAGAATGCTTTAACTAGTAAACCTCACCTCAAACTCTCCTGTTATAATACTTCCCATAATATCAAAGCTTGTTGTGTTAACTGGGCAACGATTTCATGCCATGTAACGTGTCAGAGATCTGACTTCCGAACCAGCGTAATCCATTTTGCATTTAAAGTACAATAATAAATTGTGTTATTCATTCCCTAAATGCAGCGTGATCACAGAGAGCTAAAAATCATAATTAGTAACACAGGACAAAATATGTTATAAGCACAAGAGATTCTGCAAAATGTTGGAAGAACTCAGCTGGTCAGACAAGCAACCGGCCCAGTCTTGATGAAGGTTCTCGGCCCTCTCCATAGATGCTGCCTCACCTGCTGAGTTCCACCAGCATTTCATATCCGTTACACAACATATGTTGCATTTGTTCCTGATGCAACATTTGGACGGATATTTGTTTAATCGTTACCCCTATTAAACACCACTAGCACGTTCGCCAATGAATCCTGGTCCCACTAACTTAAACATCGCATCCCCCAAAAAAAGCCCGTAAAATAAAACGAAGCCATTCCGAGAGATCGCGGCATCACAGTGAAGGTGCTGCCACCTCGCGGAGCTCCCGCGCAACATCAGGTTTTGGAAAACACAAAACCCGTTCTGACAAATGCATCTGTCACATTCTGAGGCAAAAAAAAATCTTGGGTATTAACTGTTAAAGACAGGAAAGCCTTTAATTTCGTGATGAACTTTGTACCGCTTATTGCCCTCACTTCCTTTACCTTACGCCTAACCTATATGTTACGTTCTTATGTTCTAGAGCTGGAAATTTGTAAGAGCTGCAATTATCTCCATTCTAATGATACCAAGAATACAAAACAGAGATGCATCAAAACCACATATACAAATAAATCCAAGCATAGCGATCACACACAGTGAATATATAACGCAGATGTATAAAAGTTATGAATAAATAAATTCAAACATTCAATATTGCACGCACTGCGAACAAGACGTAAATTTCAACAGTGCCTCTGACATACGGCGAATAGATGGTGAATGGATAGGAAAGCTGTATATATAAATTCAAACTGGAAGCATACATCACGCGTCCACATAAACACATATAATACATATTTCATTTATTCACTATATAATATATGTATAGAGAGAGAGCGAGCATAAGACATAAGACACAGAGCACTATTAGGCCATTCTGCCCATCGAGTCTGTTCCACCATCCCATCAACGCTGATTTATTATCCCTCTCACCTGCCTTCACCCCATAACCTTTGACGCCCTGACTAATCAAAAGTCTATCAGCCTCCGCTTAAAATATACCCGATGCCTTGTGGAGAGAGAGAGAGTGAGTCTTAGAACATTATAACGCAGAAGTAAGTCCTTCGACCATTCTACTCGGGCCGGGCAATGAACCTGCCTAGTCCCCATTCACCTGCAGCCGTATCGTAGCCCCCTATAACCGACCCATCCATGTGCCTATCCAAATTTATCTTAATAGGGGGACATTTAATAGTGGATATATAATGAGTATAGGCAAACTTACAAATTCAAAGGCGGTGAATAAGAAGACACACGTATACGTTATATGCACTATATATATATCTCCACGCATACTGAAAAGGATACATTATTGACAGCGATATATACGTGTATCTCTCTCTCTCTCTCTCTCTTTCACACACATACACAGTACGTACACATTCATGACTGACTGACTAACTTGTATGTATGGATGAAGATCCCAGCTACAGCCCAAGTACCGAAAGGCTGGTTCCTGCACGCAGAGAGGTCACAACCGCCGGTTAAACTTGCCCGCAGTATGGTGGGGAAGCACCGGGCGCCGACGCTGCTGCTTCGGTTCGGAGACGGGTTTCCAAAATGCTGTCTTGCTTTGCTCGTCTCTTCCCTCTCAGCCACTCTCCCCTCCTCAATCGACGCCCCCTACCATTCCCCTGCGGGTCCCTGCGAGGGCTGTGGGTCCACTTAATGGGATGCTTTCACCCTTTATTGATATCCTGAATCTCCTGCCCGTCCGTGAGACATCTCGGCAGGAGGAAGTTTGAACAGTTTTATCGTCATTTTCGCTAAGACCGAAAGGAACATTTTATTTGTGTGCAGGAAAAGCAGGTCACCGCTCTCCACGCTCGGCGCGGCTTTTTATTTTCAGCGGGTTTCACGCCACCAAAACTGCTTTCATGTGGAGGTTGGAGTGCCGCAGTGGTACAGGGCAAACCAGGCAGATTGGAACGAGGAGAGAGAGGGGGGGGGGGGGGCAGAGAGGGGGGGGGAGATAGAGAGACGCAGCCAGAAAGAGAGAGAGAGAGAGAGAGAGAGGGAGAGAGGGAGAGAGAGAGAGAGAGAGAGAGAGAGAGAGAGAGAGAGAGAGAGAGAGAGAGAGAGAAGTCAGAACGCGAGCGGTTGAGGTGACGAGTCAGAGAGAAAGAGACACAGACGGGGAAAAAGCGGAGAGAGAGAGAGCGAAAAAGAGGTACACAAGTCAGAACAGGAGTGGGGAGAGAGAGACTAAGACATGTTTTCGTGAGGCAGTAGGGAGAAAGACAAGCGGAGGGGAATTAGGAACTCACTCGGAGAGAGGGGCATATATTATAAAGAGACGGTGGAAGATCGAGAGGGTGGTATACTCGGAGAGGGTGAGAAAGAGAGGGAGAGAAAGTCGCAAAGAACGAGGCAGAGGCAGGAAAATAAAAAGAGAGAGCAAACGGGGGAGAGAGAGAAAGAAGAGGGGAGAGCGAGGGAGAGGAGGGGAGAGAAAGGAGGTAAAGGGGAAGCGAGAGGAGGGAGTGGGAGGGAGAGAGGAGGGAGAGGGGAAAGGAGGATAGAGAAAGAGAGGGGAGGAGAGTGAGAGAGACGGACGGAGGGGGAGAGAGAGGGGACGGGGAGGGAGTGAGTGTAACAGACGCAAGAAAGAGAGATAGAGAGGGGAGAAATGGAGAGAGTGACAGAGCGGAGCGAGAGGCAGAAAGAGAGGGAAAGGGAAGGTGAGAGAGAGAGAGAGAGAAAGAACCGCAGAGAGACATGGAGTGAGAAGGCGATGCTTCTGCACCAGAGGCGCGCTACATTCCTATTCCAAACACATTGTCATTAATATGATATAAGCCTGGCTGTTTCACCGACACTGTCTTCAGGCGGACTCTGTAACCGAGGGATAGGATGGGGAATCAGTCCAACTCTAGCAGACTGAAGGCTGGGGAAAACCTATTGCTACATATTTTAATTTTTCACAAACACCTAGTTACAAACGGAGTACAGATCTTAGATTGCAGTATATAAATCGATTTCATAATATAATTTAGCAAGCAAACGGACAAAGTATATTGAAAGCAACATAGTCACTCCTTCCCCAGCCACGTTCCAGACAACAATTATCTCTAATTTTTCTTTCTCATTCCTTATTTGTTTTAACATCGTCTGCTTTTCTATCATGTTTACTTGTATATATACACACACACGGAACCACTCACAATTATACTCCAACAGACACACACACACCATGCATAAGCGCACTGAAAAACACGCTCACACGTCCACACACACACACACACTGTCCCCGTCGCTCTACTGTAAGTCTCCCCAGCCGGCTAATTTAGTACTTTTCATTAATTACAAATTCAGACAGAAATTTGACAGTTTTTAAGATATCATTTCCAATTTTAAGAAAAAAAAGTCTTCGGGAAAACTAGTACATCTCCCATCTTCAGTCCGCCGGGTCCAAAGGAGGTTGTCCGGTCCCAGAGACACAATATTTGGCGAGAGGACCTACCTTCCTTGGAGCGGAGGGACTGATGGCATCGGTCCTCTGATTCCGTACTTGCCCCGGATCCTCGTTTGCACGCTGGCTTGTCGTTTATTTTCCACAACTCTCTTCTCCCCCAAGTCTTCCAAAAATAATTCAGAGCAGGAAGATGAGAGCAGATTAACAGCACACTCGCAGCGGCGCCGAGTTGAAGCGTTAGGAAAATATCTTCATCCCCTTTCTCCGAATGTATCTCTCTCTCTCTCTCTCTCTCTCTCTCTCTCTCTCTCTCTCTCTCTCTCTCTCTCTCTCTCTCTCTCTCTCTCTCTCTCTCTCTCTCTCTCTCTCTGTCGTTTTTTTTCTCTCGATGTCCGAGATCTGTTTCTCGCTTGCGTCTCTCTCTCTCTCTCTCTCTCTCTCTCTCTCTCTCTCTCTCTCTCTCTCTCTCTCTGAGAACTGTTTCTCACTTGGGTCTCTCTCTCTCTCTCTCTCTCTCGCTCTCTCTCTCTTTCTCACTCACTCACTCTCACTCACTCTCTCCGCTCCACATCCAAAATGAAACGTGTAATCTGTCACTGGCCACACTGTGACAGGGGGAGAGAGAGGGAGAGAGAGAGAGAGAGAGGAGCAAGATACAGTACGCGAGGTTGACATGGACGCTGCGGGGGGTGGGGGGGATGGACAACTGCACAAGGGGTTGTGGGGGGGGGGAGAGTATCTGCCGGTGTGTGTGTGTGTGAGAGAGAGGGAGAGAGAGAGAGAGACGGTGTCTAGTTAGCTTTCTGGCCCAGAGCAGTGAGCGAGAGGCAGGGAGAGAAAGATTAAGTGGAACACAAGGATATCAAAGGAACGGAGCCTGCGAGCCGGGAGGAGATTTCTCTCCCTCCCTCCTCCTCCAACACCCCCACTCCCCCCCCCACCTCCTCTTCCACCCACCCCCCTCACCTCCACAACGCTTTCAGCCATTGGACAGCAGCAGGGAGAATTTTACAAAACGCCAGCCAATAGATGTTATCGTTCCTTCCAACAGATTGTTCCCGATGCCGCTGACTGTAAGCGAGGGAGCGGAGACCAGAAACCTGGCTCTCATCCCCAGACCGTGCCTACCTGTCAACGTCCGTCCATCTAGTTATCTGCTTTCCATCAGTCTATCAGCATCTACCCAGTTCCCCTATCATGCCCTCCCCTCCAGATATTCCCATCAGCATCTACACTCAGTGGCCACTTTATTAGGTACCTCCTGCACCAAATAAAAAGACCTTTAAATGTCTGTTCCTGGATTTCTGCTGCTGTAGCTCATCCACTTCAAGGTCCAATATGTTGTGAGTTCAGGGATGCTCTTCTACACACGCTCCACCTCTGTTGTTACTTGAGTTACTGTCGCCTTTCCTGAACCAGTCTACCCATTCATCTCTGACCTCTCTCATTAACAAGGCATTTTTGCCCAAAGAACTGCCGTCACTGGATTTTTCTTTTTTGCGTTTTACACACCATTCTCTGTAAACTCTAGAGACTGTTGTATGTGAAAACCCCGGGAGATCAGCAAGTTTCTGAGATACTCAAACCACCCCATCTGGCACCAACAATCATTCCACAGTCAAAGTTATGTAGATCAGATCTCTTTCCCATTCTGATGTTTGATCTGAACAACGACTGAACCTCTTGACCACGTCTGCGTGTGTTTATGCATTGAGTTGTTGCCACATGACTGGCTGATTTGATATTTGTGTTAACGAGCAAGTGCACAGGTGTACCTAATAAACTGGCCGCTGAGCATCTGTTAATCTACACAAAATGCTAGAGGAGCTCAGTGTCTCTGGAAAAGAATAAATGTCTGGGGCCAAGACCCTTCGCCAGGACTCAGTCCAAAATGTTGACCGTTTAGTCATTTCCATGGATGCTGCCTGACCTACTGAGTTCCTCCAGCATCTTGTGTGTGTTGCTGTGGATTTCCAGCATCTGCAGAATCTCTTGTGTTAATCTGTATTATCAACCTCCATCATTATCAGTTTCTATCCTTATGTTGTATCTCTCTTCATCCATGCTGATTACCTCCACTCTTATTTCATTATCAGCCTCTCTCCTTATATCTATCACTCCACTGCTCTCGGTCTATTATCTGCCATGCTAGTATCTGTGACTCTGTAGATTTATGAGCAATATCTGCATTATGTTCTATGCCATCCCTATCTCTCTCTACTCTTATCTTTCCACTATCTACCTGAATCTTTTATCGAGCTCTCTGTTCTCTCCGACTTACTGTAGAGTTCACACAGACCTTGCTTCCTCTCTTTAATCTGTATTTTGGATAAATGTTTCTATAAAGTCCTCCCTGGCACATCAGACTCGTGGATTACTTACTTATATTTATTGAGATACAGCGCTGCCCAGCAAACCCCCAAATTAATTCTTGCCTAATCACGGGGTAATTTACAATGACCAATTAAGCTACTAACCAGTGTGTCTTTGGACTGTGAAGGCAACTCATGCAGACATGGGAGAACGTACAAACTCCTTACAGGCGGCGTCAGGAATTGAACCCAGGTCACCTCTACTATAAACCGCTGTGCTAACGATTATGCTATGGTGCTGCACATTGGAGCCCGCTACAGATCAGAAAGCCCTTTCAGTGTGGGCTGGGTTTGGACACAGTGAGCATGAAGTCAGTCAGAGGGAGGTGCCCAGTCCATCATGGGTAAAGCCCTCCCCATCATTAAGCACAATTACATGAAGCGTTTTTGCAGGAAAGCAGTATCTATCATCAGAGACCCTCACCAACCAGGACATGCTCTCTTCTCGCTGCTGACATCAGGAAGAAGGGGTAGGAGCCTCAGGACTCACATCACCAGGTTCAGGGACAATTACTCTCCTCAATGACCAGGCCCATAAACCAAAGTAGATAACGTGATTCAATCTATGGACTCACTCTCAAGGACTCTTCACCTTATGTTCTTGATTTTTATTACTTATTTATTTATTTTTTCTTTTTTTATTTGAATATTTTGTTGTCTTCTGCACTTTGGTTGAATGCCCTTGTTGGACGTTCCTTAATGATTCTATTATAGATTGATTGAGCCAACAAGAAAACGAATCTCACTATTATATATAGTGCCATTTAAGTATTTTGATAATAAATTTACTTTGAACTTTGAACTTCGCATCCTTTAGATCAGAGCTAAACAGGGTTGCTATTCACCTGTGGGAAAGCGTGAGCTGCTGGAAGAACTAAGCAGGTCAGGCAGCATCCGTGGAAGGAAATGAACAGTCAACGTTTCGGATCAAGACCCTTCACTTGGACTGAATAAAGAGGTGAGGAAGAGGGGCGGGGCATGGCTAATACAAGGGAAAGTAATTTTAAGGTGATTGGAGGAAAATATGGAGGGGAGTGTCAGAGGTAGGTTTTTACAATAAGAATGATGGTTACTAGATTACGTAGATAGAGGCGGATACATTAGGGAGATCTCTTTGGTAAGCACATAGATGAAAGAAAAATGGAGGACTCTGTAGGAGGTAAGGGTCAGATTGATCTTGGTGTTCCTTAAATGATCTGCACACCCTTGTGGGCTGAAGGGCCTGTGCTATGTTCCATGATCTGGCAAGTGATAGGTGGATGGAAGGAGGCGTGGTAGGACAGAAGGGTGGGGTGGGTTGGAGGCAACTAAGGGTCGTGGGTGGTGGAATCTGACTGGAGGGGAAAGTGGAGCGTGGAACCAAATAAGAAAAATGAGGAGGGCACTGGTAAGGTGAACAGTCAAAGTCCTTACCCAGGGTGGGAGAGACCAAGGCCAAAGGGCAAAGCTTCAAAGTGAGAGGGGAAACCTTAGGGCAACTTTTTCACACAGAGAGTGTTGGGTATATGGAGCGAGCTGCCAGAGGAAGTAGTCGAGGTAGGTAGAACGGTGAAATTTAAATGGCATGTATTTTATTGGCACGAAGCACAGAGTAGGCCCCTCCAGTCCTCACAATGACGTTTTAACCTAGCAACCGGTACACCTCTGGACTGTGGGAGGAAATTGGAACACTTGGAGGCAGCCCACGTGGTCACAGGGAGAACATACCAACTCCTTATAGGCAGCGGCATGATTTGAACCCAGGTTGCTGATACTGTAAAGCGTTGTGCTAACCACTACACTACCCTGCTGCCCCAGAAACCGTGGACAGGTTTCAAAGCTTTAAAGTACATTTTCTATCAGAGTATATATAAAGTACACATTCAGGACTGTATACTCAAGATTCATCCTCTTCACAGACATGCATGAAATAAAGTTCCTAAGGCAGCACCTTCCAGATCCACGACCGCTACCATCTAGACAGACGAGAACAGCAGATACCTGGGAACACCACCACTTGGAAATCCCCCTCCAAGTGACTCACCATCCTGACTTGGAAACATATCGCCGTTCCTTCATTGTCGCTGGGTCAGAATCATGGAATTCCCTCCCTGACAGCACTGTGGGTGTACCTACACCTCAGGGACTGCAGCGGCTCAAGAAGGCAGCTCATCACCACCTTCTCAGAGGCAACTAGGGAGGGGCAATAAATGCTGGCTTAGTTGGTGATGCCCACATCCCGTAAATGAATAAATTTAAAAGATTCCTAGAACAATAGAAACATCAAAGCCCCGAAGTCACACCCCTCCCTTCACACAAACAGCGACAAAGGCAACAACACCCATACCAGCAGAAGCACTGACACCCCACCCACCCCTGTCATGGTCTGGTCCGTGAAGTCCGCGTTCCAGTTCACAGTCTGATCCGTGGACTCCGGACTCCGGGTCTTCCGGCTGTCCCTTGTTTCTGTTGGGCTTAATCATAGGCACCTGATGCGCATCTTGGGGCTGGGAATATAAGTGACCCTGGGTTCGGGTGTAGGGGCTGGTCTATCTCGTCGGTATCCCGTCCTCGCCTCTGTGGGATAAGTCAGGCTGTCTTTGCCATTACCCTGCGGTTGGATCTGTCCCTTCCTGTCCTTGCCTCCGTTCGGTAAGCCAGGCTGTCTTTACCGTTACCCTGAGGTAGGACCGTTCCCTTCCCTTCCCCTTCTTTCTGTAGCCCTGGGCTGAAGCCTCACCTGCGTCCTCGCCTATTCTCGCCGTCAAGTTCTACCACTTGCCTTGCTGCCCAACCTCTGGCATTTTGTGAGTGTTGCTCAGGAATCTTAAATTTTCTACACACACACAAAATGCTGGAGGAACTCAGCAGGTCAGCCAGCATCTATGGAGAGGAATAAAGAGCTGACGTTTCTGTTCGAGACACTTCATCTACTCCCTGGCCGGCAAATGTCAATTGTTTGTTTCCCCTGCATAGATGCTGCCTGATCTGTTGAGTTTCTCCAGCATTTTGTGTGTGTTGCTCCAGATTTCCGGCATCTGCAGAATCTCTTGTGTTTATAAGTTGTAATTTGTGCTCAGTAGTAATTTGAGCCGTCTTTTAAAACAAGCTTGAGTTGTCTTTATAACAATAACATAACTGATGTTAACATCCCATGTACTGATACGTGTAAAACAATTAGACTGAAACGGAAACCCATCTGTACAATACAGCCTCCACATTTGAGATCTCTCTCATTTGAGCCAGCGACGGATGTTTGAGCAACACACACACACGAAGTGCTGGAAAAATTCAGCAGTTCAGGTAGCACCTATGGAGGGGAAGAAATAGTTGACGTTTTGGGCTGAGAACATTCATGGGTCCTGGAAAAGAAGAGGTAAAAAGCCAGAATAAGAAGTGGGTGTGATATGTGCCTGAGTTCCTCCTGCGTTTTGTGTGTGTTACGAAACATTGACGGTTAAATTTGCCTCATTTGTTGATTTCCTCCAGCATTTTGTGTGTGTTGTTCAATATTTCCAGCATCTACAGAGTCTCGTGTGTGTGTGTGTGTGTGTGTGTGTGTGTGTGTGTGTGTGTGTGTGTGTGTGTGTGTGTGTGTGTGTGTGTGTGTGAGAGAGAGAGAGAGAGAGAGAGATCAGGTGAAGGGGAGAAGGTGGGTGGGGGTGAGGGAAGGGGGATGAAATGAGAAGCTGGGAGGTGATAGGTGGAAAACTGAAGAAGAAGAAGGAATTTGTTGGAGAGGAGAGTGGACGATAGGAGAGAGGGAAGGAGAAGGGGTGCCAGAGGGAGGTGATGGGCAGGGGAGAAGGGAGCCTGAATGTGGAATGGAAGGAGAGGAGAAGAAGGGCAGGAATTACCAGAAATTAGAGAAATCAATGCTCATGCCACCAGGCTGGAGGCTACCCTGAAGGAATGAGGTGTTGCTCCTCTAACCTGAGTCTGGCCCATCTTGGCAGTAGAGAAGGCCATAGAGAGAAATGGGAATGGGAAGTCAAATAGAAATGGCTAGCCACCTGGAGATCCTGTCTTCTCCTCGGCTGCCCATCACCTTCCTCTGTTGCTCCTCCTCCTTCTATCTCTTCCATGGTCCACTGTCTCTTCTTATCAGATTCTTCTTTTTCTGCCATTTACCTCTTCCACCTAACACCTCCCAGCTTCTCACATCATTCATCTCCCTCGCCTGGTTTCACCTATCACCTTCTAGCTTGTACTCCTTCCCCTCCCCTCTCCTTCTTATTCTGACTTCATTCCCCTTCTTCTCCACTCCTGTCATCGTCAACCTTCATCACAGGGTCTTGGACTGAAACGTCAAAGTGTCTCTCTACAGATGCTGCCCGGGCTGCTGAGTACCTCCAGCACTTTGTGCGTGTGTTGCTCCAGTTTCCTCTGCAGTGTTTACCAGCGTATGGGGAGCTTGGTTGAGTTTAATTCAGATACGCTAATGAAAGAAGTATGAGCCATTTTGACTAGCTTTCCAGCAACATTCACCAAGATTAATCAGGACAGGACAGGAATGACCTTTTGCAGCAGATGACCATCTCACCTGTTCATCGAAAACCACTCCCCCCTACTAGCTACTTGTTTAAGGAGCATTGCAGCCCCTTCCACTAGCTGCCAGTTTATAGTGTCACAGGGTTGATCGAGTATAAATCTAGCACGCATTCTCTATTCGCTTTCTGAGTCACCACGGGCCAGTGCCATGGAATCAGTAACAGTGGAGGTGTGCTGCAGTAAAGGGGGCCTGGGTGCACATTTTTGGTAAGGATTTGCTGCAGTTTAATGTCTGTTTCACCCTGCCACTTTAAGAGCTCAGTTTAGATAATTATTTGCTGCTGTGTGCATGTTTAGTGCCTGTCTTATCCTGCCAGTTCGAGCGCACACTTTAGATAAGTATTTGTAACTGAGTGTAACTTAAAGAATTTACTGAATGTTTAGTGGCTGTTTTGTCCTGGAAGTAAATAGTAAACATACTTACTAGTGGTGAGTACCTTCTGTCCCCAATCACTTGAACCCGCGGACCTGATTTCAAACAATGCAGCCTTACACCATTCTCTTGCTCATAATGATTGAGTTAGAGTGGGAAATCAATTTTATATTAAATAATCACTTTCTGTTTATGAAAAGGTAGAGATCAGCTTCAGTTGTTAAACATGCAGTACATCAGGACATCAAAACAGAAGTGAAATGCTATGATCGCGTCAAATGAAAATCAGCCCACCACGCTTCTGCACCAACGTACTAACCCTGATCGTACATCTTTCAAAAGTGGGAGGAAACCAGAGCAGCCAAAGGAAATCAACGCAGTCACAGGGAAAATGTACCAACTCCTTACAGGCAGCGGTGATGGCTGGCATTGTAAAGCAATCGTGCTAGCCACTACGCTACCATGGCAGCCTGAAAGCACACAGACAAGCTGAAAGGCTGATGGTGCAACTGTACAAAAATTATGTTCATCATTCTCCAAGGCCATCTGGCTCGTATTTACAATGGGATCTGCTTTATAGTACCCAACTGGAGAGACAGTTCCATCTAATGGAAACTCTGATAACTCCAGTGCAATTTTGAGAGCACAATATCACACAGGCCCAGAAACATTTTAATACATGCTGTGACTGAATACAAGCTAAAGGTTTGTGTTTCTGAAATGCTTTGGCAAGCTATTTCTCAGCTTGAACTCACCATTATCTGGATGGATCACAGAGGAGCACTGAAGGACCAGATGGACTGTTCTTCTGCCCGCTTACAGTATTGTTCAAAAGTCTTAGGCAGTTTAGATTTGTGTATGGTTACAAATAGCATGGCCTCCACAGAGTCCTGACTTCAACATCGTTGAGGCTGTCGGGGATTACCTGGAGAGACAGAAGCAAATGAGATAGACAAAGTCTGGAGAAGAACTGTGGCAAGTTCTCCAAGATGTTTGGAACAACCTACCAGCCAATCTTCTTAGAAAACCACACAACAGTGTACGTAAAAGAACTGATGCAGTTTTAAAGGCAAAGGGTGGTCACACCAGATATTGATTTGATTTTCTTTCTGTTACTCTTTACTGCTCTTTACAAGTCCCCAGGTTACGAACGTCAAACTTACGGACAACTCGTACTTACAAACCAAGGAAGGAAAACGCTGTCCACCATTTTAAGTCAGATCGCGATGCCATCCCCCATTTTAAGTCCTCACCGTTGACACCATGTTGAATGTGTAACTTTGTATTTGGCTTAAATTTTTCTTAGCAAGATTCACCCTGACCCCGCCCCCCCCACACCCCCCGGTTCCAGTCGGCCTGTGGCACGAGATCAGCGCCGGGCTGGAGAACGGAGGTTCCCGAGTTCGATCCAGTGACAGACCGCTCCCGTGCCGGGTTGATGTCGATCCAGTGACTCCCGTACCATCCGTGCCGGGTTTGTGCCGAGCTCACAACTCGACATCGTAAAAAAAAATCACTGCCATCTCCAGTTTAAATTCTCACGCGGAATATTGTGGAGGATCAAATACCCAAACCCAGCACAGCCCCCACTTGTCCCATTTAACCTGTCTCAATGCGATGGACTTTCAAACCCGGGGAATTCAGTGCGGTGGTCCTTAGGACCCAGTGGACCTCGGGACCCACCACCAGCAGTGTTTCTGTTCCATTGACGGGAAGTGATCACGATTGAAAATAAAGTGAAAATAATAAAGCAATCGAAAAGAGTTGAAACGCCATCGGTCATTAGAAAAGCGTTAGGCTACAGTCGGTCAACGATCAGAACAATTTTAAAGGATAAAGTGAGAATAATGGAACATGTGAAAGGCCCTGCCCCAATGAAAGCTACAATTATTACTAAGCCACGCAGTGGTTTAATCATTGGAATACATACATTTCTTAAGTGTTTTATATGCATAAAAAGGTAAAATATATACTATATACTAAGACAAACGTTTGACTAACTGACGCTAAATAATACTGGATGTACTTGTTCCGACTTATGTACAAATCCGACTTAAAGACGGACTCAGGAACAGAACTCGTTCGTAGCCCGGGGACTGCCTGAATAGTATTTTTTTCATATTTAAAAACGTTTCATTTCATTATTTTTAAAGTGTCTTCACTTTACTGATTTTTTTGACATGTACCTGAACCTTTTGCACAGTACTGCACATGTGAAAAGGTTGAGCATTCCAGGGCTTTGCTCTTTGGAGTGATGGAAGGTGAGAGGTCACAATATAGAGGTAAATGTCATCATCATCATTATGCGCATGTCATAATAAGTCAGAGATCATGGTCTATGGCCATGATTATTCCGGGCAAATTTTTCTACAAAAATGGTTTGCCATTGCCTTCTTCTGGGCAGTGTCTTTTCAAGATGGGTGATCCCAGCCATTGTCCATACTCTTCAGAGATTGCCTGCCTGGTGTCAGTGGCCGCATAACCAGGACTTGCAATATACACCGGCTGCTCATGTGAGCATCCACCACCTGCTCCCGTAGTTTCATCTGGCCCTGATCGAGAGGGTGTGTGGGGCTAAGCAGATGCCACACTTTGCCCAAGGGTGACCTGCAGGCTAGTGAAGGGATGAAGCGCCTTACACCTCCTTTGGTAGAGACAGACAGACAGACAGACAGACAGACATACTTCATTGATGCCGAGGGAAACTGGGTTTCGTTACAGCCACATAATAGTGTAGAAATGTAGCAATATGAAACCATAAATAATTAAATAATAATAAGGTAATCATGCCAAGTGGAAATAAGTCCAGGACCAGCCTATTGGCTCAGGGTGTCTGACACTCCGAGGGAGGAGTTGTAAAGTTTGATGGCCACGGGTAGGAATGACTTCCTATGACGCTCAGTGTTACATCTCGGTGGAATGAGTCCCTGGCTGAATGTACTCCTGTGCCTAACCAGTACATTACGGAGTGGATGGGAGACATTGTCCAAGATGGCATGCAACTTGGACAGCATCCTCCTTTCAGACACCACCATCAGAGAGTCCAGTTCCACCCCCACAACATCACTGGCCTTACGAATGAGTTTGTTGATATTGTTGGTGTCTGCTACCCTCAGCCTGCTGCCCCAGCACACAACAGCAAACATGATAGCACTGGCCACCACAGACTCGTAGAACATCCTCAGCATCGTCCGGCAGATGTTAAAGGACCTCAGTCTCCTCAGGAAGTAGAGATGGCTCTGACCCTTCTTATAGACAGCCTCAGTGTTCTTTGACCAGTCCAGTTTATTGTCAATTCATATCCCCAGGTATTTGTAATCCTCCACCGTGTCCACACTGACCCTTTGGATGGAAACAGGGGTCACCAGTGCCTTAGCCCTCCTCAGGTCCACCACCAGCTCCTTAGTCTTTTTCACATTAAGCTGCAGATGATTCTGCTCGCACCATGTGACAAAGTTTCCCACCGTAGCCCTGTACTCAGCCTCATCTCCCTTGCTGATGCATCCAACTATGGCAGAGTCATCGGAAAACTTCTGAAGATGGCAAGACTCTGTGCTGTAGTTGAAGAGACAAATCTCCATCTTGCCACCCAATACAGTATGAGATTATAAGAAGCAGATAGAGTGCAGGAACAATGACTAATACCAGAGGACATCATTTTACGGTGATTGGAGGAAGATTTAAGGGAGATGTCAAAGGTCATTTTTGTTATACAGAGAGTAGTGGGTGCTTGGGATGTACTGCAGGGGTGGTGATAGAGGCAAGAACAGTACTGTGCAAAAGTCTGTGCACGTGTACTGTGCATATATTTATATATGTATATATATATATATATATCTAGGAAGCCCAAGTCCTTTGCACAGCACAGTTACAGTTAAGTTAGATATGGCCCTTGTGGCTAAAGGGATCAGGGGGTATGGAGAGAAAGCAGGTACAGGGTTCTGAGCAGGATGATCAGCCATGATCATACTGAATGGTGGTGCAGGCTCGAAGGACCGAATGGCCTACTCCTGCACCTATTTTCTATGTTTCTATGCTTTACTGTAGTAATTTTATGCATTGCACTGTACTGCTGCCACAAATAAAAATGAATTTTATGTCATCTATGACTGATGATAAACCTGATTCTGATATGGGTCTCTATTGTGGGCTGAGAGTGGAAAGGGGACAGGGAGAGGGGAATCACGGTTGGGAAAAGAGGAAGAGAGAGGGGAGGGAGCAGGAAGCACCAGAGAGAGACACTCTGTAATGATCAATAAACCAATTGTTTGAATCAAATTACCTTGCCTGGTGTCTCAGGACTGGGTATGCCTGCACCCGCGCCACCCCCTGCCCCTGGCACTCCTTCTCTACCACCTGTCCCACATCCCCCACCCCGCGATGCTCCAGCCTCGCCATTCCCAATATCCTTTGCTCCCACCAGATTTACAAATTCACTCTATTTTGACAAATACAGTACTGCACAAAAATCTTAGACACCCTAGCTACATATATGTGCCTAAGACTTTTCCACAGTACTGTACATTTGAGACATTTAAGAGACATCCTAGATGGATGACAGAAAAATGGAAGTCTATGTGGGAGAGAAGGGTTAGATTGATCTAACAGCAGGTGGCTCAACATTGGGGGCTGAAGGGCTTGCACTGTGCTGTACCGTTCTATGGTTTATGTTCCATTGTGAAAACCATTTTGGCTCAGAGGGTTTTTATTCTGTTGTATCTCAGTTTAATTTGATTGAAGTCCTGCATAAAGAATTAAATTGACTCACACAAATATTTGTTAAACTCCCCTAACAGTAAATAGAGTTTCTGAGCCATGCATAACTTTGGTGGAGGCACAAACAATTCTTGGCAAAATGATGATATGTTTAATAGAGTTAAATGCTCTGACTTCAGTAACTGTGTGTACTAATCATCAGTTATATTCTAAAGAAGCCGATCTTGTATTTAACTTGAGAGTATTATATGCACAGGAAACCAGAGAGACATGTTCATTCAACGGTGAGAAATGATGGGAGATTGAGAGTATATCGTACGCACAGGGAAGCAGAGGGATATGCTCATTCAACAGTGAGAACTGATGGGAGATGAACCTACCTCCCATCTGTGGATACAGGCCCTTCTGCCCAACCAGTCACTGCTAACCACAGTGTCCACCCTATTTCTTGCACTCAGCCCATATCTCTCCAAGACCAGCCCCTCTATGTACCTATCCAAATGTTTTTTATTTAAATGATACTATTGTACCTGCCTCAGCCACTTCCTCTGGCAGCTCATTCCATATACTCACCACCCTCTGTGTGAAAAGGTCACTTTAAAACCTTTCTCCTCTCACCTTAAATCTATGTCCAGTAGTTTTGGTGTCTCCCCTACACTATGGAAATAACAGGTGCCACCCACCTTATCTATATCTCTCACTGTTTTAAACGCATCTACCTGGGTATTCCTTCATTCCAAGGAATAAACATTTAGCTTGGCCAATCTCTCCTTATAACACAGACCTTCTAGTCCTGGTATTATCCTCATAAACCTTCCTTGCACTCTTTCCAGTTTAACCACATCTTTCCTATAACAGGGCAACCAAGCCTGTACGATAGTGTGGCCTCACTGATGACTTGTACAACTGCAACGTGAAGTCCCTGCTGCCCTAACTGTTGAAGGCCTGTACACCAGATGCTTTTCTCAAAGCCCTGTCACCACATTACCCTGCTTTTTAACAAACTATACACTTGTACTCCTTAGTGCTCTAATATTCATCGGATTTATGAGCAGTTCTCATTTACTTATCTTTATTTGGACTGTTACAGTACACAAATGGAACATACAGTGGAACGTATGACGCGGTAGTGTAACGGCTAGCACAACGCTTTACAGCGCCAGTGACCGCAGTTCAATTCCCGCTGCTGTCTTGTAAGGAGTTTGTATGTTCTCCCCATTGCCACATGGGTTTCCTCCGGGTGCTCCAGTGTCCTCCCACAATGACATAGCGGTTAGGTTGATTGGTCATTGTAAACTGTTTTGTGATTAGATTAGTGGGTCACTGGATGGCATGGATCGACCTTTTCCGCCCTGTATCTCAATAAATTCCCCAGTACAGGATCTTCAGCTCATAATGTTGTGTCACCCTTTAACCTACTCCGCAATCAATCTAAACTTTGCCTCTCACAGTGCCCTCCATTTGTCAATCACCCGAGTTCCTATCTAAGAGTTTCTTAATTGCCCCTGATTTTTCTGCCTCTACCACCATCCCTGGCACCAGATATCTAATAATCTGTGTAAAAAATCTACCTCTGACATACCCCCCCCCCCACCATACTTTCCTCCAAACATCCTAAAGCTACACCCCCTCGGACTGGCCATTTCCGGCCTGGCTGTCCACTCAATCCTTGCCTCTTATCACCTTGTACACTTCGCTCATTCTCCTCGAGTGATGGAGGCTGGGAGGTGACATCGTAGAGGCTCATAAAATCATGAGGGGCGTAGATAAAGTGGATGGTCACAATCCCAGGTGAAAGGGGAAAGGTTAAAGGGGCCTGATGTGCAGGTTCTCACACAGAAGGCGGGTAAGTGTAAAGAGATGCCAGAGAAAGTGGTAGGGGCAGTCATCTTATCATCTTGAACATCTCCATTAAGTCACCTTTCATAACCTTTGGCTCCAAAGAGAAAAGCTCATTCAACCAAGGCTCGTAAAACATAATCTCTAAACCAGGCAGCATCCTGGCAAATCTCCCCTGCACCCTCTCTAATCCAGGCAGCATCCTGGCAAATCTCCCCTGCACCCTCTCTAAACCAGGCAGCATCCTGGCAAATTTCCCCTGCACCCTCTCTAATCCAGGCAGCATCCTGGCAAATCTCCCCTGCACCCTCTCTAAACCAGGCAGCATCCTGGCAAATCTCCCCTGCACCCTCTCTAAACCAGGCAGCATCCTGGCAAATCTCCCCTGCACCCTCTCTAATCCAGGCAGCATCCTGGCAAATCTCCCCTGCACCCTCTCTAAACCAGGCAGCATCCTGGCAAATTTCCCCTGCACCCTCTCTAATATCACCACATCCTTCTGATAATGAGACGACCAGAACTGAACATTTCGGGTACAGCAGGACTACCGCATCAGTGATCTGCAGGCCGCCATGTCAGTGGAGGAGCTGGACTGGATGTCGGAGGAGTTGGACCGGGTGCAGACAACGTAGCTGCCTGCAATCCGAAGGCATCGGTTCTGGCGCTGCGATCGCGGCGTGTAGCGTAACCGTGAGCCACTATCTTGAAAGTTTCTCTTGCAATCGCAAGACCCTGCTGGACCCTTACTGAAAATGTAAGATGCTGCAGGCCTGCTTCCCTTGTTTGGTGGTGAGGTAGGTGGCGTGGGAGCTGCGTAGCCCTGCTTGTAGCAAGGACCAGGCTTCAAGCTGCAGGTTTACCTGTTGCTGCAGTTCAGGTGAGGAGACGCTGGAGACGGCGTAACATGGCGTCTGTGCTCAGTTGGGGCCTGGCCTCTCCTGTCGGCACTGCCCTCCAGAGTTCGATCAGTGGAATGACAGGCTTGATTGCTGGGAATTGTACCATCAATTTATGGGACGTGTTGCTCAGGGTCTTGGACTATATATATGTGATATTTTCTGCATGACTATGTTCTTTTTTGTTCACTATTTTGAATGCGCTGTATACCTTTTGCACCTTGGTCTTTGGTCCTGTTTCATTCAGCTGTATCCACGTATGGTTGAACGATTATTAAACTTGATTTGATTTGATTGATATTCCAAGTGTGGTCTAGCCATGGCTTTCTAGAGCTGCAATGTTACCTCATGGCTCCTGAACTCAATCCCCCAATTAATAAAGGCCACCACGCCACATGCTTTATTAACCATTCTATGAACCTGCAAGGCAACTTTGAGGGTTCAGTGGACCCCAAGAACCCTCTGTTGTTCCACACCACAAGAAATCCTGCCATTAAACCTGTCCTGTCTTTAGGTTTAATTTTCCTAAGTGACTCACCTCAGACTTCACTGGATTGAACTCCATCTGCTACTTCTCCCAAACATTTGGCCTAAGTATTCCATATCAGAGTTTACTCTTTACTGGTGACCACCTGACGTCCTTATCTTCCCAGTCCTCCATGTCTCACCCTTCCTTGTCCATATCCTCGGCAGTTCTGTGAAACTGAGTCATGAGACATTAGTGTGTTAACATAGTCTGACATGCTGTGTTGGCGCCAGAATTATGACAAAACTTGCAGGCTGCCACCAGCACTTCCTTGAACAGTATTGGTTATTGACACAAATCGACACATTTCACTGAACATTTCAATGTTTCCACGTGTGACAAATAAAGCTAATCTTAAGCACCCACCCCCGACTTCAACCAAAGCTTACAAACTGGTCTTATGTTTCTCTTTCACCCACTCGCGGATTCCGCTTTCCCGTTCCTTATCAATCTCTTATCCACCTTTCGTGAACTCCTGACGCTTTAAAGTGTCAGGCTTCTGAACTTCAAAGAGAAGGATTAACCTTATTTGTCTCAGTTACATCGAGACATGCAGTGCAGTGAAATGAGTCGTTTCTGTCAACGACAAACACAGTCCGGGGATATTCTGGGGTGACAGCCCGTTAGTGTTGTCACGCATTTGATGCCAACATGGCATGCCCACAGCTTACTAACCCTAACCGTACATCCTTTGTTCTGTTGGAGGAGCAAACGCACGCAGCCACAGGGGGATGTACAAATTCCTTACAGACAGCGGTGGGGATTATTGTTGTTTTTTATTTATTCATTTATGGGATGTGGGTGTCACTAGTGTTTATTGCCCATCCCTAGTTGCCCTTGAGAAGGTGGTGATGAGCTGCCTTCTTGAGCCGCTGCAGTCCCTGAGGTGTAGGTACACCCACGGTGCTGTTAGGGAGGGAATTCCATGATTCTGACCCAGCGACAATGAAGGAACAGCGATATGTTTCCCAGTCAGGATGGTGAGTGACTTGGAGGGGGATTTCCAAGTGGTGGTGTTCCCAGGTATCTGCTGTTCTCGTCCTTCTAGATGGTAGTGGTCGTGGGTTGGAACGTGCTGCCTTAGGAAGATGCTGAAGCGGGAACTGAAGCCCAATCACAGACGCTGTAGAGCGTAACAATAACTGCTATATAACCGTGCTGACATAGATCAGCTTTATGTGTCAAGTGTACAGCGAGATATCAAAATACACAGTGAAATGCATCGTTTGTGTCAGCAACCAGCACAGTCCGAGGATGTGCTGGGACATCCCACAAATGTTGCCGTGCTTCCAACTCCAACAACCTACCAGCCATAACCCACGCCAGTATATTTTGTAATATTTACTTTTATTTAGAGATACAGGCCTTCCAGCCCAACAAGTATGCACCGCCCAGTTACCCCCTGTGACCAATTACCCGTACGTCTTTGGACTGTGGGAGGAAATCACAGCACCCGGAGGAAACCCATGCAGAAACAGGAAACATGCTGCATAATAATCCTATACACGAGAGATTCTGCAGAAGCTGGAAATCCAAAGTAACACGCACAAAATGCTGGAGGGACTCAGCAGGTCAGGCAGCTACCATGGAAATGAATAAACAGTCGACGTTTTGGGCCAAGACCCTTCTCCAGGATTGGAAAGGAAGGGGAAGGCACCCCAATAAAAAGTTGGGGGAGGGGGAAGGAGGATAGCTAAAAGGTGATGGGTGAAGCCAGGTAGGTAGGAAAGGTAAAGGCTGGAGAGGAAGGAATCTGACAGGAGGAGATAGTGGACCATAGGGGAAAGAGAAGGAGGAGGGGACCCAGGGGGAGTTGATAGGCAGGTGAGAAGAGGTAAAAGGCCAAAAGTGGGGAATAAAAGAGGGGAGGGGAAGGGAATTTTTTTTACCGGAAGGTGAAATTGATATTTACTCCATCATGTTGGAGGTAAGGTGTTGTTCCTCCACCCTGAGGGCAGCCTCATCTTGGCACAAGAGGAGGCCATGGAATGACATGTCAGAACAGGAATGGAAATCAGAATTAAAATGTTTGGCCACCGGGAAGCTTTGCTTTTGGCAGGTGGAGCAGAGGTGCTCGATGAAGCAGTCCCCAGTTTAGAAAAGGGTCTCACCACTGTAGAGGAGGCGCATTTGGAGTACCATTTTCCTTTGATGTAATATTCTCTTTCATTTCTCTTGCTAGCTCAGGCTGGACCATTTCTCCTGTTGCACATCTTGCCTAATAGGGATAATATTGCAGGCTGTGTATTCATGTTTTAAAAATTCACCAGTGCCATGTAGCTTCTTGCTCTCCCAATGCCCAACTCATAACTCGTGCTCTCAAAGTTTATTTTATTCAAACTTGAGACCCTGGTTTCAAAATGAACCAAATCACTTTCAGTCTTCATGCAAAATTCTATCATATTATGATCATTGTTTTTAAAGGTTCTTTCACTGCAGGCCTTCAAAGAAGTCTTCCTCAATACTCGGTACTTGATCTAAAATAACCTGTCCCCTCATTCCTTTCTCCCTCTTGCCATTTCTCAGCTGCACCCAGTCGAAGCTCACATCCTTCTTCTCTGTTTCTTTCAACCATTCTTCAATACTCAGACTATGTAATCACCTTTTCTATTTAGCCCACTTCTTCAAAGGACTCCATATGATGAGTAGACATAGGTCCAGAATTAGGACACTCAACCCATCAAGTCTCCTCGGCTATTCCACCATGGCTGATTTATTATCCCTCGCAATCCCATTCTCATGTCTTTTCCTCGTGACATTTGACACCCTCGCTAATCAAAAAACTAGCAACCTCCACCTTATTCCTCTGTGTGTTGACAGCAACCTGGAAAATAATCTCTTAGAAAGATATTTTAGGATTTGGGCAGATTAAGAGAATGGGCAAAGAAGTGGCAGATGGAATATGGTGTTGGGACCATACTCATGCACTTTGACGGAAGGAATAAAGATGTAGACTACTTCCTAAACGGGGAGAAAATTCAGAAATCAGAGGTCCATAGAGACTTGGGAGCTCTTATGCAGGATTCCCTAAAGGTTAACTTGCCGGTTGAGTTGGTAGTGAGGAAGGCAAATGCAATGTTAGCATTCATTTTGAGAGCACTAGAAGACAAAAGTGAGGATGTATTGCTGAAGCTTTTTAAGGCATGGGTCAGACTGCATTAGAAGTATTGTGAGGAGTTTTGGGCCCTTTATCTAAGTAAAGATGTGCTGGCATTGGATAGGTTCCAGAGGAAGTTCACAAGAATTATTCTGGAGATGAAAGGGTTAACGTGTGGGGACAGTTTGATGGCTCTGGGCCTGCACTCCCTGAGGTTTAGATGAAAGGGGATCTCATTGAAACCTACTGAATATTGAAAGGCCTAAATAGGGTGGATGTGGAGACGATGTTTCCAATAGTGGGGGAGTCATAAACCAGAGGCCATAGCCTCAGAGTAGGGAGACGTCCCTTTAGAACAGAGGTAAGGAGGAATTTCTTTAGCCAGAGGTGGTGAGTCTGGAAATCTTTGCCATAGATGGGTGTGGAGGCCAGGTCATTGGGTATATTTAAAGTGGACGTTGATAGGTTCTTCATTATCAAGGATCTCAAAGGTTACGGAGAGAAGGCAGGAGAAAGGGGTTCAGTAGGATAATAAATCAGCCAAGATGGAATGGCAAAGCAGACTCAGATAGCCAAATGGCCCAGTTCTGCTCTATGTATAACCATATAACAATTACAGCACGGAAACAGGCTGTGGCACACACTTACTCTCGCCTAGTCCCACCAACCTGCATTCAGCCCATAATCCTCCATTCCTTTCCTGTTCATATACCTAACCAATTTTTTTTTTTAAATGACAAAATCGAACCTGCCTCTACCACTTCTACTGGAAGCTCGTTCCACAGAGCTACCACTCTCTGAGTAAAGAAGTTCCCCCTCATTTTACCCCTAAACTTTCCACCCCAACTCTCAATTCATGTCCTCTTGTTTGAATCTCCCCTACTCCCAATGGAAAAAAACTTATCCACGTCAACTCTATCTGTCCCCCTCATAATTTTAAATACCTCTATCAAGTCCCCTGTCAACCTTCTACGCTCTAAAGAATAAAGACCTAACTTGTTCAACCTTTCTCTGTAACTTAAGTGCTGAAAACAGGTAACATTCTAGTACATTCTAACATGTCGTAGGGTTTTATCAACTTACAAGGGTGACGTGGTGGCATAGATGTTGGTGTATCACTATTAGAGCACCAGCAACATAGACAATTCTGCCACTGTCTGTAAGGAGTTTCTGCTTCCTCTCTGTACCTCGTTTCCTCCTATCTTCCAAACACGTGGATTAGCAGGTTAATTGGTCCCATGGGCGTAATTGGGCAGCGCGGGCTCTTTAAGCCAGAAGGGCCTGATACTATGTTGTATCTCTGAATAAAGATAAAAATTAGTATTGGTATTGGGTTATTGTTCTCACATACGCTCACTGGTCACTTTAATAGACACCTCGTGAACCTGATAAACTGGCCACTGAGTGTATGTTCATGGTCGCCCATCCACTTCAAGGTTTGACATGTTGCACATTTGGAGATGTTTTCCTGTTCATCACTGTTGTAATGCATAATTATTTAAGTTAGTGTCACCCTCCTGTTAGCTTGAACCAGTCTGGCCATTCTCCTCTGACTTCTCTCATTAACAAGGAATTTTTGATCACACAACTACTGCTCGCTGGATGCTTTATTTTGTTTCTCGCGCCATTCTCTGCAAACTCTACAGCAGGGGTTCCCAGTCTGGGTCCATGCATAAAAAAGGATGGAAACTCCCGCTCTAGAGACAATTGTGTGTGAAAATCCCAGGAGTTCATCAGTTTTGGAGATACTGAAACTATCTCATCTGGCACCAACAATCTACCCACGGTCAAAGTCACTTAGACTACATTTCAATAGGTTTCAATAGGTACATTTAATGTCAGACTGATGTATACAATATACATCCTGAAATTCTTTTTCTTCGCAAACATCCACAAAAACAGAGGAGTGCCCCAAAGATTGAATGACATTTAAATGTTAGAACCCCAAAGCCCCCCCAACTCCCCCCTCCCATGCATTAGCGGCAGAAAAGCGACGTCTGCCCTCCCCCACCAGCAAAAAAGCATCAACACCTCCCCCCCCCACAAAGCACTCAAGCATGCAGCAAAGCATCAATAAAGACACAGACTTGCAGTACCCCAAAGACTACTCGTTCACCCGGTATTCAACATACCACAGGCTCTCTCTCTCCCTAATACAGGAAAAAGAGATGTCACTGTTTCACAGCAAAAGGGGAGACATAACAAAGCAACTTGCTGATTTATGGTGTTAAGAGTCTGTAGCGTCGCTTTTTCTGAGCTCTGTGTTCAAAGAACTCGGGTCTCTGGGCACACAGAGACAGCAGCCAGCTCGCTGCTTACGATCTTCCGTCTCCCACGATGCATCAGGCGGCAACACTGGCCTTGAATCGGCCCAAGAAAACCTGGCACCCTGACGGCGCAGTAGTCTTCCAGGCCGTGTGCTTGGCATATCAAAAAGCAGCCGGTCGTGAGGCTCCAAGAGCAGGTCCCATTTCTGCAAAGAGCCAAAGTCAGTGTGTAACTCCAAGTCAGAATCTTCAAAAAAAAGTTTGAAAAGGAAAAAAAAAGAGCTATCAAAGATAAAAATAGGGCTGTTTCCGAAGATGCAAGCAAAGGAGTCGCCATTAGGTGCCATCGTCGTCCTAAGCTCTTCCCCATTCTGATGTTTGGTCTGAACCTCTTGACCATGTCTGCATGCTTTTATGCATTGAGTTGCTGCCATATGATTGGCTGATCAGCATTAACGAGCGGGTGTACAGGTGCACCTAATAAGTAGTCACTGCGTGCATCTTGTTGTAGCCCTTGCACATCTACCTGCACCGCACTTTCTCTATAGCACTGTATTCTGCATCCTGTCTTTGTTTCCTTTCTGCATTACCTCAGTCTAATAATGTAGAGAATAATCTATCTGGATGGCATGGAAACAGGAGCTTCCCACTATATCTTGGAATTAATAAATTATAAACTAATTACCAGTTAGCATATACAGAGATAAGGTGAGAAACCTTTGATTCCATGCCATCTAGTCAGATCATGCCTTGCATAAATTCATCAATCTATTAAGATGGCAGACAGAGTAGAATAGAGTGTCACATTTACAGAGAGAGTTCAGTGCAATTAGAAGGGCCATTTCAAGTTCAATTGGGAGATAAAGAGGTCATTTTTAATCATGAGAGGTCTCAGGCTTTTGTATCTTCTGGCTGAAGGGAGGAGAGAGAGGGGAGAATTTCCGGAGTGGGTGGGGTAAACCAGGTCTTCCATCAACCTGCTCTGTTGGAAACTTTCCGATTCTGATTTAGATTATTTATCACATGTGGAGTGAACTGTGCTGTTTCAGTTCACAGGAAATATAACCTAGGGACTTGTTGGGGGGCAGCCTGCAGGTGTCGCCACACAATCCGGCGCCAACGTAGCACGCCCGCAATACTTGGCAGAACAACACAGAACACAGCAAGCATCAAAATATCAGCAATACAAGCCCCTTTCCTCCCTCCCATCAGCTCACCTTATCCAAGCCAAGCTGTTGGTCTGCCTACTCACATCAATCTGCACCTGGGTCATAGCCCACCATAACCCCTCCCATCCATGTACTTATCCAAACTTCTCTCCTCTTAAATGTTGTAATCAATTCTGCATCCACCTCTTCCACTGGCAGCACATTCGCTTCACACTCCCACCACCCATTGCATGAAGATGGTTCCCCTTGGAATCCCCTTAGACCAGGGATTCCCTATCTTTTTTATACCATGGACCCCTACCATCAACTGAGGGGTCAGTGCCTTAGTTATTTCAGCTTCTGCCCTAAACCCATGGTCTCTAATTCTAGAATTAGAGTCCTCCAAATCCAGGACAGACCTCCAGCCTTTAGTGTCCAGGTATTGATCACTGGGCTATCCGTTAACCTTCAGACTCTGATCTTCGGTATAGCTGATGATGGGACCCTGAACACCTTGGAGAACTTTTCCGATGTACCGGCCAATATCCATTCCCCTACCAACATCTACCATTCCCTTCACAACATCTAAAAAAAACGCACGACTTGATCACTTGGTGGGACCTCGCATTGAGCAATGGTTACTGCATCTCCCAAACGACACCAGCGCTCCCAACATGAAATTATTATTGGAACGTTTGAGACAAGCTGGGATAGGAAAGGAGAGGGCAGCGGAGCATGGCTGAAAGGTAAGGAGGAGGAGGAGCACCAGAGGAAGGTGATGGGCAGACGAGGAGAAGGTGGAGTCACCCATTTCAGTTTGACTTCCCATTCCTATTCTGACATGTAAGTCCATGGCCGCCAAGCTCGAAGAAATAGAGAAAGGACATCAGATAAACACTGGCCCGACTCTATATAGTCCCTCACTCTGTCTGAAATCATGTTGCTCTCTGGGCAAAAAGCCAGATTAAAATCCCAGTCAGTGTTGGAGCACAGCATGTATCCTGAGAAATTGCGCTTGGGGAATGGAAACTGGTCTAAGGGATTTAGCTTATTAACAGGCTTCTGCCAGCATCTCAGAAGAACTTGAAAATGCTCCAAGCAGCTAAGATACCTGCTCAGGCAACACATTGGCACATATCCAATGCTATATTTTTTTAACAACAAATTTAAATTCATATTCAGACTCCTAGCCATGCACTTGTCTGTTAGGTGCTTTGGATTAAATCCAATCTATTGTAAGTGCTTAGGGTGCTAATTCTGTGACACGTGCTTTTGACGGCTGGGGAATACTCGGGGACAAGGTACTGAGCTTTCTTCAGTTCCCCTACTCATTAGGCAACCTCCTGTCAAACATCAGACCCAGTGCATGGTCGTTCAGTTTAGCTGCTGAATATTATCCAGCAGGCATCTGTCTATCAAGCACGCAAGAGAGGAGAGGAGTGAACAGGTGCGCTGGCGGCTGATTCTCTGGCAGGACATAAAGTAAGCATATCTTAACCATACACATCATTGATTCATAGAACACTGCAGCTCAGAAACAGGCTGCTTGGGCCATCTAGTCCACGCTGACCTGTTATTCCGCCTAGTCCCAAAGGCTTGCAACGGGATCATAGTCCTCCATGCCCTGCCCATCCATGTACTTATCCAAATTTCTCTTAAATATTGAAAATGAACTTGCACACATCACTTCCACTGGCAGCTCATTCCACACTCTCACCACCCTCCAGTGAAGTGGTTCCCCTTAAACAGTTCATCTTTCACCCTAAACCTGTGAACAACCTCAGTGGAAAAAGGTTACTGACATTTACCCTATCTATACCCTTCAAAATTTTGTTTACCTCTATCAATTTCTGGTATGGGGGTGTGGGGGGGATACTGCACAGGATCGAAGTAAGCTGTGGAGAGTTCTATTAGTCAGCTCTATCATAGGTACTAGCCTCTGTAGTAGGCAAAAGCAGTGCCTCTAAAAGACGGTGTCCATCATTAAGGACCCCTTCCACCCAGGACATGCCCTCTCCCCACTGTTACTATCAGGAAGGAGGTACAGAAGCCCCAAAGCACACACTCAGCGACTCAGAAACAGCTTCTTCCCCTCTACCATCCAATTTCTGAATGGACATAGAAACCATGGAAAACTACCTCATTACTTTTTTATTTCTATTTTTGCACTACTTATTTAATTTAACTGTTTGATATATGTATATATACTGACTGCAATTCACGGTTTTCTTTCTCTCTACTATCATGTATTGCATTGTACTGCTGCCACAAAGTTAACCAATTTCACAACACATACCAGTGATATTAAACCTGATCCTTGTTCTCATTCTGATTTCTCCCTGCACTCCAGGGAATAAAGTCCAAACCTATTCAACTTCTACTGCTGCCACATAAAACAACAAATCCCATAACCTTTATCAATGGTAATAAACCTGATACATGTTCACGATTCGTTCACGATGTGCCGTGTCGTATGACGTGGGCGATCATGCTCTTTGCATGACCATGATTGTTCGTGGCAACTGATTCATGTGCACTCTTTCATCTGTGATCTTAATGTGATCAAGGGCCTTCTTTGCATCCTGCTGTACATAACAATAAGCAGATCTGACGTCTCAGGTTAGAAAGCCTTCCTCAGACATATGGGAAGAGCGGAGGGCTCGCAGACAATGAGGTACAATGTCACACTTGGCCAAAATGGTAATTTGTTTATTATTGCCACGTGTACCAAGATAGTTAATTTTGCTTACATGCCATTCAGACAAATCTTTCCATATTTATATACATTGAATATTACAGTAAACAAATAAATCAGATTGCAGCAAACAGTACTGTGCAGAAGTTTTAGGCACATAGATATAGCTAGGGTGCATAAGACCTTTGCACAGTACTGTATTTATCAACATGGAGAGGAGAGTGAGTTTGTGGAAACAAAGGATGTTGGGAAAGATGAGGATGGATTGCTGCAGAAGAGGTGAGGGACAGATGGCAGAGAAGGAGTGCCAGGGATAGGGGTAGGGTGGCATAAGTGCAGACACACCCAGCCCTGAGACACCAGGTAAGGTAATTTCATTCCAAACAATTGGCTTACTGATCATAACAGAATGTCCCTCTGGTCCTTCCTGCTCCCTCCTCTCCCCCTGCCCCCTTCCCACTCTCAGTCCACAACAGAGACCCATATCAGGATCAGGTTTATCATCACTCACATATGTCGTGAAATTTGTTTCCTTTTATGGCAGCAGTACAGTGCAATATATAAAATTACTACAGTACTGTGTAAAAGTCTTAGGCACCCTAGCTATATATATGTGCCTAAGATTTTGCACGGTACTGTATTAGTGCCTAAGATTTTGCACAGTGCTACGGATCCAGAGAATGTACAGTCCAGGTAGACAGAGTGCAAGGGTCAACATGAGGTAGTCTGAGGAATCAAGAGTTCATGTCCATCATGTGAGAGGGCAACTCAACAGCCTGACGACAGTGGGATAGAAGCTGTCCTTGAACCTGCTGGTACATATTATCAGGTTTGTGTATCTTCTGCCCAATGGGAAGGGAGGAGAAGAAGATGGGAGAGATCTTTGATTATGCTGACAGTTGAGACTGTGAACCAAGTCTCCAGAGAGACACTGAAGCCGGTGGATATAGATGTCTTTATTCAGCAAAACAAGCTGGCATCATACTGGAGACACTCTTGGAAGAAGAGGCCTCAAAAACTTAAAGTACATCACATTTTTTACCCTTAAGACCAATGGTAACTCAAGACAGTTTCACTAGTTACAATGACATCATTTACTTCAATATTTTGGGTTGACAATGCTTCATATGAGTTGCATATAATTTTCAAATACCTAGATCTTCACACCAACACTGCAAACCCCCAAAATTGAATGTTAGTCACTATTGTCTCTTAGCCGTATTCATGTAAATGCAGACATCTCCAGTGAATGGGCCTTTCCTGGTTTGTAATCAACCCCAGTCTGCAGCTCCAGGAAGACCATTGTTCTGAGCTGCATCTTAAATTCAATCGACAGTCCACATTCGGATATGAAGACTGGTTGCTGTTGAAATTATTATTTGCTATATACCACAACTTCAGAATATGCCCTCACACTGGCTGCTTTCTTGAAGGAACAATGTAGATGGAGGGACAATGGAGGGGAAGCTGGTTTGTGTGATGAACCTGAGTGCATTCACGACTCTCTGAGCATCGTGATCAAATGAAGAGCCAGTGGAGACATGAAGAGACATACAGATATAGCATAGAGGTTGTCCTTTCAACTCACCAAATGTCTCCTGCCAGGAGCCCTGTGGGTCTTTGTACTTGTTAATTATTGCCTTATCCAGAGTTTTTAAGGCCTTCTTGTTTTTGTCTAACACTGTCAAGCTTATTATGATTGGCACGGGTTTTCAGCACACTGTAATTATTTAAAGTGGACTCCCAATTAGCACTGATCGCAGGGTCATTGTGTATTTTGCAAATGATTGGTCTCGTGGTGTCACTCAGTCAAGCCATCAATGTTCTGTTTGAATTCCTATGAATAAACTTTTGTTTCTGTCTCTACATAAGAGTCTGTTGTTCCTCCAGACCTGGGTTCAATCATCTGTTAGCACACTATGTGTACTGACCATTAACCAGCCTTCATACAAATCCCACATTAATCTCAATTTAGAAGGATGAGAGGGGATCTGATTGAAACATATAGGATTATTAAGGGATTGGACACGCTGGAGGCAGGAAGCATGTTCCCGCTGATGGGTGAGTCCAGAACTAGAGGCCACAGTTTAAGAATAAGGGGTAGGCCATTTAGAACAGAGATGCGGAAAAACTTTTTCACCCAGAGAGTGGTGGATATGTGGAATGCTCTGCCCCAGAAGGCAGTGGAGGCCAAGTCTCTGGATGCTTTCAAGAGAGAGTTAGATAGAGCTCTTATAGATAGTGGGGTCATGGGGAGAGGGCAGGAACGGGGTACTGATTGTGTATGATCAGCCATGATCACAGTGAATGGTGGTGCTGGCTAGAAGGGCTGAATGGTCTACTCCTGCACCTACTGTCTATTGTCTATTGTGTATTATCTATCGTCTATTGTCAATTATTCCCCATACATTCTCATCAATAACACCCCCCTTCCAGATACTCCCACTCAGTCACACACTAGAGGCAATTTACCTTGGCCAATTCGCATCTGCAAACGTATCTCGCCTGCCATGTGCGAGGAAACCAGGGTATCTACTCTTCAGTAGGAAGGGAGGTCTTTGGATTCACTGGCTCACCTGACCCGATAATTTTGCCTCAACATCGCCGAGCTCCTAAAATAAATTTATTTATTTAATTTGTTTATTGAGATCCGGCATGGAACAGGTCCTTCCTGCTCTTGAAGCCACGCTGCCCAACAATCCTCCAATTTAATCTGAGCCTAATCTCAGGACAATTTAACCTGCTAATGACCACTTAACCTGCTAACTGATACATCGCGGGAAGAACATACGAACTCCTCATGGGCAGTGGCAGGAATTGAACCTGTACAGTAAAGTGTTGTGCTAACCACTACGCTACCATGCCGTCCCAAATGGTGGAGAGGATTTGAATTACAGAGTCTGAGTCCATGACCATCAGTGGCAGACCGTAGGATACTGGGAGAACTGCAAATGAAATTCCAGAGATCTCAAAGAATTGTCGGAACAGAGAGGTTACTGAAAAGGGGAGGTATGGAAGGACTGTTACTATAATATACATGAATTATGGAACAAATCCCACATTGGCCCCTCTTTAAATCATGATGACAGTGATGAATGACTTTTACTCCATTAATCTGGCCTGGAATCACCCTAGATACCAAAAGAAACAGAGTGTAATGATTAATAAATAAACCACCTACCCTTTTATCTGTATTTAATAAACAGATATAGGAATACACTCATTAATATTTATGAAAATAATTAAGCATGTATGAATGTAATAATTAAGGCTGTAATTGCAATTTTGGGAAAACTGATCTAACATCCTGTCTGACTTCCACTGAGAAAATTCATCACAGTTAAGGTACATTTAGTTATCCATTTTTGAAGAAAGTTTGAGAGAAAAAAAAGAGAATTAAAGAGTAAATAATTTGCATTTTTGCAGCATTTTGCATTGGTTCCTGAGTGAGATTCTGCAACTGTGTGCTACCCACTGCCTCTCGGCTCCAGAGAATGGGGAGGGGCTGGTTTCTAGCTTAAGTGTCTAAAATGATGAGAGAGCAATTTCATTCTGTTCTTTTCACAATCCTTTTCTTTAATATTATTTCCTTCTTTAGAGGTATATTGTGGAACAGGCCTTTTTAGCCCTTTGAGCCATGCCACCAAATGCTTCTGACTTCTGAAACAAAAGTCACACCAGGATGGACAAGCCATGAAGAATTATCAGAATCGGAACCTGGATTAATACCTCAGAAATTCAGTACTGTGCAAATGTCTTGGGCAGGGTAGACTTTTGCACAGTACTGTATTAGGCAACGTGGAGCGGAGGGCGAGTTTGTAAATCTGATGGGAGCAAAGGATGTTCGGAATGACGAGGATGAAGTGCCGCAGGAGGGGTGTGGGACAGTTGGCAGAGAATGAGTGCTGGGGAGGGGGGTGGGGGAGTGGCATGGGTGAAGACACAACCAGCCCTGAAACGCCAGGCAAGGTCATTTGATTTCAAACAACTGGATTATTGATGAGCGTGGAATGGGCTACTGGCAACAGTGGTGGAGGTGGATACGATAGGGTCTTTTAAGAGACTTTTGGATAGGTACATGGAGCTTAGAAAAATAGAGGGCATGTTTGGCACAACTTCGTGGGCTGAAGGGCCTGTATTGTGCTGTAGGTTTTCTATGTTTTTATGATCATTACAGAATGTCTTTCTGGTGTTACCCACTCTCTCCTCTCTCCTTTCCCCTTTACCCAACCATAATTCCACTCTCCCTGTCCCCTACCTACTCTCAGTCCACAGCAGAAATCCATATCAGAATCATTTTTATCATCTCTCACATATGTCATGAAATCTGTTTCTTTTGTGGCAGCAGTACAGTACAATACATAAAATTACTGCAGTCCTGTGTAAAAGCCTTAGGCACCATATGTGCCTAAGACTTCTGTATAGTACAATATGTCATGAAATTTGTTGCTTTATGGTAGGAGTACTGTACAAGGATTAAAAATTATTCTAAATTATTATATATATGTACAGTGACATGCAGAAGTTTGGGCACCCCGGTCAAAATTTCTGTTACTGTGAATAGCTAAGCGAGTAAAAGATAACCTGATTTCCAAAATGCATAAAGTTAAAGATGACACATTTCTTTAATATTTTAAGCAAGATGACTTTTTTATTTCCATCTTCTACAGTTTCAAAATAACAAAAAGGAAAAGGGCCTGAAGCAAATGTTTGGGCACCCTGCATGGTCTGTACTTAGTAACATCCCCTTTGGCAAGTATCACAGCTTGTAAACACTTTCTGTAGCCAGCTAAGGGTCTTTCAATTCTTGTTTGGGAGACTTTCACCCATACTTCTTCGCAAAAGGCTTCTAGTTCTGTGAGATTCTTGAGCCATCTTGCATGCACTGCTCTTTTGAGGTCGATCCACAGATTTTCGATGATGTTTAAGTTGGGAGACTGTGAGGGCCATGGCAAAACCTTCAGCTTGCGCCTCTTGAGGTAGTCCAGTGTGGATTTTGAGGTGTGTTTAGGATCATTATCCTGTTGTAGAAGCCATCCTCTTTTCACCTTCAGCTTTTTTACAGAGGGTGTGATGTTTGCGTACAGAATTTGCTGGTATTTAATTGAATTAATTCTTCCCTCTACCAGTGAAATGTTCCCCGTGCCACTGGCTGCAACACAAGCCCAAAGCATGATCGATCCACCCCCGTGCTTAACAGTTGGAGAGGTGTTCTTTTCATGAAATTCTGCACCCTTTTTCTCCAAACATACCTTTGCTCATTGCGACCAAAATGTTCTATTTTAACTTCATCAGTCCACAGGATTTGTTTCCAAAATGCATCAGGCTTGTTTAGATGTTCCTTTGCAAACTTCTGATGCTGAATTTTGTGGTGAGGATGCAGGAAAGGTTTTCTTCTGATGACTCTTCCATGAAGGTCATATTTGTGCAGGTGTCGCTGCACAGTAGAACAGTGCACCACCACTCCAGAGTCTGCTAAATCTTCCTGAAGGTCTTTTGCAGTCAAACAGGGGTTTTGATTTGCCTTTCTAGCAATCCTATGAGCAATTCTCTCAGAAAGTTTTCTTGGTCTTCCAGACCTCAACTTGATCTCCACCGTTCCTGTTAACTGCCATTTCTTAATTACATTACGAACTGAGGAAACGGCTACCTGAAAACGCTTTACTATCTTCTTATAGCCTTCTCCTGCTTTGCGGGCATCATATATTTTAATTTTCAGAGTGCTAGGCAGCTGCTTAGAGGAGCCTATGGCTGCTGATTGTTGGGACAAGGTTTGAGGAGACAGGATGTTTATAAAGCTTTGAAATTTGCATCACCTGGCCTTTCCTAACGATGACTGTGAACAAGCCATAGCCCTAACAAGTTAATTAAGGTCTGAGACCTTGGTAAAAGTTATCTGAGAGCTCAAATCTCTTGGGGTGCCCAAACTCTTGCATGGTGCTCCTTTTCTTCTTTTCACTCAAAAATTGTACAAAACAAAAATAATACACTAATCTTGCTTAAAATGTTGAAAAGAATCTTTTATCTTTAACTTTATGACTTTTGGAGATCAGTTCATCTTCTATTCACTTAACTATTCACAGTAACAGAAATATTGACCAGGGGTGCCCAAACTTTTGCATGTCACTGTATATGTTAAGTGCAGGGGTACATACATTTATAATCAGTTCTCTCCTGCTGTAGCCCATCCACTTCAAGGTTTGACATGCTCATTCAGAGATGCTCTTTTACGCATCATTGTAGTAGCGCGTGAAAATTTGAGCTACTGTCACTTTCCTATCAGCTTGAACCAGCCTGGCCATTCTCCTCTGACCTCTCTCATTAACAATGTGTTTTCACCCACAGAACAGCCACTCACTGGATGTTTTTAGTTTCTCACAATAGGGATTGTTCTGCATGAAAATCCCAGGAGATCAGCAATTTCTAAGATACTCTAACTATCCCATCTGGCACCAACAATCATTTCACGGTCAAAGTCACTTAGATCACATTTCTTCCCCATTCTGATATCTAGTCTGAACAATTGAACCTCTTGACCATGTTTGCATGCTTATATGCATTGAGTTGCTGCCACATGATTGCTGATTAGATACGAGGGGTGATTGATAAGTTTGTGGCCTAAGGTAGACAGATCCTGCCATTTGGCAGGAGGTACAGGAACCTGAAGATCCACACTTCAGAGTTCAGTAATACCTTCCTCCCCACTGCCATCTTGGAGTGCCCTGAGAAACACTAACACTATTTTAAGAACTTTATTTAGAGATACAGTATGGTGATAGGCCCTTCTGGCCTGACGAGCTCCTGGCACACTACTAATACAAGTCCAAGTTAATTGTCCTTCATACATGTATACTGCAAAACAAAACATTTCTTCAGACCAAGGAGCATAACACAGTATATATAACTCACATGCAACTTATTACCATAAATACAGTATGGGGGTGATTGATAAGTTCATTGCCTAAGGTAGAAAGCAGTCAATTTTAGAAAACCTAGCACATTTATTTTTCAACATAGTCCCCTCCTACATTTACACACTTAGTCTTGCGGTCGTGGAGCATACAGATCCCTTCTTTGTAGAAGTGGTTCGCAGCAAAGGTGATTGATAAGCTAGTGGCCTAAGGTAGAAGGAGATGAGTTATTAACTTCAAACTTTCTGCATAATCACTCAAAGAGTTGAACTGCATATGCATGTAACGAGAGCTGTATAACTCATCTCCTTCCACCTTAGGCTACGAAGTTATCAATCACCCCTGCTGTGGACACTTTCTGGAGGTCCAAGACGCCGACTTCTACAAAGAAGGGATCTGTATGCTCCACGACCGCTGGACTAAGCATGTAAACGTAGGAGGGGACTGTTGAAAAATAAATGTGCCAGGTTTTCTAAAATTGACTCCTTCTACCTTAGGCCACAGACTTATCATTCACCCCTTGTATTTGCATTAACAAGCAGGTATACAGGTGTACCCAATATAAAGTGGCCCCTGAGTGTGTATATAGGTGATTATATGAAAGCACGAGTAAGCATAGGATAAAGTAAACCCTGAGAAAAACAAAATTTTACACTCGAATTCAATGAAGGAAAGAATGCAGCAGCAGCAGGATCAGAATCAGGTTTAATATCACTGGTATATGTCATGAAATTTGTTTTTTGCAGCAGCAGTACATTGCAATAAATCATAATAAAAAGCATAAATTATAATGAGAAGTACATATAAAAAGTGAAATTAAATTAAATAAGTAGTGCGAAAAGAGAGGAAAACCTACTGAGGTAGTGTCCATGGGTTCGTTGTCCATTCAGAAATCTGATGGTGGAGGGGAAGAACCTGTTCCTGAAACATTGAGGGTGCGTCTTCATGCTCCTGTACCACCTCCTTGAGGGTGGCGATGAGAAGAGGACTTGTTCCAGGTGATGTAGGTCCTACATGATCATTGCTGCCTTTATGAGGCATGGCATTTTGAAGGTGTCATGGTTGTTGGGAAGGCTAGTTCCCATGATGGAGGTGGCAGAGTTTGCGACCCTCTGCAGCTTTTCCCAAGCCTGTGCTGTGGCCCCTCCATACCCGATGGTTAGAATGCTCTCCATGGTGCATCTGTAGAAATACTGTATATATGTGACTTACCAATTCTCCTCAATATTCCTAATGAAATATAGCTACTGTTGTTCCTTTCTTGTAGTATGGATCAATATGCTGGCCCCAGGGTACAGTATTGTGCAAACATCTTAGGCACATACAGTATCTATTGCTAGGGTGCCTAAGACTTTTGCACGGTACTGTAGTAATTTTATGTACTGTCCTGTTGCCACAAAAGCAAACAAATTGCATGACACATGTGAGTTATGATACATCTGATTCTGATACGGGTCCCCATTGTGGACTGAGAGTGGGAAGGGAGCAGGGAGAGGGGAATCATGGTTGGGAAGAGGGGAACGGAAAGGGGAGGGAGAGGGAAGCACCAGAGAGACATTCTATAATGATCAGTAATCCAGTTGTTTGGAATCAGATTACCTTGCCTGGTGTCTCAGAGCTGGGTGTGTCTGCACCCGCACCACTCCCCTCCCCCCGCCCCCACCATCCCAGCACTCCTTCTCTGCCAGCTGTCCCATAGCCCTCCATCCTCACCATTCCCAACATTCCTTCTTCCTGCCAAATATCCAAGCTTGTTCTCTGTTCCATGCTGACAGATACAGTACTTTACAAAAGTCATAGGCACCCAAACTATAGATAAGTGCCCAAGATTTTTGCACAGTCCTGTAGATCTTCAGATGTTGACACCCAGGAACGCGAAACTGCTCACCCTTTCAACTTCCGATCCCTTGATGAAGATTCATGTGTGCTCCCTCGACTTCCCCTTCCTGAAGTCCACAATCAATTGCTCGGTCTTACTGACATTGAGTGCAAAGGTTGTTTCTGCGACACCACTCAGCCAGCTGATTTATCTCGCTCCTGTACGCCTCCTCAGCACCATCAGAAATTCTGTCAACTATAATTGTGCCATCAGCAAATTTATAGATGAAATTTAAGTTGTGCCTTGCCACACAATCGTGGGTGTAGAGGGAGTAGAGCAGTGGGCTAAGCACACACCCTTGATGTGCGCCAGTGTAGATTGTCTGTGGGGTGGAAATGTTATTTCCGATCCACTCAGACTGTGGTCTCCTGGTCAGGAAGTCAAAGATTCCATTGCAGAGTCCCAGGTTTTGGAGTTTGTTGATTAGAACTGAGGGTATTATTGTGTTGAATACTGAGTTGTATTCAATAAACAAGCTGCCTTATATAGGTATTGCTATTGTCCAGCGGATCCAAGGCAGAGTGGAGAGCCAGTGAGATTCTATCTTGTTGTAGACCTATTGCTGCGATATACAAATTGCAGCAGGTTGAGGCCTCTGAAAAGGAGATCACAAGGTCAGCAGATGCTGCAGGGATTCACACAGCAGTAATCTTATTCTCCCTTTCGAAGCATGCATTAAAGGCATTGAGCTCATCTGGGAGTGAAGCACCACAACCACTCATGATGGTAGGTTTCACTTTGTAAGAATTAATTGCCTGTTAATTCTGCCAGACCTGATGTGCATCTGATTCCACTCTAACCTAATCGGAACTGACTGGTTGCCCTTAAAATAGTCCTCCATATGTCGTACCTGGACTTCTCATGTAGTTCTGAATCAGTGGTTTTGAATGCCACTGACCTAGCCCTCAACAGACTACAGATCTCCTGGTTCATCCACAGCTTTTGGCTTGGGTACGTCCTGTATGTTCTTGATGGCAAACACTCATCCACTGAGGTCTTGATGAAGTTGGTGACAACTGTGGTATCCTTATTCACACTTGAAGACGAATCCTTGAATATTGTCTAGTGCACTGACTCAAAGCAGTCCCGTAAGTGCTCCTCCGTGTCTCTTGACCGAATCTTCTTGGTCCTCACCACTGGTGCTGCGGTCCTCAGTCTCTGGCTGTATGCTGCGAGTAGAAGCACACCCAGGTGATTTGACTTTCCAAAGCGCAGACATGGGATGGTCGCACATCAGTGGTCAAGTGTGTTGGTCCTTCTGGTTCTACAGATGATATACTGGTGGTAGTTTTTCAGGGACTTCTTCAAACTGGCCTGGTTGAAACCCCTGCTATGATAGGGAAAGCATCATGGTTCACAGTCTCGTGACTGCTGATTATGTTGCTGAGTTCTTCCAGTGTCTGCCTGACGTTGGCAAGAGGTGGAATGTATACTGCTACCAGATGATGACAGAAAGCTCCCTCAGCAGATAAAATGGATGACATTTGACCACTAGATGTTCCAGGTTGGGTGAGCAGGGCTGAGACAGAACCATGAGGTCTGTGAACCACGATGAGTTAATCATGAAGCATACCCCACCTCCTCTACCTTTAAAAGGCTCAGCTATCCTGTCTTTGTGGAGAACTGTGATGCTGCATCTGAAATGGCAATGTACAGCCATATTTCCATGAAGCAAAGTACATAGCAGTCCCTGATGTCCCTCTGATACAGCAATCTTGCTCTGAGGTCTTTGATTATATTTTGCAGAGACTGTACTTTTGCCAGCAGAATAGTGGGGAGTGGGGTCTAAAGCCTCTGTGGTTCAATTGAAGATTCTGCAGAGGATGCAGAACAGATTTCCGAGGATGCTGCCCGGACTGGAGGCCTGAGTTATTCTGGATTTTTATTCCCTGGAGCTCAGGATAATAACCTCACAGAAGTGTATAAAACCATGATAAGGTCATAATCTTTTCACAACCCCGGGGAGTCCAAAGCTGGAGGATATGGATACAGGATAAGAGAGGAGAGATTTAAAAGAGATGCAAGAGGTAACTTCTTTACAGAAAGGGTAGTGAGTTCCTGGAATGTGTTGCTAGAGGAAATGGTTGTTGAAGGTACATTGCAGCATTTAAGAGGCATTTGGATGGGTACATGGAAGGAAGGGCTTGGAGGGTTAAGGGCTGAACACAGGCATCTGGGACTAGCATTGAGGATGGACCAGCTGTGCTGAAAGGCCTGCTTCTGTGCTGTATTATACTATGACTCCTAATTCATAGTATTGAGTACATGAGTTGGAATGTTACGTTTAAGTTGTAAAATATGTTGGAGAGCCTTAATTTGAGTATTGTGTGCAGTTCTGGTCACCTACCTACAAGAAAGATTCTCAGAATACAAAGAAAATTTACAAGGATATTGCTTGGACTTCAGGATCTGAGTTATGGGGAAAGGTTGAATAGGTTAGGAACTTTTTTTCTCTGAAGTGTAGAACAATGAGGGGAGATTTGATAGAGGTATGCAAAACTATGAGGGGTATAGATAGGTAAATGCAAGCAGCCTTTTTCCTCTGAGGTTAGGTGAGGCTAGAACTAGAAGTCATAGGTTAAGGGTGAGAAGTGAAATGTTTGAAGAGAGCATGAAGGGGAACTTCAATCAATGGGTGGTGACATTGTGGATCGAGCTGCCAGTGGGTTTGGGTTTGATTACAGCAGTTAAGAGAAATTTGGCTGGGTGATTAGATGTGAGGAGTATGGAGGCCTGAGGTCTGGGTGAAGGTCAATGAGACTAGGCAGAATAATATTTTGGCATGGACTAGATGAGCCAAAGGTCCTGCTTCTGTGCTGTAGTGCTCTAGGCCACTATAACTTTATCCACTTTGCTAGAAATTATCAGCATCATAATGCAGCAAGAAGGAATCAAAAACTAGAGAACAGATTTAAGGTGAGAGAGGATTTAAAAGGGAATCTGAGGGGTATATTTTTCATACAGATGATAGATAGATACTTTATTCATCCCCATGGGGAAATTCAACATTTTTTCCAATGTCCCATACACTTATTGTAGCAAAACTAATTACATACAATACTTAACTCAGTATAATATGATATGCATCTAAAATCACCCTCTCAAAAAGCATTAATAAATAGCTTTTAAAAAGTTCTTAAATAGTTTACTAAAATACATTGAATGGTAACTTAAGCTCAGTCCTAACCCCGGCACTTTAACATATCTTACCCCTGGCGGTTGAATTGTAAAGCCGAATGGCATTGGGGAGTAATGATCTCTTCATCCTGTCTGAGGAGCATTGCATCGATAGCAACCTGCCGCTGAAGCTGCTTCTCTGTCTCTGGATGGTGCTATGCAGAGGATGTTCAGGGTTTTCCATGATTGACCGTAGCCTACTCAGCGCCCTTCGCTCTGCTACCGATGTCATACTCTCCAGTTCTGTGCCCACAACAGAGCCCGCCTTCCTTACCAGCTTATTAAGACGTGATGATGATACATATATTGTATCAGGCCCATGCGGAGAGCTGGAGAACGTTGGGCTTTGAGTTTTTTTTAATTAATCAATTAACCTGAATTGGTTAATTGTTGTTTAATGAGATTCATTAATCGTTTAGAATTTCTTGTGTTTTTCTCAAGCAACTTGGTCTTTGTAATAGTGTCTCCTGTGCCCTTCTGTTTCAACTTGTTCAGTTTATTTTGATAGGCTCAGGAATTCCGTGTTATTGTATTACTTAATCAATCAGCGCTAATCACAGGGTCCTAGTTTCGAGAATGTTACTTCTCACGGTGTTGCTCGGCGAGCCACCAATGCCCTGTTGGAATTATTATGCATAATCTCTAGTCGCCGTCTCTACATCGGAGTCTATCTTTTACCTGCACTTCGGTTCCAACTTTGCCAGTAGACACTCTGACATATATGAAATGAGGTGCCGGGGAAGTTGTTGAGGCTGGAACATTAATAACATTTAAAAGACAGTCAGATAGGTACACGGATAGGAATGGTTTAGAGCAGCGGTTCCCAACCTGGGGTCCACAGACCCCTCAGTTAATGGTAGGGATCCATGGCATAAAAATGGTTGGAAGTCCCTGGTTTAGAGGGATACAGGCCAAACATAGATAGTGGGAATACTTTGGACGCGAGTGTTTGTCAGCATGGACCATTTGGGTCAAAGAGCCTGTTTCAGTACCGGATGACTCTATGAACGATAATAGACTACTATCACATGGCTGAGTGGGAGAGCTTGCTTCCTGCTTCTTTTTATGATGTTCCAGCAGAATAGACACTTCAACAAGTACATCTTCAGCTGTAAAGTACAGCACGAAGTCCAGAGTCATGAGGGGTTCCTTCTTAAGGCCACAAGTGATTTGGTGTGAATTCTTTTTCTGAAAGTGTTCCTGTGAAAGATACTCTGTAAATAGAAGGTGTTGTAGATATAGGAGTTCCCTTTAACATCAGCAATTAGTGCTCGACCAAAGAAGCCTCATTTTTAGCAAAGGTTTTATAAGACATCGGTCAGACTGCTCTTGGAGTATTGAGAGCAGTTTTGGGGCCTACAACGGATGAGCTGGTGTTGGAGAGGGTCCAAAGGAGGTTCATCGGAATGATCCCAGAATTGAAAGAGTTAATGTATCAGGAGTATTTGATGGTTCTGGGTCTATACCCACTGGAGTTCAGAAGAATGAGGGGGGATGGGATCTCATTGAAACTGATCAAATACTGAAAGGCCTATATAGAGTACAGGTACAGAGGATGTTTCCTATAGTGGAGGCATCTAAGACCACAGACACAGCCTCAGAATGCAAGGATGACCCTTTAGAACAGAATTGAAGAGGAATTTCTTTAGCTAGGGGGTGTCGATTCTGTGGAAGCCAAGTCATTGGATATAGTTAAAGTGAAGGTTGATAGTTTGTTGATAGTAAGGGTATCAAAGGTTACAGAGAGAAGGCAGGAGAATGGATTTCTGGGTGATGGAATGGCAGAGCAGACTTGATGGGCCAAATTCTGCTCCTATGTCTTATGATCTTAATTAAAAGGTTTTATTAAGGATACTAAAACAGAAAAGTGTCACAAGAGTGGAGCAACAGTGGACTCTGTCATGGTGAGCACTGGCAATGATTTAGCCCTGGAACAGAAGAATGGCTGACTCCCCGTCAAGAGAGGAAATCAAGAGATTATACACAGGAGTACCAACAGAGCATCAGTGGCACGACCAGCCAGCTCCATAAGACAAATCATTCTCCACAAACATCTGGACTCTGAAAGAGCACTAACTGAGAGTCCCCTTTAAATAATCATAGAATGTGGAAAACCCGTGCCAGTCACAATGAACTTGACAAGATTAAACATAAAGCACAAGAGCTTAATGACTCTCAATAAGACTACAATTAGTAAATACAGGTGCTTAAGAAGCCAAGAAGCCCAATGCTCTACGGCAAGCCACAGAGGCCCATAAGGCAATGACAAACCACTTCCACAGGAAAAGTTGCCAAGAACAATCATGCAAGACCATGATCACCCACATCATACAACACAGCACATAACAACCGAGCGATAAGATAACAGGCGTAGATCGAGTAGGCTGCCAGCACCTTTTTCCCAGAGCAGAAATGAATGCAAAAGAGCATAATTTTAAAGCGATTGGAGGAAAGTATAGATGGGATGCCCGAGGTAATTCCTTTGAAGCCACAGAGAGCGGTGGGTGTATGGAACATGCTGACAGAGGCAGTGGAAGAGTTAGATACATTAGGGACATTTAAAAGACTCAATGAGGCAAATAAATGATGTAAAAATGAATGGTTATGTGGGAGAGAAGGGTTAGATTGATCTTGAAGTAGGTTAAAATGTCGGCACAACATCATGGGCCAAAGGCCTATACTGCACTATACTGTTCTATGTCGTACTATGATCTTGCACTTTATTAACTACCTGCACTGCATTTTCTTTGTAGCTGTTACACTTTATTCTGCATCCTGTTATTGTTTTACCTTGTTCTACTTCAATGCACTGTATGTTTGGTGAGAGTAAGCGTTCAGCACGGACTAGAAGGGCCAAGATGGCCTGTTTCCGTGCTGTAGTTGTTGTATGATTATATGACTAATTGATCTGTCCGTATGTAAACTTGACATTGTACCTCAGTGTAACTGATAATAATGAACCAGTTTCAATTCTCCTTTGTTAAGGGACCAGAAGATATGTGTGACTGCCATTGCTCATGAATAGATTTTAACCGTCAAACAATTTCAGCCCAACATCAGAGAAAGATCAAAATATTTACTCTGCAATGTCTGATCTGTGATTGTCCCAACTAACCCAGGAAGTTCTGTACTGTACAAAAGTTTTAGGCACATAGCTAGGGCACCCAAAACTTTTGTATTGTACTGTAGTAAGTTAATGTATTGCACTGTACTGCTGCCTCATTAAAAAGAAATTTTATGACATGTATGAGTGATGATAAACCTGACTCTGATATGGGTCTCTATTGTGGACTGAGAGTGGGAAGGGGCAGGGAGAGGGGAATCATGGTTTGGGAAAGGGGAAGCACCAGAGAGACCTGAGAAACACCAGGGTCCTGGAGGAACGTTGCTTCGTTTTTACTGTGTACCATACCAGCAGTTTATGGTCGAAATGACAATAAAATTGACTTGACTTGACATTCTGTAATGATCAATACACTAATTGTTTGAAACCAAATGATCTTGCCTGGTGTTTCAGGGCTGGGTGTATCTGCACCCTGCCATCGCCCTCCCCCTGGCATTCCTTCTCTGCCTCCTGTCCTACAACCCTCCTGCAGCACTCCATTGTTCCTGCTAGATTTACAAACTCACTCTCCACAGCTCATTAACAAATACAGTACTATGCAAAATTCTTAGGGGCCCTCATTGCTTAAGGCTGTTGCAAGGTACTGTGTACAATTCCAGTTTACTTTACATCTTAAACCTCTGTATGTTTAACATGAGCACAGGAACAAAAGGTTGGAAACACACAGCAAATCGGGCAGCATCTGTAGAGAGAGAGAGAAGAAAAACAGAGTTAGCATTTCAAGTTGAGGACCCTTTATGAGAACTGAAGTTGCAGCAAGGCAAGGGTTAAGATAATGTCCGGGTAAGGATAGTTTACAGACAGTGTGAAGTCAGCCAGGCAAGTGAGGCCTTTGAAGAGCAGAGTTTCCCTTTGCACAACAGGTGACCAGAGCCATTTGGTATGGGAAGAAAAGATAAAGATGCAAACAATGGATTCTAAGCTGACACTTAATATTGTCCAATTGCTTCACTAATTCAAAAACATCATTGGCCTTTTCATCTAGATTCTATTGCTTATTAATACCTGTATTATTGTAGTGTGATTGGTGACTGATGATGAAAATAAGGAATTTGAGCTTCCACAAGGTCACCAATTGGTCGATATCTATCTCCAACTAGTCAATTTTGATATGAAAATGACATTTTGTTTCTCTCCAACTTCAGAACAGTCTGGTGACAGGAGCCACGCTGTTCTTCTTGCGCACAAGAAAATAAGGAATGATTGAGGAATAAGTGTGTGTTTTCAGAGGCCCACTAACCACCAAAAACTGGTCTGTTGTGTTTTGAAACTTCAAAACATCAAACTAATTGAAAGTAGTCCAAAAAGTGGGTGGGTCTAACTTGGTGTTTAAGCGAGGCAGCCACATATCATATAGTAATACATATAATCTGTAATGAACTATTTATTATGGTTTAAGATTTCTGGTTTAAGATCGGAGACCAAGGCTTGAGCCCAGTCCGGATGCTCCAGAGAGTAGATCTATGGACTCCGTCTGGTTCACAATACTGTCATGTGCTTCTATTGTTTTCATGATGTGCGTGCTTTTTTCTCTCTTTCTCTGCACAGTGGTCTTGGTTTTACTTTTTTTTTATTGGGTTCTTCGGGTTTCTTGCTTTGAGCCTGCCTGTAGGCAAACAAATCTCAAGGTTGTATAATTTATATATTCTTTGATAATAAACGTACCTTGAATCTTTGAAATAAACAGAAAAGCTTAATTAACCAATATATACACAAGATAGTTCAAATATTATTGAAATATTAAATACCAACAAGAACCACCACTTGGAAGTTACTGTCCAAGCAACACACCAATCCAATTGGAAATATATTGCCGTTCCTTCATTGTGGCTGGGTTGAAACTCTGAAATTCCCTCCCTAACTGCACTATGTTACCTCCTGAACAGGTCACCTCACTAACAGGTGTACCCACACTGAAGGACTGTAACAGTTCAAGATGGCAACTCACCACCACCTTCTCAAGGCATCACGGGAAAGGCAATTAAATGTTGCCTCAACCTGTGAGGCCCAAATCTCTTGAATGAGTGTAATGGGGCCAAGTGGTGGTGTAGTGGCATCAGCACTGGACTTCAAGGCAGATGGTTCTGAGTTCAAGCCCAGCCAGGTCCCAACCTGGGCAGCAGCAGTATCTGTACGGAAGAAAGGCCATGAAAACCTTACGAGGTTACGAAGAGTCAGACTCAACTTAGTGACTCAACAAAAGTAACAAAATATAAAATATGTTAATGTATGTTTGGTGCTGGGGGTGGGGGGCACGCTGTTGGCCTTGTGAGCAAGTGAAGTGTTAATGTGTGACTGGATGTCCTCCCTGAGGAATGTCCTCCCCGGGTGCAGCAGTTTCTGCCCACCGTCCAAAGACATACCAGGTAGGGTTGATTGGTCATTGTAAATTGTCCCGTGATTAAGTGTAATCGGGATTGTTGGCGGTTGCTGGGACAGCATCCTTCGAAAGGCCGGAAGGGTCTGCACTGCACTGTATCGCAAAATAAATAAATAACGTGTGATTGATTAACGAGTGTGAGCTTTCAGAGTCCAGTTAATTGACGATGACAATAGCATTTCCAAAGCAATACATGGGTAATTGACAGAATGCTCAGTCAAAGAGTTTCAAAGAAGCATTTTAAAGAAAAAGAAATGTACTTGGTGTGAGAATTGGTTACAAGATCACCATCTATTGTTATTTCCTAATTAGTTTTGATTAGTTTCAGAGAGCAATTAAGCATCACCAACATTCACATGGCAGATAATGACAGCTAATCATTAAACCTATTGGGTGTCAGCTGGAATTTTTACACTAGTGGGTAGTTCCATTACCGATACTGCCTTTTAAATTCTGGAATTCATTTCATGCACTGAGAGGAGTTCTTTGACAATAGACAATAGGTGCTGGAGTAGGCCATTCGGCCCTTTGAGCCAGCACCGCCATTCAGTGTAATCATGGCTGATCATCCACAATCAACAACCCCGTTCCTGCCTTCTCCCCATATCCCTTGACTCCGCTATCTTTAAGAGCTCTATCTAACTCTTTCTTGAAAGCATCCAGAGAATTGGCCTCCACTGCCTTCTGAGGCAGAGCATTCCATAGATCCACAACTCTCTGGGTGAAAAAGTTTTTCCTCAACTCCATTCTAAAAGGCCTACCCCTTATTCTTAAACTGTGGCCTCTAGTTCTGGACTCCCCCAACATCGGGAACATATTTCCTGCCTCTAGCGTGTCCAATCCCTTAATAATCTTATATGTTTCAATCAGATCCCCTCTCATCCTTCTAAATTCCAGTGTATACAAGCCCAGTCGCTCCAATATTTCAACGTATGACAGTCCCGTCATCCCAGGAATCAACCTCGTGAACCTACGCTGCACTCCCTCAAAAGCAAGAATGTCCTTCCTCAGATTTGGAGACCAAAACTGAACACAATACTCCAGGTGTGGTCTCACCAGGGCCCTGTACAGCTGCAGAAGGACCTCTTTGCTCCTATACTCAACTTGCCTTGTTATGAAAGCCAACATGCCATTAGCTTTCTTCACTGCCTGCTGTACCTGCATGCTTGCTTTCAGTGACTGATGAACAAGGACACCTAGATCTCTTTTCTTTGGCTGCCGTGGTGGGATTTTAAACTTCTGGCTTTGGAGTAAGGCACATTACCTTGGGACGACATCTGCCAGCAAACCACTTTACAGCACCAGCGATGGGGGTTCAATTCTCATCGCTGTCTGTCAGGGGGCTGTACGTTCTGCCTGTGACCCCACGGGTGCTCTGGTTTCTTCCCACATTGCAAACACATACGGGTTAACGTTAGTGAGTTGTGGGCATGCTATGTTGGCACTGGAAGCAAGGCAACATTTGCTGGCTGCTCCCCGGCACATTTTTGGACTGTGTTAGTTGATTTAGGGGTTAGCTTTAGTGAGGTGTGTCCAGGGCTAGTTCAGTGATAAGGCACGGTGACACCTGTGGGCTGCCCCCAACACATCCTCGGGCTCTGTTGGTTGTTAATGCAATGGCGCATTTTTCAGTGTTTTGATCATTCAATGTACTTGCGACAGATAAAGATAATCTTAGATCTTGATCTTGTCAGTTGGAACAAGGTTTACATATACAGTCAGTGGCCACTTTATTAGGTACACCTAAACTGGTTCAGGTGCCTTGCCGTTTATGTCTCTCCATCCATCACGGTCCCTGACCCTCCGAATTGTAGTTGTTGCCTCCCCTGTTTCTAACCATGATGTTAATCCATCTCTCATTTTCATTCTCTGTCGGCCTCTGCTTCTTTTTCCTTCCAGCTTTTCAGTTGTAACTAAACGTTCTAATGTCTCTCTTTGCATGATGTGTCCAAAGAATTTTAATTGCTGTTTTCTGATTTTTTTTTAAAGTAACATTTTGTTTTCATTCTCCGTAGAACTTCTTCGTTGGTTATCCTGTCCGTATAGCATTCTTCTGAGGAACCATATCTCTGCTGCATTGATTGTCACCCTTGGGCAAGGTGTAGTACCTGTTTAGCCTCCCAATCAGGGTCACGTGAAGCCATGGTCTGCAGGTGGTGGATGGTTTTTACAAGCAGATTCTACAAATTGGAATTTATGGTTGTAAAACTAAAAACGCTGGGCAGATGAATCTGCTGATCAATGGCCAGGGTTACCCGTCCAGTATGGACTCTGCAACTGAAGAAGGCAACGGGAAACCACTTCAGTATTCCTCCCTTGTATAATCATGAACTCAAGTCAACTACGGCCTCACACCTGTACACCTACTCATCAAAGCAAATATCTAATCAGTCAATCATGTGGTGGCAATTCAATGCATAAAAGCATACAGACATGGTCGTAAGGTTCAGTTGTTCAAACTCAACATCAGAATGAAAAAGAAATGTGATCCAGGTAACATTGGTCATGGGATGATTGTTGGAACCTGATGTGTTGGTCTGAATATCTCAAAAACTGCTGATCTCCTGAGATTTTCATGCACAAGCTGTTTCTAGTTGAATTGTGCGATAAACAAAAAAAAAATCATCCAATGAGCAGAAGTTCTGTGAGCAAAAATGCCTTGTTAATGAGAGAGGTCAGAGGAGAATGGCCAGACTGGTTTAAACTGACAGGAAGGCGACAGTGACTCACATAATCACACGTTACAATAGTGGTGTGCAGAAAAGCATCTCTGAATGCACAATATAGTGAACCTCGAAGTGGATGGATTGCAGCAGCAGAAGACCGTGAACATCCACTCAGTAGCCAGGCTTACTTCCCTCACAGGAAAATAGCCACTCACAGGAGACCTTGCCCACGCCCAGGATTACGGCTGCACAGGTGGAAGGTCAACTGAGGAAGATCTGTACCAGCAAGGCGGCGGGACCGGATGGAGTTTCCCCATGATTACTGAGGGCCTGTGCGACTGAGCTGGGAGAACCACTACAGCGCATCTTCAACATGAGCCTGGAGCAGAGAAGCGTACCCAGACAGTGGAAAACATCCTGTATTGTCCCGGTACCGAAGAAACCACAACCAAAGAAGTTGAATGACTTCAGACCTGTTGCCTTGACATCGCACGTGATGAAGACCATGGAGCGGCTGATAATACAGAATCTGAGGCCACAAACCAGGCACGCCCGGGATCCTCTTCAGTTTGCGTATAAGAAGGTGGGAGTGGAGGATGCTATCACGTATTTGCTGCACAAATCCCTCTCTCACCTAGATGGGGTCAGTGGTGCTGTGAGGATTACATTCCTGGACTTCTCTAGTGCCTTTAACACCATCCAGCCCAAGATCTTAAGGCACAAACTAACGGAGATGGGAGTAGACTCTCACATGGTGGATTGGATAGTGGACTACTTGACAGATAGACCTCAGTATGTGTGGTTGGGAGACTGTAGGTCTGACACGGTGGTCAGCAGCACAGGAGTGCCGCAGGGGACTGTGCTCTCTCCGGTCCTGTTCACCCTGTACACATCGGACTTCCAATATAACTCTGAGTCCTGCCATGTGCAGAAGTTCGCTGATGACACGGCCATAGTGGGGTGTGTCAGGAATGGACAGGAGGAGTATAGGAAACTGATACAGGACTTTGTGATATGGTGCAACTCAAACTACCTGCGTCTCAATATCACCAAGACCAAGGAGATGGTGGTGGACTTTAGGAGATCTAGGCCTCATATGGAGCCAGTGATCATTAATGGAGAATGTGTGGAGCAGGTTAAGACCTACAAGTATCTGGGAGTACAGTTAGACGAGAAGCTAGACTGGACTGCCAACACAGATGCCTTGTGCAGGAAGGCACAGAGTCGACTGTACTTCCTTAGAAGGTTGGCGTCATTCAATGTCTGTAGTGAGATGCTGAAGATGTTCTATAGGTCAGTTGTGGAGAGCACCCTCTTCTTCGTGGTGGCGTGTTGGGGAGGAAGCATTAAGAAGAGGGACGCCTCACGTCTTAATAAGCTGGTAAGGAAGGCGGGCTCTGTCGTGGGCAAAGTACTGGAGAGTTTAACATCGGTAGCTGAGCGAAGGGCGCTGAGTAGGCTACGGTCAATTATGGATAACTCTGAACATCCTCTACATAGCACCATCCAGAGACAGAGAAGCAGTTTCAGCGACAGGTTACTATCGATGCAATGCTCCTCAGACAGGATGAAGAGGTCAATACTCCCCAATGCCATTAGGCTTTACAATTCAACCGCCAGGACTTAAGAACTTTTTAAAAGCTATTATTAATGCTTTTTGAGATAGTGATTTAGATGCATATCATATTTTTTACTGAGTTAAGTATTGTATGTAATTAGTTTTGCTACAACAAGTGTATGGGACATTGGAAAAAAAGTTGAATTTCCCCATGGGGATGAATAAAGTATCTATCTATCTATCTATTAAGAAAGTGGTCACTGGGTGCACTTTCATTTAGTGTGGAAGACCATGCAGCCTATCAAGACTATGCTAGACCACAAAGTAATCCCAATCCCCCTCTAATTTCCTGGTAACCCATTATCTCCATGTCCATAGCTTTAAAGTTAGCGGGAGGAGGTTTTTTCTTTCCCGCTGAGAGTGGTTGGAATCTATAACATCCGGCCTGAGGGACTGATGCAGACTGAGAGTTTCACCAGATTTAGAGTCAGGGAGTCACACAGCACCGAAACACAACCATCAGCCCAACTTGCCCATGCTTACCAATGTGCCCACCGGAGCTGATTCCATTTGCCTGCATCCCTCTGAATCCATATACCTGCTATGTTTCAAATTATTTAGAGATACAACATATAGCTGTGGTACCTAAGACTTTCTCATAGTACTGTACTTGTCAATGTGGAGTGGAGAGTGAGTTTCTAAATCTGGTGGAAGCAAAGGATGCTGGGAATGCCAAGGGAGGGGTGTGGGACAGGCGACAGAGAAGGGATACCAGTGGTGGGAGGTGGTGTGGGTGTAATCACACCCAGCCCTGAGACACCAGGCAAGGTCATTTGATTCCAAACAATTGGTTTATTGATCATTACAGAATGTCTCTCTGGTGCTTCCTCACTCCCTCCCCTCTCCTTTCCACTTTACCCAACCGTGTCCTTTTCCTACTCTCAGTTCACACTAGAGACCCATATCAGAATCAGGTTTATCATCACGTACATATTTTGTGGCAGCGGTACAGTGTAATACATAAAATTACCACAGTACAGTGCAAAAATCTTAGGCACCCTAGCTATATATATGTGCTTAAGACTTTTGCTGAGAACTGTATATGTCATCTGAGATTCATGTTCTTGCAGGCATTTACAGTAAATACTAGGTAATACCAATAGAATGAATTAGAATTCACACACAATAAACACATGGGGAGAAAATACGAGCTCCTTACAGATAGCGGCAGAACTGAACCTGGGTCACTGACACTGTAATAGCCTTATGAAAACCACAATACTAATGTGCTGTTGAAATACTCTTTCATATATGCACGATGAAGCTGGCCTTCCGATCCCTTTTAAAGTTTTCCCTTCTCACCTTAAATTTGCTGGAATTTAGAAGAATGAGGGGGGGTTTCACTGAATGTTGAAAGGCCTAGATAGAGTGGATGTGAAGGGGACTTTCCTTTGGTGGGGAAGTCTAGGACCAGAGGACACAGCTTTAAAATAGAGGATGTCAGTTTAGAGCAGGGATAAGGAGGAATTTCTTTAGCCAGAGAGAGTGAACTTGTGGAATTCCTTGCCATAGACAGCTGTGGAAGCCAAGTTATTGGGTCTATTTAAGGCGGAGATTGATAGGTTCTTGATTAGACAGGACATGAACAGTTACAGGGAGAAGGCAGGAGAATGAGGTCGAGAGGAAAATGGAGCAGCCATGATGAAACGGCAGAGCATACATGATGGGCCAAATGGCCTAATTCTGCTCCTGTCTCTTATGGTCTTAAACCTATTGCCTAGTTTTGATGAGGTGACACAAGAGATTGCAGGTGCTGGAACATGGAGCAATGCAAATGAGGGGCATGAGCATCTGACCCAAGGTAAAGGGTCTCACCCCAAATGTCAATTGTTTAAATCCCTCCATAGATGCTGCCTGACCCAACGTGTTCCTACAGCTTTTTTTGTGCGTGTCAAGCTCCCCGTAGTTTTTGGTGTCCTTTCTCGGTGTGTATTTGCCCAATCTACACGAGCTATAGCGTAGCAGTTAGTGCTCTCGCTTTACAGTGCCAGCGATCCGTGATCAGGGTTCAATTCCCATCACAGTCTGCAAAGATTTTGGATGTTCCCCTCTGTGATTGTGTGTGTTTCCTCGGGGAACTCCGGTATCCTACCACATTCCAAAGATGTTCATGTCAGTGAGTTGTGGTTATGCCAGGTTGGGCACCAGAAGTGTTTCGAACTTGCGGGCTGTCCCCAGCAAATCCTCAGACTGTGATGGTTATTGACGCAAAACAATGCATTTGTATATTTCAGTGTGTCAGCATGCATGTGACAAATGAAGCTAATCTTTAATCTATAGACGGCTATGGATCAAATCAAGTTTAATTGTCATTCATCATACATGGATACAGCTAAATGAAGCAGCATTCCTGTGGGGCCAGGGTGCAAAATAGACACAACACATTCAACATAACAAGCAAAAGAAAACATATATATAGTCCAAGACCCTGAGTGACATGCGATGGTACCAATTGATGGTACAGTTCCCAGAAATCCAGCCTGTCATTCCACCAATTAAACACTGGAGGGCAGCATCGATGGTCTAGTAAATGGGATAGTATATATGCATACCTGATGGTGGGCTGAAGGGTCTGTTTCTGTGTGTTTGTACTGTTTTGAGATTCATGGGTTCTTTCCTGCTGAAAATTATTTAATAATTATATAAGAATTCAACGTATAAATTCAAAAACCATATAAATGTGGGCTGATTCTGCTTTTTTTTGCTTTGAAGTAAGTTGACAGTTAAAAACCTTTGCTCGAATGCAAGACTCTCCCAGATGCCTGCATTACACCCTTTAAGAAACTGGTAAATTGTGAGGAATTAATATTATCGGATAATATTCAGTTCAGCCTCAATAAACATGCAGCCTCTTTGCCAAGGACTGAATTTAAAACTGCACTGGAATCAAGATTTTCCATAAACTGTTTGATAAAAGTTGTCATGCAGATCCTATTGTCGTAGTCCATTGAGTCATTAATTCAGCCACTGTAACTCAGAGTTAAACTTCTGTGAGAAACAATGCTTCTCCCAAAAATCATGAGCTCTTGTGAAGTGCACTGTTGTGTTGTGACAGAACTTGGCAAGGCGTTGGCTCTCTCCGAATGTGCTGAACCTGAGATATTGCACTGAGAGGCAGCCTTTGATGGGCTGCAGCGTTTCAGACAGAAACCGAAAACGCGAAGGAAAAAAGGAAGTGTCAATGAATTCATGCAACATGCTGGCCGGGTCTCAATCCCGCACAAAGGATGTTGGAAGCGCACAGCAGGTCGGGCATGGTTCCGCGGAGAGGGAAACCGTGCCAGCATTTCTCAGGTCAATGACCCTCCATCAGAACCGGCGAAGTGAGAAAGGGATCGTGTTTAAAGTTGCAGTGTCGAGGAGTGATGAAGAGAATGGGCATCTGTCATAGGGCAGAGTCAAGGCTGTCTGGTGACATAGAGTCACAGAGTCATACAGCACAGAAAAATTCCCTTTGACCCAAAGGTGACCAAGACTTCACTCAACTTGTACTTTCCCCATCATTGAAATATTCCCACAACCAATGGACTCACTTTCAGGGACTCTTCAATCTCATGTGACTGATATTTATTGCTTTTTTTTTCCATTTTGTTTCTGCACAGTTTGTTATCTTTTGCACACTGGTTGAACGCCCTAGTTGCCGTGGCTTTTCATTGATCCTGTTATGGTTATTATTCTATGGAATCATTGAGTAGCCTGAAAAATGATTTAATCACAGGGTTGTATATGGTGACATATATGTACATTGATAATAAATTTGTTTTCAACTTTGACTCCCATTTTGCCTGGTCTGATTTGCCTGCTGCTAAACATTTCCTATCCACGTACCCGTTCAAATATTATTAATATACTTGCTACAGTCACTGCTTGAAAACAAACCAAACAGGGCTGATTACGGCAGTTGACACTGTGTGACGTGCTTCCAAATAACTGAGTTCCAAGTCGAAAAAAGTACGTTCAATTCTTTATTATGAAACCAGCAAAGACGAAACATCTTATATAGCAATATAAAACTAATGAAACTAAATTAGTGACAGTGAAATAAGAATAATTAGCATTCAAATTAGCATAATTAACCAGTCAACAAAAAATACCATCCACCCCCCTCCCTGCTGACTCCCCCTCAAATAAACTAAACTAACTATGACAAAACATGAATATGTAACTACACTCATTTGCTTTTACCACACCCACACCCACCAGACAAATTACCCCTTAATAAACGCGCAACACAAAATACAATACAGGCAGGAAATAGATACATGGGTCCTACACTTGAACAGCCACTTACTCTGGCATATGCTCCGATGTACAGAACACCCTCTGGATAAAGAAATTGCCCCTCAGCTTCTTATCAAATCTTAACTAACTGACCGCACCTTAAACTTATGATCCCTAGTTACTGATTTCTCCAAGCTTGGGGAAAAGTCTATGGAGACTGACACTATCTAAGTATGCTGGTCCTGATTTTACACAGTCCACAAATTCACCCAGCATTCTCATAGGCTCCAGTCAATAAAGTCGCAGCCTGCTCAACCTCACTCCATAACTCAGTCCCTCGTTTCCCAGCAGCATCCTCGTAATCACAGAATGCTGGGGGAGGAGGGACTCAGAACATCAGGCAGCCTCTACGAAGAAGTCGACATTTTGGTCTGAGACTTTTCATTGGGAGTGGGAAGGAGGCAGGGAGAGGGGAAACACGGTTGGGAAAAGGGGAAGGGAGAGGGGAGGGAGTGGGAATCACCATTGGTTAATAAATGCAGAAGTATATCTGCAGAAAGCCAAAGTTATTGTAGGCTGGGGTCAAGTCCACACTTGATGGGAAAGAAGAATATGAGACTTGGGCTGAGCGGACATCTGGGTTACTAGATGAATGGCAGGGCTCAGATAATATGAAAAAAAAAGAGACTGGTAGAGAGTTTAAAGGGCCTGGCAGCTGATACAGTGAGGTTCAAGGCTGAAAATCCATTAGCCATGTCAGCTAATTACCTGCAAGCTCTGGAAGATGTTTTTGGCACTGCTGGAAGTGATGATGAAGTTTAGGCACACATTTCAGGAGGAAGAAGAGAAGCTGTCTGCTTACATGTTCATGTTGGAGAAACTGAAACTGCTGCATTGTTTATGCCACAAAGGGGCCCTCTTTAAGAAAGGAGGGAGGCAGCAGAAAGGAGATTATAGACCAGTTAGCCTGACCTCAGTGGTTGGGAAGATGTTGGAGACAATTGTTAAGAATGAGGTTACGGACTCCTTGGAGACACGGGACAAGAAAGGACAAAGTCAGCATGGTTTCCTTAAGGGACAATCTTGCCTGTCGAACCTGTTGGAATTCTTTGAGGAGATTACATTTAGGATAGATAAAGGGGATGTAGTGGATGTTGTATACTTGGACTTTCAGAAGGCCTTTAACAGAGTGCCACACATGAGGCTGCTTACCAAGTTAAGAGCACATGGTATTACAGGAAAGTTATTGGCATGGTTAGAGCATGGGCAGTTTGGTAGGAGGCAGCGAGTGAGAATAAAAGGATCCTTTTCTGGTTAGCAGCTAGTAACTAGCGGTGTTGGAACCGCTTCTTTTTATGCTGTATAACAATGATTTAGATGATAGCTTTGTTGCCAATTTTGCAGATGATGCGAAGATTGGTGGAGGGGCAGGTAGTGTTGAAGAAACAGGTAGGATGCAGAAGGACTTAGGCAGATTAGGAGAATGGGCAAGAGAGTGGTAAATGAAATACTATGTTGAAAAATGCTTGGTCATGCACTTTGGCAGAAGAAATAAATGTGCAGACTATTTTCTAAGTGGGTAGAAAATCCAGAAATCTGAGATACAAAGGGACTTGGGACTCCTTGTGCAGAACAACCTAAAGGTTAACTTGCAGGTAGAATTGATGGTGAGGAAGGTAAATGCAATGTTAGCATTCATTTCAAGAGGTCTAGAATACAAGAGCAGGAATGTGATGCTGAGGCTTTATAAGGCACTGGTGAGGCCTCACCTTGAGTATTGTGAACAGTTTTGGGCCCCTCATCTAAGAAAAAATGTGTTGGCATTGGAGAGGGTTCAGAGGAGGTTCACAAGGATGATTCTGGGAATGAAAGGATTATCATACGAGGAACATTGGATAGATCTGGCTCTGTACTCGCAGGAATTTAGAAGGATGGGATGGGATCTCATTGAAACATTTCAAATGTTGAGAGGCCTAGACAGAGTGGTTGTGGAAAGGATATTTCCCATGGTGGGGAAGTCAGGATCAAGAGGTGTTCATTTAAAACAGAGATGCAGAGAAACTCCTTTAGCCAGAGGGTGGTGAATTTGTGGAATTTATTACCACAGGCAGCTGAGGAGGCCAGGTTATTGGGTGCATTTAAGGCAGAGTTTAATAGGATTTTGAATGGCCATGGCATCAAAGGTTACAAGGAGAAGGCTGGGGAGTGGGGCTGAGGAGAGGATAAAGGATCAGCCATGATTGAATCAATAGGCCAAATGGTCTAATCCTGCACCTATGTTTTATGGTCTTATGGTCTAACAATCTCAGAGAAATTGCTTGAGGATGGAGCAAGTTGTTAAAGGCGCACTTTCACATGACGCGATCGCTCTATGCATTCAGATGACCTGCAAGATGCACCCTCCTCCTCCTTTTACCGAGTTACACAGAGAAGTTAGAGAGGAGGAAAACATGATTGAGAAGTGGAACATTTCCAAAAGCCGATAGGGTCTTCGGTGGTAACTTCTGTTGCTAAGGTGGCCCCAGATGCCCCGGAGATAGAGCTTTTGAGGAATGAGGTAGAAACCCTTCGAGATGAGCTGATTTGATGCACGTCTGCTCGTGTTTCAGCTATACGTGGTACTTCAACTAGGAAACCCAACCTACCTGTAGGACTTACGACACAGAGGACAGCCACTGAAAAGAGACTCTTGACTAGAGAGGCAAAGGGTATTTTCTGTTACAACTGGGGAGAAAATGGATATTTCAAGTGAGACTGTGAGGGACAGGAAAATCTCCGAAAAATAAGTCGGTGGTTGATCAAACAGAATGAAAAGAGGCAAAACTATGGAGGGCACCAGTAAAGGAACAGGCTGGCATTTCAGAGAGCGTACGTTCCAATGTGTGTATCAAGAGAAATAAAGTGCAAAACATTATTCCTGCCTGAAGGTTTAGTGGGACCAAGCTCTGATGTATCCATATAGATTGACGGTGTTTATACTACAGCCATAAGTTACTTTGCTTTATAGACCTTTTACAACTGGTATTTGACACATTTACAATTGATGCCATTCAGTGCTCCTGAGATTTAGGGGCTTGTACTGATGAGTATTCAGTGGCTAGTTGTCGCTGAAACTGGAGTTTTTGGAGTAACTGAGACTATTGACACACCTGTGTTGGTCAGCCCAGATCCGGTAGAAAAGGGTGGAGCTTCCATTCTTGTGGGAACAAATACTTCTGTTGTGAGAAGGCTCAAGGGAGTTTGCTAAGGAGAGAAATGGAGAGACCTTTTTTGAAAACCTTGTCGATTCACCCTGTGTTCAGAGCTGCTCTTGAGAAGGTGCAAGTTTCTCCTAAGCAGGACGAAGAGCAGAAACGAGGAACTGTGTTGTACACCCAGTCTAAACCCGTCATGCTACATTCTGGAGGAATAGCTTGAGTGGCAGGAAGCCCCTAATTTGACGGAATGCCCAATGCCTCAACCATCCAGGTGGATGCTCCTGATGATCTGGAAAAAGAGTGACGCCTACCTGCAGGAGCGCTGGTGAAACCAGAACTGCAGGAATCTTCAGCTGTCTTCGCAAATAGAATGACAGTGATTATCAGGAATACCTTGGGGAGAGAGGTTACCCTCAGACATGGGATGCTGACTGCCCCTTTTTATTCGGTGATGGTAATGGCTAGCTTTCCAGGGGAAACGGAAGAGTACCAGTCTCCTGGATAAAAGAAGTTGACATTGAAGTCGTGCAACTTTGGGGACTACCCGATGCCTGAGGAATGGAAAAGGAAATTAACTGAGAAGATGTCAGAACGCGAAGAAGCCTTTTCTACTGACAAGTCTGATGTTGGGGTTGCTCCAAGAGTACTTGCCACACTATTAGAGCGAATGAGGACACTCCTTTCTGAGAGAGGCTTCGCCGGTTGGCACCAGCAGAAGTTGAAGAGGCTCAGCCACACCTGCTTAAACTAATGGAAGCTAAGTTCAGTCGTGGAGCAGGTGGACCTAAGCCAGCAGAAGATATAAATGATAGATGGTGGAAGCACCCACTAGTAGACAGGAAGGGTCACAAGGAGTGGTAGAATGTGAAGATGAGATAAGGAGGTCTCAGAATCAGGAAACCCCGAGATAGGCTGGCAGAGGATGCACCTGGGAAACAGAGTATTATGTCCATTCCCATGGTAAGATATACAACTTCTATTTACAAATGGAGATCCGGAAATAACAAAATTCATTTGAATACTGTGCTATTAATAGTGGCTTGATAAATTTTGAAGTCATGAGTACATGATTATTTTTGGTGTGGAGGAGAATATGATGCCCTGGTTAAGACTTTTATTGCTAATGCTGTAGGGTATTTCATTTAGTAGCTTTCTGTAGAAGCAGTGTGTCCTGAAAGAATGCTTGGGGTTTGGGTTAAGATAAGGGGCTGTGATGTTCAACTTAGGAATGTTGAGTCATCCAAGCAGGATGGTAGAATTGGGAGAAGGTTCTAGAGAAAGCTGGGTGGAGAGAGATTTGTGATGAATACTGGTGGGGTTTGTGGTCTTTTTGGCAGGAGCTGCAGAGAAGACAGGAGGGAAGATGGCTGAGGATACTGTGGGAAGGAGTGTTCCTTTTGCACAAGGTGGTTTGTTGTTGTGAATGGCTCCAAGGAGGAAGGGCCAATTTGTTCGAGATGGATTTTGAGCGACGTTTGGAATGTGGTTTGTGTTTTCACGCAGACCGTGGCTCCACTGCATGAGTAAAAGACGACTTCAGATTGAGCTCTAACGACGTGAACATTTAGGCTGGGAGACTGTAATGGGCCCTTTTATTTTGTTCTCTTTTCTTTTTCCTACTAACTGTTTGATAAACTTGAAATTTGTAAATATACTTTCTTTATAATCTGACATGGTGTACAATTTGTTATTTCTTGACAACCGACAATTGTGTAAATGCACTATTTATGCAGCATTTGCTCAAATCGAGGTCTCTTTAATAGGAGCATCACAATGTTCCTGTCTGGTTGAACCCCAAATCATACTGACCCTAGACATATATTGTTTACGAAAGGTGGCCTCCTCACCGCTGAGTCCCATGGCTGTTAGTGAGGCCGGCTATGAGCCAAGTTTCAATGCGAGCCCGGTGAGGGGGCTGCACATGATAGAGTGGGAGGGATTGAAAAGGAAGTATTGGCATTACTTGTCAGAGAAAATGTCACGGCGGTGCTCAAATAGGACAGACAGGAGAGCCCATCCACAGAGGATATATGGGTGGAACTGAGGAGTAAGAAAGGGGTGACTTTGTTGATAGGTTTATATTATAGACAACACAACAGTCCACGGGATTTAGAGAAGCAGACTTGTAGAGAGTGTTCTCAGAGAGTTGCGAGAAACATAAGGTTGTGATAAATTTCCACATGTTGACTAGGACTCCTAAACTGTAAAAGAGCTGGATGCAATAGAGTTTGTCCAATATATTCGGGAAAGTTCCCTTAATCAGTACATAGAAGTCCCAACAAGAGCGATTGAGATACTAGATCAACACACACAGAATGTCGGAGGAACTCAGCAGGTCACGCAGCATCTGTGGATCTATAGAAAAGAGTAAATGAGCAATGTTTCAGGCTGAGTCCCTTCTTCAGGACCGAGAAGGAAGGGGAAAGATACCAGAATAAAAAAGGTGTCTGTGGGGGGAAGAGACTGACTGGAAGGAGATAGGTGAAGCCAACTAGGTGGGAAAGGTCAAGGGATGGAGAAGCAAGAATCTGAGAGGAAAGGCAAGTGAACAATAGGAGAAAGGGAATGAGGAGGGGACCCAGGGGGAAGTAATAGGCAGATGAGAAGAAGTGAAAGGTCAGAGTGGGGAGATGTGTTACCAGAAGGAGAAATTGATATTTATGCCATCAGGTTGGAGGGAATCTATATGGAATACTAGGTGCTGCCCCTCTACCCTGAGGGCAGCCTCATCTTGGCACAAGAGGAGGCCATGGATCAATATGTCTACACACAGACTTCTGTCACCTGCCCTGTTTCATTCCCCAATAGGGGTTCTAGATCCTCTTATAGAGAATGAACTAAGGTAGGTGACAGAAGCTTGTGTATGAAAACACGATGCATCTAATGATCATAATGCCATAATTTTCAAGATAATTAAAGAAAAGGGCAGGTCAGGTCCTCAGGTTGAGATTCTAAGTTAGAGGAAGACTAATTTTGATGGTATCAGAAAGAATCTGGCAAGTGTGGAATGGGCTAGGCTGTCTTCTGGCAAAGGTGTACTTGGTAAGTGGGAGGCCTTCAAAAGTGAAATTTTGAGAGTGCAGAGTTTGTTGTGTTCCTGGCAGAATAAAAGACAGGTTTAGGGAACCTTGGTTTTTGAGAGATATTGAGACCCTTGTTTAAAAAAAAGACGTGCATAGCAGGGATAGGCAGGCAGGAACTAATAAGGTTCTTGAGGAATATAAGAGAGCAGTTAAGAAGGAAACAGAAGGGCTAAAAGAAGACATGACATTGTTCTAGCAGACAAGGTGAAGGAAAATCCTAAGGGCTTCTGTAGCTATACTTAAAGCAACAGGAGAGCAAGGGAAAATATGTCCTCCGAAAGAATGGAGTCGTCATCGATGCATTGAACTGAAGGCAGTGGGAGAGACCTTAAATGGATTTTTTAACATCTGCATTTAGTCTGAAGACACACAAAGTCTACAGCAGTGAGGCAAAGCAGCAGAGAGGTCATGGACTATATACAGATTACAGAGGAGGAAGTGTTTGCTGTCTCGAAGCCAGTTAGGGTGGATAAAACCCCAGGTCCTGACGAAGTGTTTCCTCAGACCCTACGGAAGGCTAGAGATGTAATTGTAGGGATGCTAGCAGAGAGATTGAAAACATCCTTAGCCACAGATAAGATGCCAGAAAACTGAAGGACAGCTAATGCTGTTCCATTGGTTAAGAAAGCCTCTAAGAATAAGCCAAAGATGATAGGCTATTGAGCCTGACATCGGTAGTGGGTAAGTTATTAGAAGATATTCTAAGTGGCACGATGTATGAGTACTTAGATAGACAGGGACTGATTAGGGATAGATAACATGGCTTTGTGCATGGTAGGTTGCAACTAACCAATCTTAAGGGATTTTTTTGAGGATGTTACCAGGAAAAGTGATAAAGGCAAGGCAATGGATGTCGTCAACATGGACCTTAGCAAGGCCTTTGACAAGATCTTGCATGGAAGGTTGGTCAAGAAGGTCCAGTCGCTTGGCATTCAAGGTGAGATAGTACACCGGATTAGAGGGTTGCTTCTCTGACTGGAGGCCTGTGCCTAGCGGTGTGCTGTAGGGATCAGTGCTGGGCCTGTTTTTGTATGTCATCTATATCAATGATTTAGATGCTCGTGTGGTAAACTGGATCAGCAAACCTGTGGACGACACGAAGACTGGGTGTGTAGTGGACAGCAAGGAAGGCAACCAAAGTTTGTAGTGGGATCTGGACCAGCTGGAAAAATGGGCTGAAAAATAGCAAATGGAATTTAATGCAGACAAGTGTGAGGATAAACTAGGGTGAGATTACATAGTGAACGGTAGGACACTGGAGAGTGTGTAGAACAGAGGGATCTGGAAATGGAGATCCATAATTCCTAGAATAGGTTGTCACAGATAGATAGGATCATCAAGATAGCTTTTGACACATTAGTCTTCTTAACTGAAGATATTGAGTACAGGAGTTGGAATGTCATGTTGAAGCTGTACAAGATGTTAGTGAGAGCTAATTTAGAGTATAGTGTCCAGTTTTGGTCACCTATCAACAGAAAAGTTGTCAATAACATTGAAACAGTACAGAGAAAATTTACTAGGATTTTGTCAGGATTTGAGGAGCTGAGTTATAGGGAAAGTTATATATAAGTTGAGTATTTATTCCCTGGAATGTAGGAGAATGAGGGGAGATTTGATAGATGTATTCAACATTATGAGGGATATAGCTAGGGTAAAAATAAGCAGTTTTTTTCCCACTGAGATTGGGTCAGACTAGAACTAGAGGTCATGGATCAATGGTAAAAGATGAAATGTTTAAGGGGAACATAAGGGAGAACTTCCTCACTCAGAGGGTGGTGAGAGTGTGGAACGAGCTGCTAGCAGAGGTGGTGGGGATGGGTTTGATTTCAATATTTAAGTGAAATTTGGATAGGTACATACATGAGAGTGTTATGGAGGGCTATGGTCCAGATGCAGGTTGATGAGACTAGGCCAATTAATGGTTCAGCACAGACTAGATGGACTGAAGGGCCTGTTTCTGTGTTGTAGTCTTCTATGACTCTAGAACTTAATGAAAGTTTTGATGTCATTTTTCAAAATGACATGTAGTGTATATGGATTTCACCAAGAAATTGATAAGGTACCCCATGCAAGGCTTATTGAGAAAGCAAGGAGACATGGGATCCAAGGGGACATTGCTTTGTGGATCCAGAACTGGCTTGCCCACAGAAGACAAAGAGCGGTTGTAGACGGGGCATATTCTGCATGGAGGTCGATGACCAGTGGTGTGCCTCAGGGATCTGTTCTGGGACCCTTACTCTTCGTGATTTTTATAAATGACCTGGATGAGAAAGTGGAGGGATGGGTTAGTAAATTTGCTGATGACACAAAGGTTGGCGGTGTTGTGGATAGTGTGGAGGGCTGTCAGAGGTTACAGTGGGACATTGATAGGATCCAAAACTGGCCTGAGAAGTGGCAGATGGAGTTCAACCCAGATAAGTGTGAGGTGGTTCATTTTGGTAGGTCAAATATGATGGCAGAATATAGCATTAATGGTAAGACTCTTGGCAGTGTGGAGAATCAGAGGGATCTTGGGATATGAGTCCATAGGACTCTCAAAGCTGCTGCACAGGTTGACTCTGTGGTTAAGAAGGCATACGGTGCATTGGCCTTCATCAATCGTGGGATTGAGGTTAAGAACCGAGAGGTAATGTTGCAGCTATATAGGAACCTGGTCAGACCCCACTTGGAGTACTGTGCTCGGTTCTAGTCGCCTCATTACAGGAAGGATGTGGAAGCCATAGAAAGGGTGCAGAGGAGATTTACAAGGATGTTGCTTGGATTGGGGAGCATGCCTTATGGGAATAGGTTGAGTGAACTCGGCCTTTTCTCTTTGGAGCGACAGTGGATGAGAGGTAACCTGATAGAGGTGTACAAGCTAAAGAGAGGCATTGATCATGTGGATAGTCAGAGGCTTTTCCCCAGGGCTGACGTGGCTAGCACAAGAGGGTAGTTTTAAGGTGCTTGGAAGTAGGTGCAGAGGAGATGTCAGGGGTAAGTTTTTTTTTTTACGCAGAGAGTGGTGAGAGCATGGAATGGGCTGCCTGCGATGGTGGTGGAGGCGAATACGATAGGGTCTTTTAAGAGACTGCTGGATAGGTACATGCAGTTTACAAAAATAGAAGGCTATGGGTAACCCTAGGTAATTTCTAAGGTAAGGAGATGTTCAGCACAGTTTTGTGGGCAAAAGGGCCTGTATTGTGCTGTAGGTTTTTCTATGATTCTATGTTTCTAAGATAGACAATTGTTGAGGACTGAAAAATGAAAACAAAAATTACACCTTTATACTACCTTCCTTGTCCCTCCCAGAATATCTTGAAGTAGCTAGTGCCACTTGTTTGAGGATAAATATTTATGCCAGCACAGCAGGGCAAAATCCCCTCCACTTCAATTGTCTGAATTCAATGTTTTTATTTTGTTTAAGATGGTAATGGGTATGGGGAATTTGCTGTCAGTGAGCAGATCAATATCGAGAGCTTGGCTGGAATGCAGGAAAAAGTTCAGTGACCTCACTAGAGCTATCAAGGTCATCAAGGTCTCAATGAGTGGCAAGGGAGTTTGGTTTCCAAGTGATAATGCAAAGTTGGTGTTACGATACACACCCGATCGCGCCAGCTTCCAGGGTTTAGACGCTCCAACTCTCCGAAATATGGATAGCTGGCATGGCCCCTTTAAAGACTCAAGTTGACAAGGGTGGTTAGGATCCAAGTGTTGGAGTATCTGAGACTAGAATCGAGGCACGGTCCGAGACTAAAACAAGGGCAGGGTTCAAAACTAGACACTAGACAAGAGTCCAAAGTAGGGCTGACAACTGAGCACCAATCTTCAGTTCAGGTGCTTTTTAAATATTTAAATCCTGGTGCCAAAGCATGGCCGCCATTTAGTGGACGGGCCCGAGTCTTCAAAGGGGCAATGCCAGAAATCCATATTCTGGAGAGTTGGAGTTACTACACCCCGGAAGATGGTGTGGTCGGAGCATTTTGTAACAGCTGGGTCATGGTAATGTGTTGGCAGCATCTATTCCACTTGATAATTCTGTTTAGAGAAGTTTCATAGAGTGAGCAATTAAATACAACACATAAAAACATGTGATGTAACATTTTGATTTAGAGTTGACACTTCAATTATCGCTTGTGTTCTGAACAATTAGTCACAGAGTACTACAATACAATCTTCTCCATGGATCGTCACCTTGTTGTAGTAGAGAGGCTTGGAAGTTCTTGAGATCCTGAGACCAAGACTGATGCCGTCTAGAGATTAGCAATCTGGTGCTTAGTTCTTGCTAGGGTCACCCATGATGGTAAGGTCATGGGGGAAGTTCCAGACAAAGAGCAATCCAACCGAGAAGAGTGGAGTTGGCAGAAGATGATGATACATCACCATGGCAGTGAAGAGTCCCCAGTCATCTTGCATTCCATGTCACTGGACTCTGAACCCGATCTCTCAAGGATCTTATGGTTGCCTTCTTGCATCAGCCTCCCCGTGTTAAACAAAGCCACACACAGGCGTTCTCCATTACGGAAATCCACCTTAGCACCCCGGTTATGATGATCCATGATCAGCTGCTACAGCCACCCGAAGACCCACCAATAGACATTTCCTTTGATGTAGAAGCTTGTGAGTTCCTGAGATCCCGGGATCTGGAGCTTAGCTCCTGGTCAAGTCACCCATGGAGGTAGGGTCAAAGGATAAGTTCCAGTTAATAGCGATCCAACCAAGACCTCAACAGCGGAGCTGGTGGAAGACCATGACACATCACTGGATCCTGATCCTTACCTGTCAAGGACCGTGTAATGGCTGCTCTTAAATCAGCCTCCCCACGTTAAACAAAGTCATGCACAGATATTCTCCATTAAGGGAATCAACCATAATACGGGGATCCTGGATTGGCTCTATGGTCATCTCAAGACGCACAAATAGACAAGCACTTAGTACTCATTTCAAGTGATCACACTACTACCACACACACTACTCTTTAAAATCTAAGTTCTAAGACTCAAAATAAAATTACTAATAAAGTCATTTAAATATACAAAATGTCAAGCGATCTTCCGACCTACAGGAGCTCACAATTTACCTTGCCACGTGGATTGTGCTGGAGTTCTGGGAATCGGGCAAGGTTTAATTGACCAGGTTTATGGACTGGACGCTGGTTCACACCACAATGTGTTTCTGGTTTCTGACTGCTCCTATTTTCTGCTATTTTGGATGATTTTGGTCAGGACAGCGTGCAGATAGCGAATGACAACGGCACTAGGTTGAACTGCACTGAGCTGAATGATATGCAAGAATGGTACATGTGACAATAATAAACCATTTTACCAATTTACAACACAACCACTTAAATATTTTTGTTTTAATTTTATTTTGAGATACAGCACTCCTAGCCCAACGTGCTACGCTGCCCAGCAACCCACCTATTTAACCCCAGCCTGATCACAGGACAATTTACAATGAACAATTAACCTACTAACCAGTACATCTTTGAATTTTGGGAGCACCCAGAAGAAGCGCGAGCGCGCACACACACACACACACAATATAAACTTTCTTACAGACTCTGATGCCCTGAGCTGTAATAGCATCATGCTAATTGCTACACTACCATAACACCCCACTTAATTAGTAACTTTGACACTGTCCTAAGAAATGATAATCAAACAAAAAATGTGATCATCATTGATGGCCTAAAATATGGAGCATAGAACAGTGCAGTGCTGGAACAAGTCCTTTAGCCCTCGATGATCATGGTACCAAATTAAAATAACGCTCTTCTGCCTTTGCATGATCCATTTCCCTCCATTCCCTGCATATTCATGTGTCTATCTAAAAGCTTCTTAAACATCACTATTGTGTCTTGATCTGCCATCACCCCTAGCAGCCCTTTCTAGGCACCTACCATTCTCTGTGTCAAAGACTTCAAATTTCAAAGTGAATTTTTTACCAAAGTACAAGTATGTCATCATATACAACTCTGAGATTTATTTTCTTGCAGGCATGCTCAATAAACCTATGGAATAATAACCATAACAGAATCAATAAAAGCCCAGTTACATGGGCGTTCAACCAGACTGCAAAATACAAAAGGAAAGAAATAATAATAATAAATAAATAAGCAATAATATTGAGAACATGAGATGAAGAGTAATGGAAAGTGAGTCAATTGGTTGTGGGAACATTTCCATGATGTTGCAAGTGAAGTTATCCCCTTTTGTTCAAGAGCCTGATGGTTAATGGGTAGTGACGGGAGGATGGGTTAAGGGCTGAAGTGTGGGAAGTGAAGAAGATGCGGGTGAGGAATCATTTCAAGTGATCACACTACTACCACACACACTACTCTTTAAAATCTAAGTTCTAAGACTCAGAATAAAATTATTAATAAAGTCATTTAAATATACAAAATGTCAAGTGATCTTCCGACCTCCAGGAGCTCACAATCTACCTTGCCATGTGGATTGTGCTGGAGTTCTGGGACATTCCGGGCCCCAGACAGTCCTTTCAGGTGAGGCAACACTTCACCTGCGAGTCTGCTGGAGTCGTCTATTGCATCCGGTGCTCCTGGTGCGGCCTCCTCTACATCGGCGAGACCCGACACAGATTGGGGGACCGCTTCATCGAGCACCTCCACTCTGTCCACCACAAAAGACAGGATCTCCCGGTTGTCACCCACTTCAATTCTGCCTCTCATTCCCATCTAGATATGTCCATGCACGGCCTCCTCTACTGCCATGATGAGCCCAAACTCAGGTTGGAGGAGCAACACCTCATCTACCGTCTGGGTAGCCTCCAGCCTGGTGGTATAAACATTGAATTCTCCAATTTCCGGTAATTCCCTCCCACTCCCCCTCCCCCTATCCCAGGTCACTCTCTGCCTCTCTCCCCTTTCAACTTTCTGCTTCTTTATCTCTACAGTTCTTTCATGCTTATCCCCTCCTCCTCCCCCCTTTATCTTTCCTCTGATTGGTTTTCCACCTGGCGCCTCTAGGCCCTACCCCCTCCCCTATCTCTATTACTGGGCTTCGGTCCTCTCTTCCCCCCCATTCCTGATGAAGGGTCTCGGCCCGAAATGCTGGCTACTCTTTTCTCACGGATGCTGCCTGACCTGCTGAGTTCTTCCAGCGTTGTGTACGTAATAACTTCTCTTGAACCTGTTTCTTCTTCCTCATGGCAACAGTGAGAAGAGAACATGTCATGGGTGGTGGGCTCCCTGATGATGGATGCTGCTTTACTGTGACAACATTTCACGTAGATGTGCACAGTGGTCTGATGTGCTTTATCTGTGATGGACTGGGGAATATCCACTACATTTTGTAGGATCTTTCATTCAAGGGCATTGGTGTTTCCATACCAGGCTGTGATGCAGCTAGTCAGTATACTCTCCACTACTCATCTATAGAAATTTGTCAAAGTTTTGGATCTGGACTTGCCCTCCACATCTTTCTTAAACTCCCCCCCTCACCTTAAATGCATATCCCCCAGTGCATGACATCTCTACTCAATGCTAAACATTCTATCTGCCCTCCTCTGCCTCGAATTTCAAGTCTTCCTTCTCGCTCTGACACTCCAGAGAAAACAACTCAATTTTGTACAATCTCTCATTATAGATCATACCCTCTAATCCAGGCAGCATCCTGGTAAATATCTTCTGTGTCCTGTTCAAAGGTTTTACATCCTTCCTGGAAAGCAACAACCAGAATTGCACTCAGTACTCATTACACGGTGAGCAATTATCATCATTATGTGCCGTGTCGTATGATGTGGCCAGTCACGGTCCTCCATCTGTCTTTCTCTTCTTATTCTTTTTTTCTATCAATAACCACGATTGTTCTTGGCAAACTTCCCTAAAGAATAGGAAGGATGTAGAAGCTTTAGAAAGGGTGGATGGGAGGGTTACCAGGATACTGCCTGGATTAGAGAGCATGTCTTATGAAGAGAGGTAGAGCGAGCTGGGGCTTTTCTCTTTGGAGCAAAGGAGGATGAGAGATGACAAGATGGCAAGAGGTGTATCTCCATCTGCCACTCCTGGATGGAACAGGATGCAATATATTGATTCTGGAATGTTGAAATCTTGGTGACAAATTTTAAGACTGTGCCAAACATGTTACCAGCACCAAATACAAATGGCTCTGCAGGCTCAAGAGTTTAGAGTTACCAGTGAGGTTGTAGTTTGTCTGAAGGTTACAATTCACTGAGTAGGGCCCTGATCGCAATGACCCATACACACTAACACATTTCACGGGCTCTGGGAGTACATCTAGCCAGTGCGGGAAAATATACGCAGCTATGTTAGAGGAACTCAACAGGTTCAGCTGAATCTATGCAAGTGAATAAACAGTCAACATTTCAGGCCAAGACCCCATCTCAGCCCAAAACGATGACTGTTTATTCCCCTTCATAGATGCTGCCTGATCTATTGAATTCCTCCAGCATATTGTATGTTTTGCTCTGAATTTCCAGCATCTTCTGTTTACACATAGCTCATGTTCTTTTGACCACCTAGAACTGCATATCAATAACATTTTAGTGCAACTATATAAACCTTTGCTTAGAATGTATTTGCTGTACATTACAGTGCAGTCCCTTCGGCTCACAATGTTGTGCCAACCTTTTCACCTATTCTAAGATCAATCTAACCCTTCTCTCCTGCAAGGTCCCAAATTTCTTTTCTTCCATATGCCTATATAATAGCTTCTTAAATGCCCCTACCACCACCACTAGCAGGGTGTGAAACCACCCATCATTCTCTGTGTAAAATACTTATCTCTGACATCGCCAATACTTACCTCCAAAACCTTAGAATTATGTCGCCTTGTATTAGCCATTTCTGCCTGGGAAAAAAAAAAATTCTGGCTATCCACTGTGTCTCTTTTCATCCTCTATATCTCTATACTAGAAAAGCCCTAGCTAGCCGAACCTCTCTTCATAAGACATGCTCTCTAATCCAGACAGCATCCTGGTCAACGTCCCCTGCACCCTCCCTAAAGCTTCCACATCCTTCCTATAAAGACACAGTATAAGAAGATGTAAGGTGTTTAGCCCCCCCCCCCCCCCCGATCCGGGTCACGTAAAGCCATGGGGGCAGGTGGTGGATGGTCGTACGAGCAGCTGGTGTACATCACACGTCCAGGTTATGTGACCACTGACGCCAGGTAAAATGCTGAAGAGGATTGATAATGGCTGAGGTCACCCATCATTTAAAGATGCTGCTCAGAAGAAGGCAATGGCAAACCACTTCTGTAGAAAAATTTGCTTCTCCCCTATGACAAAGTGACGACCTTTGGACACTGCAGTGTCTGAACAGGGTCTCTTGAACCCACTATCTCTGACTCAGAATGAAGAATCCAATATACCAAGCCATGGCTGTGATATCAAAATTTTTCAAATCAAACAAATCTCCAAGTTTCTACAGTACCATGCAAAAGTGTTAGGCACATACATACATCTAGGGTGCCTAACACTTGTGCAGAGCTCTGTAACAATTTTATGTATTGTACTGTACTGCTGCCAGAAAAAAAGCAAATTTCATAACATATTTGGGTGATGATAAACCTGATTCTTATATGGGTCTCTATTGTGGACTGAGAGTGGAAAGGAGGCAGGAAGAGGGGAATCATGGTTGGGAAAAGGTGAAGGGAGCAGGAATCACCAGAGAAACATTCTGTAATAATCAATAAACCAATCGTTTGGAATCAAATGACTTTGCCTGGTGACTCAGGGCTGGGTGTGGCTGCACCCATGCCACCACACCACACCTGGCACTCCTTCTCTGCCACCTGTCCCACACCTCTCCCATGTCTCTCCACCCTCACCGTTCCCAACATCCTTTGCTCCTTCCAGATTTACAAACTCGCTCTCCACTCCACATTTACAAACACAGCACTGTGCAAAAGTCTTAGGCACCCTAGCTGTGTATGTGAGGCTTTTGCACAGTACTGGACTTTGCGGCATCTTGCCTTCACTCAAGAACTAAACTTGGAATAGAACGTTTGAAACATGAGTTCCTTTGAAACATCATTTGACACTCTCTCCATTGAGAGATGTTAAAGGCTCTTAAAACTGAAATAAAATGAAAGGACAAAGAAGATCATATTTAATAACTTCCATGCGATGTTAAAATAAATTCCATAACCTTTACGTTTTTGCCTGCACAGATTAGTCAGAACATGAGGAACTGTACTCCAGGGATTTAAATGATGGAGCTATAAGTCTTATAATATTCCCTATGAAATATTTAAAACTGTTATAATCAGTCAGAATGAAACTACCTGATTCCTGAGACTAACATTTATTCTGTAAAGTTGATAAACATTCCTCAGGCAACAAGGTAACATGTGAAGGCTTACAGGGTGGGTGTAGGAGTATTATTAGGGATCAGTAGGTAACATTATTCCATTAGGAGCCATTACAGAGACCGGCCTGTCTATGTCCCATGAAGATCTATCCTGGGCCCAACACAGTAGACGTAATTATGAAGAAGTCATGTCAGTGACTATCTTGCTTGAGGAGTTTGAGGAGATTTGGTATGTGACCAAAAACTCTAGCTAATTTCTATGGATATGCCCTCGAGAGAATTCTAACAAGCTGCAGCACCTTCTGGTACGGAGAGACCACAGGATCAGAGAAAAGGTGCGGAGGGTTGCAGGCTCAGGCAACTCCATCATGGGCACCAGCATCCCTGTAATTGAGGACAGCTTCAGATGGAAATGCCTCAGGAAGTCAGAATCCATCCTTAAGGACCCTCATCACCCAGGTCACGCTACCATCAGGGAGGAGATGCAGTAGCCTGAAGGCAGACACTCAACATTTTAGGAACAGCTTCTTTCCCTCTGCTGTCAGTTTTATATTCTAGTCCCCTCGAAATGAATGCTAACGTTGCATTTGCCTTCCTCACCACCAATTCAACCAGCAAGCAAGCCTTTAATGAGTTAATGAGTACTCCCAAGTCCCTTTGCACCTCTGATTTCTGAATTTTCTCTCTGCTTAGAAAATAGTTCACACCTTTATTCCTTCTACCAAAGTGCATGACCGTACACTGCCCCACACGATATTCCATTTGCCACTTACGGTACTTGTCCATCCTCCTAATCTAAGTCCTTCTACAGACTCCCCGCTTCCTTAACACTACCTGTCCCTCCACCCATCTTCGTAACATTCATAAACTTGGCCACAAAGCCATCACTTTCATCATCCAAATCAATGACATACAGTATAACGTGAAAAGAAGTGGTCCCAACACAGATCTCTGTGGAGCACCAGTAGTCACCGGCAGCTAAACAGAGAAGGCCCCCTTTATTCCCATTCTTTGCCTCCTGCCAGTTAGCCAATCTTTGATCCGTTCTGGTATCTTATCCATGGGCACTTATCTTGCTTATTTATTCATAGGGATACAGCTCAGGGTAGCCATTTCGAGCTATGCCACGCAGCAATCCCCAATTTAACTTCAGCTTCATTCTCTTGTCAAAGGCCTTCTGAAAATCCAGGTTACAAACATCCACTCGCTCTCTGGATTCTTCACTTGTGGGCTGCCCCCAGCACGCCTTTGGTGTTACGTTTTGTGATTCCAAAAAACTAATTGAAAGCAAAACACAGAAGCGGGGATGTGTGTGTACTTAATTTCTTTTCTTTAGTAAGGTGCTCACATATGAAGTGGTGGTGTAATGACGTACAACATTCACGTACTTCTTACATATTACCCATAGTGAATTCCTTCAGCCTCCATGCGATCTAGATCTCTGGCTGCTTTCTCACAGATGGTGTAAGGAACCAGACAGGCTTTGTAAAACTTTGGTGTGGGATTTTGACTTATCACTATTTTACCTTTGATATGTATGAGTTTTCCAATGCCATTTTTGAATATTGCTGTGGTATCATCCAGTACCTTTCTTAATTTGCTTCCAGTTGACTCTGTTACAGGGGATGTGGCATGCAAATGGTGGATGGATCTCCAATCAAGTTGCTGTTGGCTCAGCCAATCACAACCCCACAATGCTGGCCTCCTGTTTTTCTACATACAAGCCTAATGTGGCCACAAAGTACACTGCAGATGCTGTGGTCAAATCAATGGTACCCCTCATATACAGGTCTGGGTAGTCTCCAGCCCCTTGGTATGAACATCGAATTCTCCAACTTCCGGTAATTCCCTCCCTCTCCCTTCCCCCATCCCACTTTCACTTTGCCTCCTCTTCCAGCTGCCTATCACCTCTCTCATAATTCTGCCTTCTTCTACTACCCATAGTGCTTTCCCCTTACATTCCTTCTTCACCTTTCCTGCCTATCCCCTCCCTGCTTCCCCTCCCCCACCCCTTGATCTTTCCCCTTACTGGTCTTTCACCTGGAACCTACCAGCCTTCTCCTTCCCACCCTCCACCCACCTTCTTTATAGGGCCCCTGCCCCCTCCCTCTTTAGTTCTGATGAAGGTTCTCGGCCCGAAACATTGACTGCTCGTTTCCATGGATGCTGCCTGACCTGCTGAGTTCCTCCAGTGTGTTTGTAAGCTAATGTGGCTTTTGGCTGTTGTATTTCACTATTGTGAATCTCTTTCCCACAGGTGTTATCCTTCCTCTAGTATAAGTTCTTTGTTGGTTATCTGCAGGCTTCGGTTCAGAATCTTCGAAATGAAATTCAAATTCATTTTGAGGAATGTCGAAAACAGCTGAGCCAATGCCCAATTCCATTTTAATTAATTTGCCATTCATTTCTGCGGTAAGCCACTTTGCTGGTCTGTTGTTAAGTTTTCACATTGTAAAGCTGAAGGCTACTCAGTCCCGTGTCACTCGAGTCATTGTCAGATTTTTTTTCATTAATAGCATTCAGATTAATGCTCTTCTTGAAACTGTAACTTGAGTTTTTTTTTCCCTTCACTGTGTAGTCCATTTATTTTTGTCTGCCTGACAAGCTCTTTGTACGTGTCCTTTTTTGTCGCACTTTCTGCAAGTTTTGTCTTTAAATCTGCATTGATCTGGTGATGCATATCACTGCCACAATGGCAGCACAATTTGTTTGGCCATGTAGGTTTCTGTTAGACATTGTCCACATTCACTTTCATTCCTGACTGTAACTCAATTTCGCCTCTCCATGCTGTTTCCATTGATACAGCGATTTCAACTGTTCATTTCAATGTGAGCTCATTTTTGAATGCGTTCTCGTAAAATGCCACAAACTGAACAATCTCTCAATGCATCATGAAGCCCATCACTGAGCTGACAGTGCTCAGACACTTGCTTCAGTACAGCCACGAAAGTTGAAATAGACTCCTCATCCTTTTGACTCTGCTTATGAAACCTAAAGAGTTCTGCAATCAACAATGGTTTTGGTTCTAAATGTCCCTGCATTACATTCATGATATCAGTAAAGCTATTTTTTTTGGGGTGTATGGAGTGTCAGGGAGGGGTAGCACCTCTGGTGGGGGAACATGTCGCGTCCTTCTCAGGTGGTTTGTCCACCTTTGGTCCCCACCTGGCACTCAGCTCTCACCTGGGGCTCCTCGTACCTGTTTGCATGCGACAGCGGCCACACCCTGGGCAACGGCTTCGACAAGCCAGCTAAACCAGGTGAGGGTAGCCGACGGGTCTCAAACCCTCGGTGAGATAGGGAGTTGTCTATCCCAGCATGTGAAGACACACTCCAGTGGATTGAACGGACAAGACCAATGGAAGGTCCAACGGTCAAGAAGGCGGTCTCTGCGAGCATCGTGGAATGCGAAGAGCATGACAAGACACAGAAGATGTCCTGGTCATCCACTTCGCCTAGTCCCATCTCCAGCCATCTCGACTGTGTCTTGCCACGAGATCCAGATGGGAATTGGGAAGAGGGAGTGAGGCTGGTTATTCTACAATCAGCAGGGAGCAGCACCGACAAGTTGATTTTGTCAATGCAAGAGTAGGGTACGAAACTGCAGTCTGGCAGGGAGTCGTTGTGAGTCATGGAGTGGGAAATGTAACAGTAACATCCTACTCTTACTGAAGACCTGTGCAGCACACAACCTCCTCATCACCAACACAACTTTCCGCCTGCCCACCCGTAACAAGACCTCCTGGATGCACCCCCGCTCTAAGCATTGGCATCTTATCGACTATGTCATTGTCAGGAGGAAAGACAGGCAGGATGTCAGAGTGACCAAGGCCGTGTGTGGCGCTGACTGCTGGACAGATCACAGGCTCATCGTCTCCAAAACGAAGCTCCGCATCAGACTCAAGAGGCGACCACAAGGAGGCAAGGCCATGAAAAGAATCAGTGTGGCCAGGCTGAAGAACCCCAGCATAGCTTCAGCACTGGCTGAAGACCTAGAAACCAAGCTTGCTGACCTACGCCTTGCAGGTAGCGCCGTGGACAACTGGGAATGCTTCAGGGATGCTGTCCATTCACCTGCACTGAAGATGTTGGGTTTCTCTACCCGCGAGCAGCGTGACTGGTTCGATGAGAATGATGAGGAGATACAGGTTCCACTTGTTGAAAAGCACCGCCTTCATCGTGCCGGTCAGAACAACCCATCATCAGCTGCCAAGAAAAACGCCTTTACCAGTGCTCGCAGGACAGTCCAGAACAAACCGCGTAAAATGCAAGATGCCTGGCTGAGCGCCAAGGCAAATGAAATACAGGAATACGCTGACAGAAACGACTTGAAACGATTCTATGAAGCCCTCAACACTCTCTACGGACCTCTGTCTCTCAGAACTCCCCCCTCCTGAGTACAGATGGTACAACTCTCATTACAGAGAAGGCTCAGATCCTGCAGAGGTGGGCTGAACACTTCGAAGTCGTCCTCAACCGACCGTCATCCATTAACGATGAGGCGATAGACGGGATTCCCCAGGCTGACATCAACAGTGCCATGGTGACCCACCGGTAGCAGCCGAAGCCACGAAAGCTGTCATCCAGCTATCCAGTGGCAAAGTCCCAGGGGCAGACGCCATATCTGCAGAGATCCACAAAGCCAGTGGTCCTGTACTTTTAGAGAAGCTTGCCGAGTTGTCCCAGTCTTTTTGGAAGCAAGGATCCATTCCACAGGAACTTAAAGGTGCATCCCTCGTACACCTCTACAGGAGGAAGGGCAATCGACAGGTATGCAACAACCACCGAGGAATCTTGCTGCTCCCCATCGCAGGAAAAACCCTTGCAAGAGTCCTGCTAAATCGTCTGGTCACTCATCTGGAGATGGGCCTACTGCCAGAGTCACAGAGTGACTTTCACAAAGGTTGCGGGACTATTGACATGATTTTTGCTGCCCGCCAACTTCAGGGGAGGTGTCAGGAGCAGAAGTGCGAACTCTACACAACTTCTGGTGACCTCACGAAAGCCTTCGACACTGTCTGCCGACAAGGCCTGTGGGGGATCATGTCAAAGTTTGGCCGCCCCGCCAAATTCATTCAGATAGTATGCCAGTTCCTGGATTCCCCGCTCGTTCATCTCAGACCCTCCCCTCATTTGTGATTTCCATCGGGACCATCTGGACAAGATTGGCCCGGAGGCTCCCGTTGGGGGGAGGGGGGTATTGTCATGATCCCAATAGTTAATTCCCTATCTTGCTCCTAATTTTCTTTGATTATGCCATGGTCCCGATTGTTAATTTCCCTAATTGCTTCCAATTCTCGTTAATGATAGCACACCTGGTTTCTATCAAAGACTCAGTATAAGAACCCCTATGTCATAATCACTAGTCACCAGTTCATTGGTCTTTTTTCCTGTGAGTAAACGTTTCCCGACTGCTTAAAACCGTTCGTTCTAAGCTTAACTCCAAGTTGCAAGGGTTACCTATGAGACTCTGTTTCTCTGAGTCAAGGCTCCGTGTCAAGTCTCTGAGTGAAAATCTCCATGTCAAGGTTCCATATCAGGGCTTCATGTCAAGATCCCTCCTGCTTGTTATTCAGCGGTTATGCCCGTGTAAAACATCCAAACTGAATCTCCGTGCCCGTGTCCTGCACTTGGGTTCACTTTAGCCGCTCATTGCAACACACGCACTGTACACAGAACCCAAAATCACAATCAAAGGCCAGAAACTACAGGCAGTGGACCAGTTTACTTACCTTGGCAGCACCCTCTCCTGAGCAGCGACTATTTTTACAGAAGTTAACTGCAGAATAGCAAAGGCAAGTTCTGCTCTCAGTAGACTGCGCTCCACCGCGTGCGAACATCGAGGAATCAGCCCAGCAACAAAACTGAAGGTCTACATTGAGCCGTGATACTCACTACCCTCCTGTATGCCTGTGAAACGGGGACTGTGTATCAAAGGCATGCAAGACAGCTCAACCATTTCCACATGTCTTGTCTTTGCAGATTATTAGGCATAGATGGCAAAACGAAGTACCAGACACTGAATTTCTCTCTAGAGCAAGTCCACCATCTGCTGATGAGAGCACAGACCCGGTGGGCAGGTCATGTCATCTGCATGCTGGACGAGCGCATACCCAAGCAGCTCTTTTTGGGCAACTCTCTGCTGGAAGACGCTCGCATGGAGGGCAGAAGAAACACTACAAAGATACACTAAAGGCCTCCATGAAGTTGCTTGACATAGACATGACCTCCTGGGAAATGCTGGCACAAAACTGCCCTACCTGGTGTGGTCTCCTCCACAAGGGCTGTCAAGCTTACGAAGCAAGGCGCACAGCTGAAGCACAACATAAGCGCGAGCTGCGCAAGTCCGGAGCCACCAGCGCAACAACTGCAGTGCCTACACACGTCTGCCCAACATGTGCCAGGATATTCCGTGCCCAAATTGGCCTGATCACTTATCTTTGGACACACCGCATCCAGTCTCAAAGTGACTAGTGGTGTCGAGGTCTTCATCGACGACGATGGACGAACAGAGAAAGCTAATTTCTGCTGGTTTAGTTGGAGCAGTTGAACTTCTAAGAAAACTGTATGCGTTTCCACCTATTATACTCAATAATGCTAGCACTCGCTTTTCATTGGCTTCTTCACTTGCTTCAAAATATTGTTCAATCCATTCAGTATATATCATCCAGTTATCCATTGTGCAATCCCATGATGCACCTATCCTTTTGATGTAGCCAGCCATTGCTGATTACTTTTTGTAAATTTATTATTATGTAACCAAACAAATACTTAATCAAACAATATATTTACAATATAACTCAAATATTATAGTAATATTGAATACACTACACCTGGATGTGCTGGTTGTTATTACAAACAATGATGCACATGTCAAAAATAAATCTGAATATCACTGGCATATGTAATGACATTTGTTCTTTTGCAGAGTACAATGCAAAATATAATAATAAAAAAACATACATTACAAAAAGAAAAGATTTTAAAAACTTAGAAATGTAGAAAACCTACAGCACAATACAGGCCCTTCGGCCCACAAAGTTGTGCCGAACATGTCCTTACCTTAGAAATTACTAGGCTTACCCATCACCCTCTATTTTTCTAAGCTCCATGTATCTATCTAAAAGCCTCTTAAAAGGCCCTATCATATCCGTCTCCACCACCATTGCTGGCAGCCCATTCCACGCACTCACCACTCTCTGAATAAAAAACTTACCCCTGACATCTCCTGTGTACCTACTCCCCAGCACCTTAAGCCTGTGTCCTCTTGTGGCAACCATTTCAGCCAAGGGAAAAAGCCTCTGACTATCCACACGATCAATGCCTCTCATCATCTTATACATCTCTACCAGGTCACCTCTCATCCTCCATCGCTTCAAGGAGAAAAAGCAGAGTTCACTCAACCTATTCTCATAAGGCATGCTCCCCAATCCAGGCAAAATCTTTGTAAATCTCCTCTGCACCTTTTCTATGGCTTCCACATCCTTCCTGTAGTGAGGCGACCAAAACTGAGCACAGTACTCCAAGTGGGGTCTGACCAGGGTCCTATATAGCCTATATAAAATTAAATTTTATTTAATTTTATGCAGTATATAAGAAGTACAAAAAGAGAGCAAAAGAAAAAGAAAAATATAGTGAGGTCGTGTACGTGGGTTCATTGTACATTCAAAAATCTGATGGCAGAGGGGAAGAAGCTGTTTCTAAAACATTGAATGTGTGTCTTCAGGGTTCTGTACCTCCTCCCTGATGGTAGCAATGAGAAAAGAGCATGTCCTGGGTGATGGGAGTCTTTAATGATGGACAGAGCCTTTTTGAGGCATCAGCTTTTGTAACTGATCTATTTCGCTTCGTATGCCTCCTCATCACCATCTGAAATTCTGCCAACAATAGCTGTATTGCCGGCAAACTTATAAATGGCATTTGATTAGTGCCTAGCCACACAATCGTGGCCTTAGAAAGAGTAAAGCAATGGGCTAAGTACACATCCTTCAAGTGCGCCAGTGTTGATTGTGAGTGAGGAGGAGATGTTATTTGTGATTTGCATTGACTGTGGTCTGCCGATTAGGAAGTCAAAGATCCAGTTGTACAGGGAGGTAGAGAGGCTCAAGGTGTGGAGCTTTTTGATTAAAAAGCAGCCTGACGGAGGTATTGCTATGATCCAGGTGATCCAAGGCCAAGTGGAGAACCAGTGAGATTGCATCCATTGTAGATCTATTGCGGTGACAGGCAAATAGCAGCGAGTCCGGGTCCTCAGTTAGGCAGAAATTCACTGTGATGAACCTCTCAAAGCACATCACAGATGCTATGAATGCAACCGGACAGCAGTTTTTGAGGCAGCTCAGTCTGCTTCTCTTGGGCACTGGAATGATTGTCGCCTTTATGAAGCAGGTGAGAACCTTCAACTGCAGCAGTGAGAAATTGAAGATGTCCTTGAACACTCCTGCCAGTTAGTTGGCCCAGGTTTCAGTGCCCTACCAGGTACAGTAAATCACCACCCACTTGAAAGATGGTCTAACATCAATCTCCGAGGCAGAGATCACAGAGTCACCAGGTGCTGCAGGGATTCGCGAAGACATAGTTCTATTCTCCCTTTCAAATCGAGCATGAGACATCCTGAGCTCATACAGGAGTGAAGCATCATAGCCCTTCAGAATGGTAGATTTTCCCTTCTTGGAAACAATGGCCTTCAAATTCTGTCAGAGCTGACATGCTTCCATTGCCATCTCTAACTTCAATTGGAATTGTTTTTACACTCTTAAACTAGCCCTCTGTAGGTCATACCTGGACTTCTTGTATAGTTCTGGATCACCGGTCTTGAATGCCACAGATCTTGAATCCTGAATCATGAATTTATCATGTGAGGAGAGGTTACAGATCTGGGTGAAAAGACATCTATGCCTAAATAGAGTGGATGTGGAGAGGATGTTTTCTATAGTGAGGGAGTGCAAGACAAGAGGGCACAGCCTCAGAGTAGAAGGATGTCCCTTTAGAACAGAGATGAGGAAGAATATTTTAGACAGAAGGTGGAAAATCTGTGGAATTCATTGCCACAGATGGCAGTGGAGGTCAAGTCATTGGGTGTATTTAAAGTGGAGGTTGATAGGTTCTCGATTAGTAAGGGTGTTAAAGGTTACGGGGAGAAGGCAGGAGAATGGGGTTGAGAGGGATAATACATCGGCCATGATTGAATAGCTGAGAAGACTCGATGGGCCAATTGGCCAAATTCTGCTTCTATGTTTTATGGTCATTTCATTGACTGGTTGCCTGTGGATTAAGCACTGAAACAGTTAAGTGTAAATGGATGAAAGAATTTCTGTTGGCACATACAGAGCCAACTGCTTGGCCCCAAGAAGGGAAACATCTGAATACACATTAACACGATCAGGTTAGCTGCCAACAAGATTCTCTTGCAGCAACATTGTTGGTTTGACCTCTCTTTAGAACTGCATAAATATGAAAGAACAGAATAGATAAAATCACTATTAATGGATAACAAGAAAGATTTCCACCCAGCAGATACATACAGATATAAATTGCCACAGAGGAACCTGCGGTGATTAGTGGAACAAGGAAATCTCTCCGAAGTCATGCACAGCCAACTCCACATCACTGATTTATGGATTTGATCTCAAGTATGTATTCTGTTTTGGAGAAATATATAATTCAGTGCTCTGTAGTGCATTTATGGTCCTTAGAGTCCATGGGTAGCTTGGCAGGTTCCAGATCTTTCACACCCAATATAACATTATGATGATTAATGATTCCTATGAATAATCCTCCCTTGGTCTCTCCAGTGAAGATCTGAAACTCAATAAAGACTCAACTGAACACCAGTACCTCCCTAAACAAATTGGTTATGGCACTCTAGATAACACCAATACCTATGCCAGGCTGCTGTTTATTGATCGCAGCTCATTGTTCAACACCATCATCCTCTCAGTACTAATCAACAAGCTCTGAAACCTGGAGCTCTGTACCTCTCTACGTCCCTTATTGATAATCACTACAGACCAGTAATAACATCTCCTCTTCACTGACCATCAACACAGACGCACATCCAGAATGAATGATTAGCCCACCTCTCTACCCTCTCTCTACACCCACGACTGTGTGTCTAGACTCAGCTCAAACATCATCCATAAATTCACCAATGGCACAACCATTGCTGGCAGAATCTTGAACGGTGATGAGGAGGCGTACACAAGTGAGGTAGATCACCTGGTTGAAAGGTTTCACAACAACAACCTTGCACTCGAAAGACCAAGGAATTGATTGTGGATTTCAGGAAGGGGAAGTTGAGGGAATGCACAACATCAGTCCTTATTGAGGGCTCAGCTGTGGACAGGGGGAGCAATTTCAGATCCATGTGTGCCAACATCTCTGAGCAGCTATCCTGGACCCAACATACTGATGCATACATACAAAGAAGGCATGACAGCAGCTATACTAGTTTGTCAATGTTGTTTGTCATATACATTAATGATATGGATAATGGGGTGGTAAATTGGATTAGTAAGTATGCAGATGGTACTAAGATAGGTGGTGTTGTGGATAATGAAGTAGATTTTCAAAGCTTGCAGAGAGATTTAGGCCAGTTAGAAGAATGGGCTGAAAAATGGCAGATGGAGTTTAATGCTGATAAGTGTGAGGTGCTACATTTTGGTAGGAATAATCAAAATAGGATATACATGGTAAATGGTAGGGCATTGAAGAATGCAGTTGAACAGAGTGACCTAGGAATAATGGTGCATAGTTCCCTGAAGGTGAAATCTCATGTGGATAGGGTGGTGAAGAAAGCTTTTGGTATGCAGGCCTTTATAAATCAGAGCATTGAGTATAGGAGTTGGGATGTAATGTTAAAATTGTACAAAGCATTGGTAATGCCGAATTTGGATTATTGTGTACAGTTCTGGTTACCGAATTATAGGAAAGATGTCAACAAAATAGGCAGAGTACAGAGAAGATTTACTAGAATGTTACCTGGGTTTCGGCACCTAAGTTACAGAGAAAGGTTGAACAAGTTAGGTCTTTATTCTTTGGAGAGTAGAAGGTTGAGGGGGGACTTGATAGAGGTATTTAAAATTATGAGGGCAATAGATAGAGTTGACGTGGATAGGCTTTTTCCATTGAGAGTAGGGGAGATTCAAACAAGAGGACATGAGTTGAGAGTTAGGGGACAGAAGTTTAGGGGTAACACAAGGGGAATTTCTTTACTCAGAGAATGGTAACTGTGTGGAATGAGCTTCCAGTAGAAGTGGTAGAGGCAGGTTCGGTATTGTGATTTAAAGTAAAATTGGATAAGTATATGGACAGGAAAGGAATGTAGGGTTATGGTCTGAGTGCAGGTCGATGGGACTAGGTGAGAGTAAGCGTTCGGCACGGACTAGAAGGGTCGAGATGGCCTGTTTCCGTGCTGTAATTGTTATATGGTTATATTTCATTAGGAGTTTATGTAGATTTGTATGTGATCAAGGATTCCAGCAAATTTCTACAGGTGTACCATGGAGAGCATTCTGACTGGGTGCATCAGCATCTGGTATGGAGGGGCCATTGCACAGGATTGAAAAATAGCTGCAGAGAGTTATAAACTCAGCCTGCTCTATCATGGGCACTAGCTGCTCAGCACTAAGGACATCTTCAAAAGGTGATGTCATAAGAAGGCACCATCCATATTTAAGGATCTTCTCCTGCCCAAGACATGCCCTCTTCCCATTGCTGCTATCAGGGAGGAGGTACAGAAGCCTGAAGACACACATTCAATGTTTTATGAACAGCTTCTTCCCCTCTGCCATCCAAGTTCTGAATGGTCCATGATTCATGAAAGCAACCTCATTATTTTGTTCTCTGATGCACTTTTTAAATATATTTTTTTAATATAGTTTATGTTAACTTTTATGTATTGCACTATACTGCTGCCACAAAGCAGCACATTTCATAATATACATCCAGTGGAATAAATCTGACTCTGGTGGATTGGATTCTGTTTCACAGAACAATACACCACGGATCCAGGCCATTCGTTCCAACCAGTCCATACTGACCATGGTGCGATCCAGCTTGTCCCATTTTCTCGCATCAGACCCAAATCCCTGTAGATGTCCAAGTGCTTCTTAAGTGATACTGTTGTACCCACCCCAACCAACTCCTCTAGCAACACAAGAGATCATCTCTTCTCAACACTACTCTGGTCACATAAGAGTGGTACACCTTTGGCATGTCCTTGCTAATGTCAAACCAGGAAACTTCTTGGGACACACGTCAGCATTACTTGGCCCTGCTTCAATCAGGTAGAAGCCACTGCCATGAAATGTCATCAACATCTCCATTTCGTCAGGAGGCTAAATAAATTTGGCATGTCCCCTTTGACCCACACCAATTTCCATTGCTGCACTATAGAAAGCATTCTGTCCAGATGCATCACGGCTGGGTATGGTAACTGCCCTGCCCAAGAGCACTACAAGCTGCAAACACATATGACTCTCTCTGCAAAAAAAAAACGTACTTCTGACATCCCCTTATGCTTTCCTCGAATCACCCTAAAATTTTGACCCCTCGTATTACCCATTGTTGCCCTAGCGAAAAGGTGTTGGCCATCCACCCTATCTTTGCCTCTTATCTTATACACTTCTATCATTCCTCGGACCATACTCCATGTCTTATGGTCTTATCAAGTTACCTCTCATTGTTCTTTACTCCAAAGAGAAAAGCCCTGGTTCACTCAAGCAGATACACTGTTTTGGATACTGTTGGGGGAGATGTCTCATCAAGGGAAGGCAGCAGCAGCTGAGTTCATGGCACCATGGGTGGCTCTGCGGCACAGGAGGGAAGGAAAAGGAGTGGGAGAGCTATAGTGATAGGGGATTCGATTGTAAGGAAATAGATAGGCGTTTCTGCGGCCGCAAACGAGACTCCAGGATGGTATGTTGCCTCCCTGGTGCAAGGGTCAAGGATGTCTCTGAGCGGCTGCAGGACATTCTGGAATGGGAGGGTGAACAGCCAGTGGTCGTGGTGCACATAGGTACCAACGATATAGGTAAAAAACGGGATGAGGTCCTACAAGGTGAATTTAGGGAGTTAGGAGATAAACTAAAAAGTAGGACCACAAAGGTAATAATCTCTGGATTACTACCAGTGCCACGTGCTAGTCAGAGTAGAAATAGGAGGATATTTCAGATGAATACGTGGCTTGAAAAATGGCGCAAGGGGGAGGGATTCAAATTTCTGGGGCATTGGAACCAGTTCTGGGGGAGGTGGGACCGGTATAAACAGGACAGTCTGCACCTGGGCTGGACTGGAACTAATGTCCTAGGGGGAGCATTTGCTACTGCTGTTCAGGAGGCTTTAAACTAATGTGGCAGGGGGATGGGAACAAGTGCAGAGAGACAGAGGGGTGTAAAATGAGGGTAGAAGCAAAAAGTAGTAAGGTGAAAAGTAAAAGTGGCAGGCAGGCAAATCCAGGGCAAAAAGCAGAAAGAGCCACTTTTCAACATAATTGTATAAGGGCTAAGAGTGTTGAAAAAACAAGCCTGAAGGCTTTGTGTGTCAGTGTGAGGAGCATTCGTAACAAGGTGGATGAATTGAATGTGCAGATAGTTATTAATGAATATGATATAGTTGGGATCACAGAGACATGGCTCCAGGGTGACCAAGGATGGGAGCTCAACATCCAGGGATATTCAATATTCAGGAGGGATAGACAAGAAAGAAAAGGAGGTGGGGTAGCATTGCTGGTTAGAGAGGAGATTAACGCAATAGAAAGGAAGGACATTAGCCTGGAGGATGTGGAATCGATAGAGGTAGAGCTGCATAACACTAAAGGGCAGAAAACGCTGGTGGGAGTTGTGCACAGGCCACCTAACAGTAGTAGTGAGGTTGGGGATGGCATTAAACAGGAAATTAGAAATTCGTGCAATAAAGGAACGGTAGTTATAATGGGTGACTTCAATCTACATATAGATTGGGTGAACCAAATTGGTAAGGGTGCTGAGGAAGAGGATTTCTTGGAATGTATGCGGGATGGTTTTCTGAACCAACATGTCAAGGAACCAACTAGAGAGCAGGCCATTCTAGATTGGGTATTGAGCAATGAGGAAGGGTTAGTTAGCAATCTTGTCGTGCGAGGCCCCTTGGGTAAGAGTGACCATAATATGGTGGAATTCTTCATTAAGATGGAGAGTGATATCGTTAACTCAGAAACAAAGGTTCTGAACTTAAAGAAGGATAACTTTGAAGGTACAAGACATGAATTAGCTAAGATAGACTGGCAAATGATACTTAAAGGGTTGACGGTGGATATGCAATGGCAAGCATTTAAAGATCACATGGATGAACTACAACAATTGTTCATCCCAGTTTTGCAAAAGATTAAACCAGGGAAGGTAGTGCACCCATGGCTGACAAGGGAAATTAGGGATAGTATCAAGTCCAAAGAAGAAACATATATATTAGCCAGAAAAAGCGGCACACCTGAGGACTGGGAGAAATTCAGACACCAGCAGAGGAGGACAAAGGGCTTAATTAGGAAAGGGAAAAAAGATTATGAGAGAAAGCTGGCAGGGAACATAAAAACTGACTGTAAAAGCTTTTATAGATATGTGAAAAGAAAAAGATTGGTCAAGACAAATGTAGGTCCTTTACAGTCAGAAACAGGTGAATTGATCATAGGGAACAAAGACATGGCAGACCAATTGAATAACTACTTTGGTTCTGTCTTCACTAAGGAGGACATAGATAATCTTCCGGAAATAGTAAGGGACCGAGGGTCTAGTGAGATGGAGGAACTGAGGGAAATATATGTTAGTAGGGAAGTGGTGTTAGGTAAATTGAAGGGATTAAAGGCAGATAAATCCCCAGGGCCAGATGGTCTGCATCCCAGAGTGCTTAAGGAAGTAGCCCAAGAAATAGTGGATGCATTAGTGATAATTTTTCAAAACTCCTCAGACTCTGGATTAGTTCCTGAGGATTGGAGGGTGGCTAATGTAACCCCACTTTTTAAAAAAGGAGGGAGAGAGAAACCGGGGAATTATAGACCCATTAGTCTGACATCGGTGGTGGGGAAAATGCTAGAGTCGGTTATCAAAGATGTGATAACAGCACATTTGGAAAAAGGTGAAATCATCGGACAAAGTCAGCATGGATTTGTGAAAGGAAAATCATGTCTGACGAATCTTACAGAATTTTTTGAAGATGTAACTAGTAGAGTGGATAGGGGAGAGCCAGTGGATGTGGTATATTTGGATTTTCAAAAGGCTTTTGACAAGGTCCCACACAGGAGATTAGTGTGCAAACTTAAAGCACACGGTATTGGGGGTATGGTATTGATGTGGATAGAGAATTGGTTGGCAGACAGGAAGCAAAGAGTGGGAGTAAACGGGACCTTGTCAGAATGGCAGGCAGTGACTAGTGGGGTACCACAAGGCTCAGTGCTGGGACCCCAGTTGTTTACAATATATATTAATGATTTAGATGAGGGAATTAAATGCAACATCTCCAAGTTTGTGAATGACACGAAGCTGGGCGGCGGTGTTAGTTGTGAGGAGGATGCTAAGAGGATGCAGGGTGACTTGGATAGGTTAGGTGAGTGGGCAAATTCATGGCAGATGCAATTTAATGTGGATAAATGTGAGGTTATCCACTTTGGTTGCAAGAACAGGAAAACAGATTATTATCTGAACAGTGGCCGATTAGGAAAAGGGGAGATGCAACGAGACCTGGGTGTCATTGTACACCAGTCATTGAAGGTGGGCATGCAGGTACAGCAGGCGGTGAAAAAGGCAAATGGTATGTTGGCATTCATAGAAAAAAGGATTTGAGTGTAGGAGCAGGGAGGTTCTACTGCAGTTGTACAAGGCCTTGGTGAGACCGCACCCAGAATATTGTGTGCAGTTTTGGTCCCCTAATCTGAGGAAAGACATTCTTGCCATAGAGGGAGTACAGAGAAGGTTCACCAGATTGATTCCTGGGATGGCAGGACTTTCATATGAAGAAAGACTGGATCGACTAGGCTTATACTCACTGGAATTTAGAAGATTGAGGGGGGATCTTATTGAAATGTATAAAATTCTAAAGGGATTGGACAGGCTAGATGCAGGAAGATTGTTTCTGATGTTGGGGAAGTCCAGAACGAGGGGTCACAGTTTAAGGATAAAGGGGAAGCCTTTTAGGACTGAGATGAGGAAAAACTTCTTCACACAGAGAGTGGTGAATCTGTGGAATTCTCTGCCACAGGAAACAGTTGAGGCCGGTTCATTGGCTATATTTAAGAGGAAGTTAGATATGGCCCTTGTGGCTAAAGGGATCAGGGGGTGTGGAGAGAAAGCAGGTACATGTTTCTGAGTTGGATGATCAACCATGATCATACTGAATGGCGGTGCAGGCTTGAAGGGCTGTATGGCCTACTCCTGCACCTATTTTCTATGTTTCTATGTTTCCTTATAAGACATGGTCTCTAATCCAGGTAAGTTCTCCTCTGCACCTTCTCTCAAGCTATACAGGTATCTCGGGGGAAATTAATTCTGTGCAAAGAAATGGTGGGTTTGGCCAACAATATTCACATGCAATAAATGAATAAAATTTCTTTAAAAAATTAATTAGAGAACTGCATCTATCCTATCCATGTCGCGCACACACACACGCACACACACAGACAGACACACGCACGCACGCTGTGGATGGTGATGAATTGATAGATAGATAGATAGATAGATAGATACTTTATTCATCCCCATGGGGAAATTCAACTTTTTTTCCAATGTCCCATACACTTGTTGTAGCAAAACTAATTACATACAATACTTAACTCAGTAAAAAATATGATATGCATCTAAATCACTATCTCAAAAAGCATTAATAATAGCTTTTAAAAAGTTCTTAAGTCCTGGCGGTTGAATTGTAAAGCCTAATGGCATTGGGGAGTATTGACCTCTTCATCCTGTCTGAGGAGCATTGCATCGATATTAACCTGTCGCTGAAACTGCTTCTCTGTCTCTGGATGGTGCTATGTAGAGGATGTTCAGAGTTTTCCATAATTGACCGTAGCCTACTCAGCGCCCTTCGCTCAGCTACCGATGTTAAACTCTCCAGTACTTTGCCCATGACAGAGCCCGCCTTCCTTACCAGCTTATTAAGACGTGAGGCGTCCCTCTTCTTAATGCTTCCTCCCCAACACGCCACCACAAAGAAGAGGGCGCTCTCCACAACTGACCTATAGAACATCTTCAGCATCTCACTACAGACATTGAATGACGCCAACCTTCTAAGGAGGTACAGTCGACTCTGTGCCTTCCTGCACAAGGCATCTGTGTTGGCAGTCCAGTCTAGCTTCTCGTCTAACTGTACTCCCAGATACTTGTAGGTCTTAACCTGCTCCACACATTCTCCATTAATGATCACTGGCTCCATATGAGGCCTAGATCTCCTAAAGTCCACCACCATCTCCTTGGTCTTGGTGATATTGAGACGCAGGTAGTTTGAGTTGCACCATATCACAAAGTCCTGTATCAGTTTCCTATACTCCTCCTCCTGTCCATTCCTGACACACCCCACTATGGCCGTGTCATCAGCGAACTTCTGCACATGGCAGGACTCCGAGTTATATTGGAAGTCTGATGAATCCAGGTGCAGAGTAAGGTCGCAGACTCAGACTTGAAATTAACAAGACAACACAAACAAAATCCAAAAGTGAAATCACAGATAGTAGTTCTAGAAACAGAACTCCTACGACTGCTTCAGTCTTTAAGTACAGACTGAGTCTTAAAGGGAGAGAGGCAGCTAACCATACTTCAGGGAACTGGAGTGCTGAAATTTGGATGCTTGGTGCTGTTCAGTCGCTTCCTCAACTTTAGTAAATATCAAAGTCCAAGTTTAACATTGTGGTCTTCTGTAGGGAAGAGACAGGGAGGAGGTTATAACTGATGCTCCAACATGGCCTTGTTCCTCCTGAGGAGCAATGAACACTCAACTCCCTAATTACATACAGTACCATGCAAGAGGCAGATATTTATAGCTAGGGAGCGTAAGACAGTACTATAGTAATTCTAAGTATTGCACTGTACTGCTGCCACAAAAAAAAAATCAAATTTCATGACATATGTGAGTGATGATAAACCTGATTCTGATATGGGTCTCTATTGTGGACTGAGAGTGGGAAGGGGGCAGGGAGAGGGGAATCATGATTGGGAAAAGGGAAAGGGAGAGGGGAGAGAGCAGGAAGCACCAAAGAGACATTCTATAATGATCCAGAAACCAATTGTTAGGAATCAAATGACCTTGCCTGGTATCTCAGGACTGGGTGTGCCTGCACCCACACCACACCCCTCTCAACGTGGCACTCCTTTGCTGCCACCTGTCCCACACCCCTCCCACGGCTCTCCACCCTCACCATTCCCAACATCCTTTGCTCCTGCCAGATTTTTGCACAGTACTGTACTTCAGAAAAGCTTGAGTGTACTGATGGAGACACCTGCATTTATATAGCTCCTTTGCTGTCCGTTTTACTGTGATAAACACGAGACAGACTGGGCACCATGTCCCGGAGATTGAACCCAGCCAGTCTCATACAGACGGGGGACGTGACCATAACACACCCCGGTTACAGTTAGGGTGACCCACAAATACACAAGTGAATAACTGTATTACACAAGCTAAAATATAGTGATAAATGAACTGGAACTTCCCACCATAATTCCACAAAAGAATTTTAACACATGAACAATTAACAGTGCTACTCATTGGAAATTCAGAGTTGGACTGTCGACCATACCCCCCAGAGTGTCATAATATAATAATGAGAAAAATAACTAAGTTACAGTATATACACGCAATAACTTAGTGTTTTTCTATTATATATACAGTAATTACTATTTCTATTAAATATATAAACTATTATATATGTAATAGTTAAATAAGTAGTACAAAAACTAGAAATATAAAAAGTAGTGAGGTAGTGTTCATGGGCTCACTGTTGTCCATTTAGGAATCAGATGGCAGCAGGGAAGAAGCTGTTCCTGAATTGCTGAGTGTGTGCCTTCAATTTCCTGTATCTCCTTCCTGATCATAACAATGTGAAGAGGGGTTGTCCTGGGTGATGGATGCCACCTTTTTGAGGGACCGGTCCTTGAAAATGTCCTGGATACTACAGAGGCTAGTGCCCATGATGGAGCTGACTAATTGTGCAACTCTCTGCAGCTTCCTTTGATCCAGTGCAGTAACAACCCCTCCCCATACCAGATGGTGATTCAGCCTGTCAGAACCCTCTCCGTGGTACATCTGTAGAAGTGGCCGAGTGTCTTATGTGACATACCAAATCTCGTCAAACTCCTAATGTAATATAGCCGCTGTCTTGCCTTCATTATAGCTGCATCGATATGTTTTGATTGTGATTCTGAATTTCATTACATATGCTAGTGATATTAAACTTGATTCTGATAATACTCTATAAATTCTTCAGTGTTATCACTTCTGAGGATCTGTCCTGGGCCCAGCAAGCAAGTGCAATTACGAAGAAAGCACGGCAGCACCTATACTTCCTTAGAAACTGTGAAGATTTGGCAAGATTCAGCTTGTTGTTGAACTCAATAAGGGATCAGCTGTGCTGGATTGGGTGTTGTGCAATGATCCAGAGGTGATAAGAGAGCTTAAGGTTAAAGAACCCTTAAGGAACAGTGATCACAATATGATCAAGTTCACTTGAAATTTGAGAAGGAGAAACTGAATTCCAATGTGTCGGTATTTCAGTGGAATAAAGGAAATTACAATGGCATGAGAGGGGAACTGACCAAGGATGACTGGAAAGGGACTCTAGCAGGAAGGACAACAAAGCAGAAATGGCTGGAGTTCCTGCAAAAAATGATGTAAGTGCAAGACAGATACATACCAAATAAGAAGAAATTTTCAAATGGAAGAAGGACACCACCGTGGCTGACAAGTGAAGTCAGAGCCAAAGTAAAAGCAAAAGAGAAGGCATACAAGGAATCCAAAGCTAGTGGGAAGATAAAGGATTGGGAATCTTTTAAAAACTTGCAGAATGAAACTGAGAAGATCATTAGGAAGGAAAAGATGAATTATGAAAGGAAGCTGGCAACTAATATCAAAGAGTGGGAATAAAGGGATCCTATTCTGGCTGGCTACCGGTTACCAGTGGAGTTCCACAGGGGTCAGTGTTGGGACCACGGCTTTTTAAGATGTATGACAATGATTTGGACTATGGAATTAATGGATTTGTGGCTAAATTTGCCGATGATACGAAGATAGGTGGAGGAGCAGGTAGTGTTAAGGAAACAGAGAGCCTGCAGAGAGACTCAGATGGTTTAGGGGAATGGTCAAAGAAGTGGCAAATGAAACACAATGTTGGAAAGTGTATGGTCATGCACTTTGGCGGAAGAAATAAATGGGCAGACTGGTATTCAGATGGGGAGAGAATTCAAAATGCCGAGATGCAAAGGGACTTGGGAGTCTTTCTGCAGGATACCCTGAAGGTTAACCTCTCGGTTGAGTCGGTGGTGAAGAAGGCAAATGCAATGTTGGTGTAGAATATGAGAGCAGGGATGTGATGTTGAGGCTCTATAAGGCACTCATGCGACCACACTTGGAGTATTGTGTGCAGTTTTGGGCTCCTTATTTAAGAAAGGATATACTGACATTGGAGAGGGTTCAGAGAAGATTCACAAGAATGAAACCAGGAATGAAAGGGTTACAGTATGAGAAATGTCTGGCAGCTCTTGGGCTGTATACCCTGGAATTCAGGAGAATGAGGGGGGGTCTCATAGAAACATTCCAAATGTTAAAAAGCCTAAACAGATTAGATATGGCAAAGTTATTTCCCATGGTAGGGGATTCTAGGACAAGAGGGCACGACTCCACGGTTAAAGGATGTCCATTTAGAACTGAGATGCGGAGAAATTATTTTAGTCAGGGGGTGGCAAAGCTGTGAAATTTGTTTTTAAGGAAGAGGTAGATAGGTTCTTGATTAGCCAGGGCATCAAAGAGTATAGGGTAAAAGCAGGAGAGTGGGGATGACTGAAAGAATTGGACTAGTCCATGACTGAATGGCAGAGCAAACTCGATGAGTCAAATGGTCTACTTCTGCTCCTGTATCTTACAGTCTTATCATCTTTTGGTGACATCTAAAACTTTGATAAACTTCTAGAGATGTGTGGTGGAGAGAATATTGACTGGTTGCATCACAGCCTGGTATGGAAACACCAATGCCCTTGTACGTCAGAGCTGACAAAAAGTAGTGGATATGGTCCAGTCCATCACGGGTAAAGCTCGCCCCACTATTGAGCACATCTACATAGAGCGTTGTCACAGGAAAGCATCATCACCATCAGAGAGTCCCACCACCCACGCCATGCTCTCTTCTTGTGGCTGCCATCAGGAAGAAGTTACAGGTCCCTCAGGACTCACACCACCAGTTTCAGGAATAGCTATTACCCCTTAACAATCAGGCTCTTAAACAGAGGGGATAACTTCACTCACCCCATAACTGAACTCTTCCCACAACCAAGGGACTAGCATTCAAGTACTTTTTATCTCATGCTCTCAATATTGTTTTTCTTTTGTATTTGCAGTGTGTTGCCTTTTGCACAGTGATTGTCTGCCCTGTTGATGCGGTCTTTCATTGATTCTATTATGGTTTTTTGTATTCATTGTGTATGCCCCCAAGAAAATTAATCTCAAGGTTGTACGTTATGACATATATGTACTTTGATAATAAATTTACTTTGAACTTTGTACTGTAATTTTTCAATCTTATTGATATCTTTCCTGTTCCTAGGCAGCCATAGGTACACACGGTACATTAGATTTTCCCCACCAGGGTCTTACACAACATAACCTGCTCAACTTGACAATTTTTAGGACATATGCCGATACATTGTTACAAAATAAACCCTCAAAGAAGAACTGCTAATAGTGATATGTGTCACAGCTATAAAAGTAATTTCTATCCTTCTGCCTCAGGATAGACATCCCTAGCTAACTGATAAGGCCTTGCATACACTGTTATATGGCTGTTCATAACACCTTAATATCCAGCAGTGTGGATATACATCAAAAGAAACACCAGCATGAAATTCTTCAGGTCAATAATTCCATTCATCACTAATAAAACAGTCAATACTTTGGTAATAATCAACCCCTCTTGCTTCCAAATCAAAGTTGTTGACGAAGAGCTCGGTGCACAAGAAATATGAATTTCCTTCTATCTAAAGAAAATGATGACAGCATTTTGTTAATTCTCCTTTTTAACCCATCAAGGAACAATTCACCGTGTTGGTGTGACGCCATTACTGGTCAGACCAATCGGAGTTTTTCAAGGGTTCGACTCTGGTGCCACCGTAAGGAATTTGTACATTCTCCTTGTGACCGTGTGGATTTCCTCCGGGTCCTCTGGTTACCCCGCACAGTCCAAAGGCATGCTGATGAGTAGGCTAATTGGTCATTGTAAAATTGAGCCTTGGGTAAAATTGGGAGATTGCTGGGTGGTGTGGCTTGTTGGGCCAGATGATTGTTCCACGCTGTTTTGCTGAATAAAATAAATAACAAATAAATTCCTACTCTGTTCATCAGATAAAAGATGGCTTACTGTTATTACCTCCTTGATTGATACTGAACTAACCTCCTGCTGTGTGATTTTTAGACAGTGCTTTCTTCCACTGCTTAGGGACAATGACACCAATGCATTGTCATTGACACTGGAGTAGAATTAAAGGTTTCCTGCAAGATCTCCATCCTTCAACAAGAATACTTGCGTCTGATGACTAAAGACCACAAGCTGCCTAAACAGCCAATCACATTAAAAAGAAACACAGAATGCTGGAGGAACTCAGCAAGTCAGGCAGCGTCTATGGAAAGGAATATTGAGTCAATGTTTTAGGCCGAAACCCTTCATTGGGATCACGTTAAAACATTCTCATTGTAAACCAGGAGAAGATTTTTCAGAGTCAGAAGAAGCCAGAACAAGACGGGGGTTGAGAAGAAGGACAAGCAGGCAGGGAAGGGGAAAGATAGGGTGGGTGGCAGAAGATTGTATTACACTTGCATGTTTTGACAACAAAATGAACCTTCGAGAGAGATGAGGCGAGATGCTGGGAGGTGATAAGTGCAATAGTTGAAGGCAGAAGAAGGAGGAATTTGATAGAAGACTAGAATGAACTAAGGGGATAGGCTCTTATATTTAACTTATCCATGTCGACCAAGTGGTCGGATGGAGCTGGAGGAAGGGTTGCAAATCCCTAATGGTAAATCTATTGCAAAACAAAATATGGTCAAGTGTGCTAACAAGGGTGCTTTTACTTCTTACAACTTATGTTTTGGGTTGCCTCTAACCTGATGGCATGAATACTGACTTCTCCTTCCAGTATGTTTTCCCTTCCGTTTTATCCTTTTCCCCACTCTAGCCTCTTCTCACCTGCCTATAACTTCCCCCTGGGGTTCCCTCCTCCTTCCCTGTCTCCTATGATCCACTCTCCTCTATAATCAGATTCCTTCCTCTCCAGCCCATTACGTTTCCCACCCAGCTGGCTTTACCTATCACCTTCCAGCCATCCTCCTTCCCTTCCTCCCACTTTTTTATACTGGCATCTTCCCCCTTCCTTTACAGTTCTGAAGAAGGGTCTTGGCCTGAAACGTTGACTGTTAATTCATTTCTATTAGATACTATCAGTACTTAATAAACTGGCCACTGAGTGCATGTTCAAATTTTTCTGCTGCTAGAGCCCATCCGTTACAAAGTTCAACATGTTCTGCACTCAGAGATACTCACCTGCACACCACTGATGTAATATGTGGTTATTTGAGTTACTGTCCCCAGTCCAGCCGTTCTCCTCTGACCTCTCTCATTAACAAGGCATTTTCACCACAGAACTGCTGCTCACTGAAAGCTTTTTTTTTGCTTTTCTCACCATTCTCTGTAAACTCTGCAGGCTGTTGTGTGTGATAATCCCAGGAAATCAGCAGTTTCTGAGATACTCAAATCACCCCGTGTGACACCAACAGTCATCCCACGGTCAAAGTCATTTAGATCACCTTTCTTCCCCATTCTGATGTTTGGTCTGAACAGCAACTGGGTCTCTTGACCATGTCTGCATGCTTTTATGCATTGAGTTGTGGCCACATGATTGGCTGATTAGATACTTGCATTAATGAGCAGGTGTACCTAATAAAGTGGCCACCGAGTGTGTACAACCTGAGGGGAATACAAGATGTCTTCTGTTCCTGTGACCCAGTCGTAGTTTTAACAACAATCCAGATAATAAGCGATAACAAATTCTTCTTCTTCTGAATTCCTGATGTGTAACTGTATTTAAATTCCACAGCTACCACCGTGGCATTTGAACTTAAGGTGTCTAGACAGTTAGTCTCCAGATTGCTAGTTTGATAATTTAATCACTCCACCATCATACTCAGATGAGTTGTTAATGAAAATCCTATTGTGTTTTTTTTTGTCCTTGCTCTTACTGACTTACGTTTAATACCAGAACTCTTCTTTTTATTTAGATTTCCCATTCTCCACAGTTGAATACAAACTCACATTCACAGATCAATAGTCCAACTCTCAAATTACATGTGCTAAAAGCCAGAATTTTGCCAGTTCTGTGCCATATTCAAACCCTTTCATTGTTCTATGCATGTCCAGCATTGCTTGTATGCATTCTGACTGTACCACTTTGCCTATATGGACCTTGTTTGCATTCTTTGCTGCATTGAAGAATTCAGCATGCTGTCCACTAGATCACCTGGCACTGTGCATTTTGATTACTGTGGGTTCCTGAGCAGAATAAAGAGGAGATTATGGTCTGTATCCGACATGCACCTGATTTTTTTGGATGAAGGCTGCTACTCAGAATCACAAATGACTTCAGATTCTGCATTTAAGGATGTTACATAAATTCAGAATATTCTTGTTGTTGAGGATGGAGTCCAGCAGAATTTGGTTGATGGAGTTTATCTCCTTGTTAAGCCTACAGGTCTCATTAAATTAATTCCAGAAAAGGCTTCCATTTATTAGATTGCAGTAAGCTTTATTCTGCGTGAAACTCTGGGAAAATTTCATTCTTTAATTAACCAGGGTTACCTTGTTAATTAACTTGATGAATTTAGGTTCATTGATAAATGTGCTTTGGGTTAATTAGAAAAGATAAGAAGGAAGGTTAACACAACCGAAACAGTGGGGTAAAGATTTCCCAAACTCTCTCCCCCCACTCATTTTACTCATGTGTCAACTGGTAATCTTTGGTGGAATTTCTAGGCAAATCAGGCAGCTTCTATGGAGGGAAATGAACATTTGACATTTCTGACTGAGATCCTTCATTAGGAGTGGAAAGGAGGAGGGCAGACTTAAGAATATAAAGGTAGGGGAAAGGAGGAGGACTACAAGCTGGTTAGTGATAAGACTCCTTCTCGTTCAACTCTTTACCTTTCCACTTATCACCCCCGATTTTCTCACATCATTCCCTTTTACCTTCCCCCACCCACCGTCCTTTCTCACCTGGTCTTATCTATCACCTGCAATCTTGTGCTCCACCCCCTCATTTGATCTTTTTGTTCTGCCCCTGATGAAGGGTCACGGCACAGAGTGTCAACTGGAAGGAGTAGCGCATTCTCCCCCGTGACTGTGTAAGTTTCCTTCACATTCCAAATACGTACAGTTACACTTAGTAAGCTGTGAGCATGCTATGTTGGCACTGGAAGTATGGAGACACTTGCAAGCTCCCCAGCATTGTCGTTTTGATTGGATGCAAAAGATGCATTTCACTGCATGTTTCAATGTACATGTGACAAATAAAGCTAATTCCAGAGAAACCCACATGGTTACAAGGAGAAGACCATAAGATCATAAAACAAAGAAGTATTAGGCTGTTTGGCCCATCGAGTCTGCTCTGCATTCCATCATGGCTAATTTATTGTCCCTCTCAACCCCATTCTCCTGCCTTCTCCCCGTAAGCTTTGACATCCTTACTAATCAAGAACCTATCCATCTCCACTATAAATATACACAATAACATGGCCTCCACAGCCATCTGTGGCAATGAATTCCACAGATTCACCACCTAAAGAAATTCCTCCTCATCTCTGCTCTAAAGGTATATTCTCGTAATCTGAAGCTGTGCCCTCTAGACCTAGACTCCCCTTCTATAGGAAAAAATCCTCTCCACATCCACGCTATCTCGGCCTTTCAACATTCAATAGGTTTCATTGAGATCCTCCTCATGCTTCTAAGCTCCAGTAAGTACAGGCCCAGAGCCATCCAACGCACTTCATATGTTAACTCTTTCATTCCTGGGATCACTTTTGTAAATCTCCTGACTAATACATTATAAAGCCTCAGCATTACATCCTCACTTTTATCTTCTAGCCCTCTCGAATGCTAACATTGCATTTGCCTTCATTACCGCTGACTCAACCTGCAAGTTTACCTTCAGGGAATCCTGCAAATTCCACACAGAGAGTAACAGATTGAGCCCAGCTTGGTGGAATTGTGAGACAGCAGCTCTACCCGCTGTGTCTCTGTGTCACTATTGGACTCATTAGTGAGTTTGATGTCTTCTGTATGTCGTTACAGCTAAAGTCGAAGAGAATGGGAGTAGAAGTTCTATTTTGTCCATGATGTCACCATTCACTGACATCACGACTACTGTGTGACTTAACCTCACATTACATTAGTTATGTTAACCTCAATACTTCACTTCACATAAGCAAATCAGTTTCAATTAATATAGTATAACCAAGTTCCACTGTTAATACATGTTCATCGTTTGTTTGTTATGTGCCATGTCATATGATGTAGGCAATCATGGTCTTTCCACGACCATGATTGGTCTTGGCAATTTTTTTTCTACAGAAGTGGTTTGCCATTGCCTTCTTCTGGGCCGAGTCTTTACAAGACGGGTGACCCCAACCATTATCAATACTCATTAGAGATTGCCTGCCTGGTGTCAGTGGTTGCATAACCAGGACTTGTGATATGCACCGGCTGCTCATACGACCATCTGATACCTGCTCCCATGACTTCATGTGATCCTGATGGGGTTGTTGGGGGTCGAGGGCTAAACAGTTGCTATACCTTGTCCAAGGGTGATTTTCAGGCTCCCAAAGGGAAGGAGTGCCTTTCACCTGCTTTGATAGATATGTATCTCCACGCCAATACATGTTCATAAGATCTGAGTCAAACTAAGTAATAGTAATATGTTCTTAATTAATTCATTCTTGGTTTCCCTATTGATGACAATTATTAATCAAGGCATTGAGTTTAGAACAAAGGGTTTATACACAAACAGGTGTGGTCTCAGAGAATGATAGCACTTAGTCCTGTTGAAGGGTTTCGGCCCAAAATATCGACTGTTTGTTCATTTCCATAGATGCTGCCTGACCTGCTGAGTTCCTCCAGCACTTTGTGTGTGTTGCTTTGGATTTCCAGCATTTGCAGAATTTCTCATGGTTAAGATTTAATAGGAATCTGAAGGGTAACTATTTCACCCAGGAGGTGGTCAGTGTGTGGAATGAGGTGCCAGAGGGAGCAGTTGAGGCAGGGACCAGAGCAACACACACAAAATGCTGGAGGAACTCAGCAGGTCAGGCAGCATCCATGGAAATGAATAAACAATCAATGTTTCGGGCCAGGACCTTTCATCAGGACTAAATCCAATCACCCTCTGTGACCACACCTGTTTATATATAAACTCTGAGTTCTAAGTTCAATGTCTTGAAGTATCCAATACAGAAACCAAGAATGAATTAAGCATGCAATTTGTTGCTACCACTATTATTTAGTTTGAGTTAGATCCTTTTAACAATTATTAACAGTGGAACTTGGATATATTAATTGAAATTGGTCTGCTTACAAGAAGCAAAGAATTGAGAGTAACATGCCAAACGTTATGTGGGGCTATACGAACTGATGATAAGGCAAAATCACAGGATGATTTGCAATGTAAAAAGCAGACAAAATTCAGAAGGACTGAAGGTGTTATATTTGAATGTGCACAGTATATGGAATAAGGTAGATGAACTTGTAACACTTACTGAGTAGCATGCATGCCGTCGTGATTATCACTGAATTGTGGCTGAAAGATTATAACGGGGAATTTAACATCCAAGGATACATATCGTATCAAAAGGACAGGCAGGTAGGTAGAGGGGGTGGCGTAGCTCCGCTGGTAAAAAAAAATGAATGAAATCTTTAGAAAGAGGTGAAATAGGATCAGAAGGTGTTGAATCATCTTTTAAAAAATCAACAGAAGGCAACCAAATAGTCATTAAGAAGGAAAAGATGGAATACAAAGGTAAGTTAGACAATAATGTTAAAGGGGAAACCAAATGCTTCCTCGGATACATAAAGTGTAAAAGAGAGGTGAGAATGGATATTGGACTGCTGGAATATGATGCTGGAGCAGTAATAATGGGTGCCAAGGAAATGGCAGACAAACTGAATAAGTATTTTGTATTAGTCTTCACTCTGGAAGACATGAACAGTTTGTCAGAAGTTCAAAAGTGTTGGTGGGCAGAAGCATGTGGTTGCTTTTACTATGGAGAAAGTTCTTGGGAAACTGGAAGGTCTGAAGGCCGATAAGTCATCTGAACCAGCTGGTGTACACCCCAGGGTTATGAAGGAAGTGGCTGAAGAGATTGTGGAGGTATTAGTAATGATCTTTCAAGAATCAATTGATTCTGGAATAGTTCCAGAGGACTGGAAAATTGCAAATGTCACTCCACTCTTCAAGAAAGGAGAGAGGCAATAGAAAGGAAGTTATAGGCCAGTTAGTCTGACCTCTGTGGTTGGGAAGATGTTGGAGTCGACTGTTAAGGATGTGGTTTTGAGTATTTGAGGCGCATGATAAAATCAGCGGTAGTCGGCATGGTTTCCTGAAGGGAAAACCTTGCTTGACAAATCTGTTGGATCTGTTTGGAGCAGGATAGACAAAGGAGAATTGTGGATGTTATGTACTCGGATTTTCAGAAGGCCTTTGACAAGGTGTCACACATGAGGCTGCTTAGCAGGTTAAGAGCCCATGGTATTACAGGAAAGATACTGGCGTGGATGGAGCATTGACTGATTGGCAGGAGGCAAAGAGTGGGAATAAAGGGAGTCTTTTCTAGTTGGCTGCTGGCGACTAGTGGTGTTCCACAGGGATCTGTGTTGGGACAGATTCTTTTTTTTTGTTTCATGTCAGTGATTTGGATGATGGAATTGATGGCTTTGTGGCAAAGTTTGCAGATGATGCAAAGATTGGTGGAGGGGCAGGTAGTTGTGAAGAAGTAGGGTGGTTGCAGAAGGACTTAGATTAGAAGAATGGGCAAAGAAATGGCAGTTGGAACACACTGCCAGAAAATGTATGCTCATGCACTTCGGCAGAAGAAATAAAAGGGCAGACAATTTTGTAAATGAAGAGAAACTTCCTTGTGCAGGATTCCCTAGAGGTTAATTTGCAGGTTGAGTTGGTGGTGAGGAAGGCAAATGCAATGTTAGTATTTATTTTGAGAGGACTAGAATACAAAAGCAAAGATGTAATGTTGAGGCTTTATAAAGCACTGTTGAGGCCTCACTTAGAGTATCGTGAGCAGTTTTGGGCCTCGGATTTAAGATAGAATGTGCTGACACTGGAGAGGGTTCAAAGGAGGTTCACAAAAATGATTCCAGGATTGAAAGACATGTCATATGAAGAACATTTGATGACTCTGGCCTGTAGTCCCTGGAATTCGGAAGAATTCAAACTCATTGAAATTTGTTGAATGGTGAAAGGCCTTGATAGAGTGGACGTGTAGATGTAGAGGATGTTTCCTCTGGGACAGAACTTCAGAATAGAGCATCCTTTCAGAATGGAGACCAGGAGGAATTTCTTTAGCCGGAGAGTGGTAAATCTGTGGAATTCATTGCCACAGACAGCTGTGGAGGCCAAGTCATTGATAGATTTTTGATTAGTCAAGCTGTGAAGGGATATGGGGAGCAGGCAGGAGATTGAGACTGAGAGGGAAAAATGATCAGCCATGATGAAATGGCGGAGAAAACGCAATGGGCAAATGGCCTAATACTGCTCCTATATCTTATGGTTTGAAGTCACAGATTAATTGTGATGTTAGCGATTGACGGAAGAATCACTAAGGACAAAACAGAGCCTCTACTTTCCTTCTCTTGTGCTTTAGTTGTGACAATATACAGTAGACTGGTAACATTTGGATGGGTACATGTATTGGAAAGGTTTAGAGGGATATGAGCCAAATGCAGGCAAGTGGGACAAGCTTAGAATATTGTCTTTGTAATGTATTTAATATTTGAGTGTTATTGTAAATACATTGTTTGATTACATATTTCATTATGCATTGTATACAAGGAGTACATTCCTCATTATGCCACACTGTCATATGTGAGCACCTCCCTAAAGAAAAAAATAAGTTGACAAGTACCTCAGCTCCTGTGTGTTTGTTTCAATGAGTTTCTGGAGTTACAAAGCATAACAATGGTGATGAGGAAGTTTTAAAACAAACCTGAGGCAACTGTCTACCTGTTTGAAGTGCAGCACATTTTTCTTTGGAAGGAGAAGAGAGAGAGAGAGAGAGCGAGAGGTTCAAGTTACAGTAAATAAAGAGCACAGGGAAGCAAAAAAGATTTTTTTAAATCCAGCTGCAGTTCAAAAAGAGCTGTATGTTGTTGATGAAAAATGTGTTAAGAGTGACACTGGACAAGGTAGCATTAAGATTTACAATGTGCAAACTAACAGACAAGCAATATGGCTTACAGCAGAGGTGAATGGCGAATTAATTAAAATGGACACTGGCTCAGCTGTTTCAGTCATTCCTCAAAATGAGTTTGAATGGCATTTCAAAGATACTGAACTGAAGCCTCAAGATATCCAATTAAGAACTTATACTAGAGAAAAGATAACTGCTGTGGGAATGACATTTACAATAGTGAAATACAACAACCAACAAGCCACATTAGGCTTGTAGGTGGAGGGCCAGCATGGAGAGGCTGTGATTGGCTAATAAAACTAAACCTTGATTGGGGATGCATCCACCGTCTCCAGCAATAGAGCGGAGTCCATGGTCCCAGTAGCCAAGAATGATTGAGAGTTATTAGACCATCCAAGCTGAGTGCTAAAGTGTTGGAGGAGCTAAATGTTGGTCATCTAGCTGTGGTCAAAATGAAAGAATTGTCTTAAAAGCTTTGTCTGGTGGCCTTGGATAGATCAAAAGTTTGAGCTGCTTGCCATGCACTGTTTGGGATGCCAACACATTCAAAAGTTACCAAGAGCAGTGCCTCTCCATCCCTGGGAATGGCCTACATTGTCACAGCAGAGCATTCATGTGGATTGGGCAGAAATCTCTTGGTAACAATGGATACAGTTACGAAGTGGCCAAAAGTGGCCAATAGCCTCGAATACAAGCCTGCACACTACTGACGTGTTGAGAAGCCTCTTCTCAGGGACTGGTAAAGAATGCACTGCGAGTAATATCTGCAGACACTGAATCAGAAGCTTGCCGATTTCCTCCTTACATATCATACCGCAGCACACTCCACAACCAACATCTCACTGGTTACGCTGTTCCTGGGCTGTCCCTTGCACTCAGAATTGGATCTCCTCAAACCCAATCTTGGAAGCAGAATGACAATCAGCCAAGACAAATGAGGGCTCCTCAAACAAAATGTTTCGATATTTCACCCCTGGATAAGCAGTCCTGGCAAGGAACCACAAAGATGATCAAAAATGGGTACAGGGAAAAATTAAGGACATAAATGGACCATTCTCCTACACAGTGGACATTGTGTCTGATGTTACTTGGAGATAACACGTCAATCAGTTGAGGAGAACAGTCAATTGTTAGAGAATAAGGGTGTCCAGATCTGTTAGAACCACTTCACGTCTTGGAGTCAACTCCAACAACCACTTGAGTTGAGATGTGTTTTATACTGAGTTGGAGTTCACAGCTAAGCAGGGAGGAGTGTAGTGTATCTAATGTTTCAGTAATATTTGTGTAATATTGTAAATATATTGTTTGAATAAGCATTCTTTGCTGTTTACATAATACATTAAAGGTTATTTGTAAGAAGTGTGTGAATGGCATATGTTGCTATGCCACCATGTCATATGTGAGCACTTCTCTAAAGAAATGAAAGTAAGTTTTCCTTCAATTAGTTTTTGGAGGTAGTGACGAGGAAGCGTAAGTGGTACATGCGATTTTGATTTCAAAGTTTAAGAGAAGGGACTAAGCAGTTTAAATAGTTCAGCACAGACTAGATGGGCCAAAGGACCTTGTTTCTATGCTGTACTTTTCTATGACTCTATGACCATGTCATATATGAGAACCCCACCCCCCCTCCACTAAAGAAAAGAAACTATGTTTTCTTTTAATTAACTTATGGAGTTACAAAACATAACAGTGGTGATGAGGAAGTTTCATAACAAACCCAAGGCAACTACGTACCTGTAGGAGAGCAGCATGCCTTTTCTTTGGAGGGTGGAGAAAGAGATGTTCATTAGAAACAAAAGTGCAACATGTGTTTCAGAGATCTGAGAAAGTGGGAATCTTCTCCCACCAGAGAGTGGTCAAGGTGAACAGTACAGAGGCAGTTAAGGGAAGGACCTTAAAAGAGAGGAGAATAGAGGACAATACCAATGCATCTAGATGTGGACTGACAGGAGGAGGCTCAATTCAGCCATAAAATACACTAGGTATATTTAAAGTAGAGGTTGATACGTTCTTGAATAGTTAGGGCATCAAAGATTATGGGAAGAAGCCAGAGAATGGGGTTGAGAGGCATTCTCCATTGCGCCCTCTCTCTCAATCCCTCTCCCTCACCCTCTCTTGCCTTTTCCCTTGCACCCTCTATTATCCTTTCTACCTTGTCCTTTCTCCCCTTCTTACCTTCTCATTAGCATCTCTCTCATCCCCTCTCCCATGCACTCTCTCTCATCCCCTGTCCCTCTGCCTTTTCTCTTGCATCCCATTGTACCCTTTTTCACATTCCCTCTCCCTCTACCTCTTCTCTGCACCCTCTGTTATCCCCTTTCCCTTTCTTGTCCCCTCTCCCTTTCTTACCTTCTTCCTTGCACTCTCTCTCATCCTCTCTCCTTCTGCCTCTCCCTCACCCTCTATTTCTCTTTTCTTCTCCCTTGCACCCTCTCTCATCCCCTATCCCTCCAATCCCCTATCCCCTCCCTCTCCCCTCTTTCATTTGCTTTTTGCCTTGCACCCCCTTCATTCCCACTGTCTCCCTCAATCTCTCCCTCTACTTCTCTTCCTCTTTCTTCTTCTTTCCCTTTCTCTTCTCATCTCCCTTGCCTTCTCTCTCATCACCTCTCCCTCTCTTTCTCTTTCCTTCTCTTTTGCACCCACTCACTCATTCCCTTTCACTCTCTATCCTTCGTGTCTTCTCCCTTGCATTCTCTCTCATCCCCTCTCCCTCTCGCCTTCTCCCTTGCACCCTCTCTCATTCCCCCTCTTCCTCTCTCTTGCCTTCTGCCTTGCACCCTCTCATTCCCTCTTTGCTTTCTCTTTCTTTCCCTTTCCCTTCCCTTGCACCCTCTCTCATCCTCTTTCCCTCCCCTCCTTCCCTTGCTCTTGCCCACTCTCTTGCACCCTCTCTCACCCTCTCCCTCTTTCTCTTGCATTTCCATTCCACCCTCTCTCTCATCCCATCACCCTCTCTCCCCCTTCCCTTTCTGTTGCCTTTTCCTTTGCACCTTCTCTCTCATCCCCTCTCCCTCCCTTGCCTTCTCCCGTGCACTCCCTCTCTCATCATCTCTCCCTCTCTTTCTCTTTCATTCTCGTTGCACCCTCTCTCCCTCTCCCTCCCTCTTGCACCCTCTCCCTCTCCCACCCTCTCCTGAACTTCGAGACCTGCCACATAATCACAGACTACAGACTCTCTGTTCACTCCGTGATTGAAGCAGGTTAGGTTCTTGGGTTGGAATGCTGCACGAGCTATGTGTATGGGGGGGAAATAATGCTTACATTGGTAAAACACTCCACAGGCTGGATTTAATGCATAGTTTAAATGCATTAAAAAGTTTAAAACAGTTCAAGTGTTTCTCCCTCCAGAAACAAACACACCAAACTACGTAAGCAATTTACGGCAACCAATAAAACATTTCCACTTCTTACCCTTCTTTCCCACAACTCACCCCCAATTTTCTCTTATGACATTTATCTTCAAACCTATGCAGGAGGCTAACAAGAGTTTGATCAGTAACTGCCAGTTCCACCATGGGTACAGTCTCCCCACCTTTGAAGTCATCTACAAGAGGTGATACATCAGGGAGATGACATCCATCAAGGGCCCCCACTGGCTGGGCTGTACCCTCTTCTCAAAGCTGCTCTCAGGCAGGAGGTACCAGAGCCTGAAGACCCACATCTCAAGGTTCAACAGCATTTTCTTCTCCACTGCCATCAGTTTCTTCAGCTGACCTGGGAATCCATAATTATACCTTGGACTATATTTCCCTCAACTTATGCGAATGTCATTGTATGCAAGTGCCAGGCAATGACCATCTCCAACAAGACAGGCTCTAACCATCGTGCCTTGACATTCAGTGGCATCACTATCACTGAATCCTCACTATCAATATCCTGGGGTCACCATTGACAGGAAACTGAACTGGTCTAGCCATATAAACACTGTGGCTACCAGAACAAGTCAAAGGCAAGAAATCCCGCAGACTGTAACTCACCTCCTGACTCCCATCTGTCCAGCATCTACAAGGCTCAGGTCAGGAGTGTAATGGAATACTCACCACTCACCTGGATGAGTACAGCTCCATCAAATCTCAAGAAGTTTGACACCATCCAGTACAAGGCAGCCCCCTTGACTGGTACCCCTTCCACAAGATTGCAATCCCTCCACCATCGATGAACAGTTGCAGCAGTGTGTACTATCTACAAGATGCACTGCAACAACACACCAAAGTTCCTAAGGCAGCACCTTCCAGACCCATGACTGCTACAATCTAGACGGACGAGAACAGCAGATACCTGGGAACACCACCACTTGGAAATCCCCTCCAAGTCACTCACCATCCTGACTTGGAAACACATCGCCATTCCTTCGTTGTCGCTGGGTCAGAATCATGGAATTCCCTCCCTGACAGCACTGTGTGTGTATCTACACCTCAGGGACTGCAGTGGTTCAAGAAGGCAGCTCATCACCTAGGGATGGGCAATAAATGCCAGCTTAGCCGTTGATGCCCAATTGCCATAAATGAATAAATTTTTAAAAAACATGCACAAAATGCTGGAATAACTTAGCAGATCAGACAGCATTCATGAAGTTCAATAAACTGTTTATTCCTTTCCATAGATGCTGTCTGACCAACTGTGTTCCTCCAGCATTTTGTGTGTTGCTGCCCTGGATTAACAGCAAATGCAGAATCCCTTTTGCTAATGTCATTGTGTTTAAATTTCATTTATTTTGTCATGAGAGTTATGTATATTTTACATTAAAATGATTTATGCTTTTCATGATTTAAATGTACTGTGCTGCCAATGCAAAAACTAATTTTCATGAGTTATGATTTATTTATTTATGTATTATTTATTGTGATACAGCTCAGCGTAGGACCTTTCAGCCCATCGAGCCACACTGCTCAGCAATCTCCTGGTTTAATCCAAGAATAATCATGTGACAATTCACAATGACACATTAACCTATCAACTGCTATGTTTTTTGACTGTGGAAGGAAATCAGAACACCCAGAGGAAACCCACACAGACTTAGGAAGAATGTACAAACTCCTTACGGGCAGCGGCAGGAATTGAACCCGGGTTGCCGGCACTGTAAAACGTTGTGCTAACCACTACGCTACGGTGCTGCCCCAATAATCTGATTGTGCATGCCTATAACAATAAACTTGATGGAAGGATATAAAATTATAAGGGATATAAATGGAGTAAATGCAAACAGGCTTTTCCCACTGAGGTTGGATGAAACTAGAACTAGAGGTCATGGGTTAAGTGTGAAAGTGAAATATTTCAGGGGAACAGGAGGGGGAGCTTCTTCACTCAAAGGGTGTTGAAAGTGTGGAATGAGCTGCCAGTGAAAGTGATGAATGCCAGCTAGATTTCAAAATTTAAGAGAAGATTGGAAGTATATGAATGGGAGGAGTATAGTGGCCTATGATCCGGGTGCTGGTTGATGGGACTAGACAGAATAATAATTCAGCATGGACTAGATGGGCTGAAGGGCCTGTTTCTGGGCTGTAGTGTTCTGTGACTCTATGAAAGTTGAAACTTGGACTTGATACAAAATGGTCTTACGTATAGTCCCATGCTAGTGACACCGCTGTTCTTGGTAGAAGTCTGTGAGTGGATCTCACAACAAAAGCCTCACACTCAACTTCAGCAAGACCAAGGAAGTGAATGTCAGGAGAACACACACCAGTCCTCATTGAGGGGTCAGCAGTGGGTCAGATGAATATATGAAATTGTTCTTTCCACATTGAGACTGAACGGCTGCTAAGAGCAAATCAGAAGATGAGATGCTGTTCTTTTCTTTCAGTGTCTTTGACATAGACTAGCTGGTGCAAGAACTGGAGTTTCCACTTGCTGGCCAGTTTAATTACCCTCCTCATTCCCTCACCAAGATGTCCACCCTCGGCCTCCTCCACTGCCGGGGTAAGGTTAAATGCAAACTTGAGGAAGAGCATCTTATATTCTACCAGAATGTTCTGCAACACAACAGCATGAACACTGAATTCTCCAATTTCAGGAGAGCCCTTTTCTCCCTCCTCCTGATCTACCCAGTTCCTGCTACATTCACCCAAGCTTCTCATCACTCGGTTTCTTCCTCGTCCTCAACCCACCCCAGCCCTTTGGGTCCCCTGTCTCCTAATGTTACATCAGCCCTCCCCACCTCCTACAGCGGTCGCTAGAGATTACAGAGTAAGGTGCGGAGAGCAGAAAATCAACCAGTAAGAGAAGTTCTGTAGACAAAACTGCCTTGTTAATGAGAGAGGTCAGAGCGGAATAGTCAGAGTGGTTCAGGCTGGCAGGAAGGCTACAGTAACTCAAATGACCACGTGTTACAACAGTGGTGTGCAGAAGAGCATCTCCGTACACACAACACATCGACCCTCGAAGTGGATGGGCTTCAGCAGCGGAGGATCCTCTCAGTGGCCTCTTTATTAAGCACAAGAGGTACCTAATAAAGTGGCCACTGAGTGGTTATGCAATGATTCAATCATGGAGCATTGATCATTAATAAGCTGACAGTGCCTCTGCTAGTTATCCAAGAATCAATAGATCTTGCCTTATCTGTTATATAAAAACCCACAGGTGATTTGACAATAAAATAGTCTAATAATAACCAGTGTAAGATAACTTTCAATTAATCTTCTGGGGATGGAGCAGTCAAATCCTTTTTCTGTCTCTATAGGACTCTGAAGATTGACTTCAAACGTTATTTTAGTCAGATGTGCTCCATCTTAATCTCATTTTGTGTCAGGAGTAACATTATTTGACAAAGAAAACTGCATTTGCTCTCATTTAATCTTAGATTTCAGTTTGCTGTGTAGAAACTATCTGACATGCAATGTCATTGCATAGCTTTCCATTGGTTCTTTCGCTTCATTCAGTTTATAGATTGAGGAAATCAAACAAGATTTAACTGGAAGCTCCAGTATTTGTAAACAGTTGGGAAAGAACTTTACCAAAAGCTTGAAGGATTGCTTCTGTACTGAATTGAGTAAGCAATTGTCTGCTGTACAATCATTTGTACAAGTCTGATCTAAAAGCTCCAAAACCGGGGCCTTTGTACCTCCCTCTGTAACTGGATTCTTGACTTCCTCACTGGAAGATTAGAAATGACATCTCCACTTCGCTGATAATCAACGCTAGCGCACCTCAAGGATGTGTTCTTAGTCCACTGCTCTGCTCTCTCTACACCCAGGACTGTGTGAATTATAGTTATATGATTCTTACTATAATTCGCAGTTGTTATTGTGTGTGTGTGCGCGTGTGTGCGCGTGTGTGCGTGTGTGTGTGTGTGTGTGTGTGTGTGTGTGCGTGTGTGTGTACGCCCCAACTCCTGTTGGAGTCGTTGGGGCGCCGTCATAAGCTTTTTGCACCGATCTTTTTTGGTGATTGCTCATCGTACAGCGTGTCCTGGGCATCTGAAACCTGACGGAGCCCATCCCTCTCCAGGTTTTTGGAGTCGGCTGGATTCGAACTCGGGAGCTTTCACTCCGAAGTCCTGGCACTGATGCCACTACACCATCAATGTTATGTTTTTATATTATTATTATTATGTATTGCAATATACTGCTCCACAAAACAACAGATTTCACAACATCTGCAGGTGATATTAAACTTGATTCCGATTCTAAAGGCAGCATAGGGTTCTGACCACATACAGACCAACAACGTGTGTTACTATCAGGAGATGTAAAGGCCTGTCAGGCCTGCACAGGGAGCAATCTCCCTAACACTCGTTTCCATCTCATCACCAGCAGTCTACTTAACCCCGGATATAATCCATTGTCTTTTCTTCACCCATTGAACCAGCTAGCCTCAACTAATTGCTCTTGGCCTTGTATCCTTGTTGCCTTGTCATGTTAAGAATCTGTTCTCCCTTATTTTGTGGTTTGCTGGTAAAATATTGTTTACTGCTAAATCATCTCCACTGCTCTGCTTGTGGGTCATGCTCCCCTCTACATTCCCTGACAATGCATTGGAGATTTAACTGAATGATTGTTTAACCCATTTCAGAAACTGTTCAAAGAGAAGGAGGAGGGTTTTCTGTTTGCCAGCTTTGTACTTCATACCTGAAACTCTTCTCCTTTCCATTAGGTAGAAGATGCACAATCTTGAAAACGCATACCACCAGGCTCAAGGACAGCTTCTATCCTGATGTTATTGGACTATAGAACAGTCCTCTAACATGTTAAGGTAGGCTCGTGACCTCACAATCTACCTTGAAATGGCCTTACACCTTATTGCCTGCTTGCACTGCACTTTCTCTGTAACAGAAAGAGAGTCGCAGACTAAACATCAACTGTTTATTCCTCTCTATTGATGCTGCCTGACAGGCCAAACTCCTGAAGCATTTTCTGTGTTACTCTGTGACTTCAGGTGACAGGGTGGAGATATGCCTCTACAAAAGGAGGTGTAAGGTGCTCCTTCCCTCTGCTAGCCTACAGGTTGCCCTTGGGCAAGGTGTAGCATCTACTTAGCCCCCGATCAGGGTCACATGAAACCATGTGAGCTGATGATGGATGGTTGTATGAGCAGCTGGTGCATATCACAAGTCCTGGTTATGTGACCACTGATGTCGGGCAGGCAATCTCTGATGAGTACAGTATTGATAATGTCTGTGATCACCCATCTTGTAAAGATACTGCCCAGAAGAAGGCAAAGGCAAGCCACTTCTGTAGATAAATTTGCCAAGAACAATCATGATCACAAGACCGTGATCACCCATGTCATACAACATGACATAATGATGATGTCATATGACACGGCATGTGATGATGATGCTGACGACAAATGGTAACACTTCATTTTCCATTTCCCCTTGTTCTACCTCAATGCACTGATGGGATGAAATTATCTATAAAGATAGCATGGAAAACAAAGTTTTTTTTTCACATCACATTGGCAAAAATAACTGATTTATTATCCTGTATCGGACATGTGACTGAATGATTAGTTAACATATTTCAGAATATCATGCCTCAGTCTGACCACTGGTGGTTACCAGTGACTCAGAACTCTGATGCTCTTCTCCCCTGCTTATTAGTTGAACATTTTCACCTCTGTCTTGTTTTAGTTATCAGTGCATTTGTGCTTCGTTTTGCTTCTCTATTCAAGTTCCATTTGTTTTCTGCGTCTTTGCTCATTTTGATTTACCTATCATGTGTGTGTAGTGATTCTCCACTAACCAATCCACAAGTGAAGAATCCTTGTTTAACTCCTCATCAATGGCCCTCTCTGAACTTGGGTCCATCTGGTCTAAGTTTCTCCCAGTGATTTTTTTTTGGCCGTCGTATCCGACAGGGACAGTTGCACAAAAGGACATTTTTAAAGTGGAAAAGCCATTGCACTGGGGCAGTTCCACCCTCTTGACCTCGGAAATTGAGGTTCAATGGTAAGAGTAGTCATCACAGCTGGGGTCTTCCTTGGTTGCCGTGGATGACCATGACTACTTTTGTGCCTTATAACGCCGTCTACTTTCCACAAAGCATTGCAGAATCCCTTCCTGGCCATTGAATTGCTCTGTTAATCTCATCCACCCAGTCCACCCGAACTGTCCTTGCATGCTAGGACTGGCATGGCCCTATCTCCCAGGGGCATGAGCACCATCAGCTATCCTCACTTGGTGTAGCCTGCCTGTCGAAACGGTGTATTGGGGTGTGGCTGCTGTCACATGCACACCGTTATTTGGAGCCACAGGTGAGAGCTGAGTGTCATGTGGGGACCAGGAGGACATTACAAATCCCTTCACCAGAGGCGCTACCTCTTCCTGGACACCCTATGTACTGTCTCCTGGTAGTCCACTCGTTAAGGATACAGAACAATCTGTTAAAACCCAGCCTGGTGACCACTCCCGTTACACAGAAACGGTGGAGAGGGAAGGAAGAGAAATTTAGTGTCTACCAGCTTTGTACTTCATACCTGCCTGCACTGCACTCTCGCTGCAATTGTGACACTATTCTACACTTTTTGCTTTTTCTTTTTACCACCTCAATGCTCTAGTGAGATCACTCAAGTCTAGTATGATGTTCTCCTAAGGGGTTTTTCCCTCAATAGAGGGAGACTGTACTTGACTTTGTTGAATGTGGCATGGCTAATGCATAGGCAGCCACCATATGGTCCTCGACAGATCAGGGTCAGGGTCCAGAGGCATGGAATGCGAGATGACTGGGGACTCTTCACTGCTGCAGCCTTCCTCCACCCTTACTGCTGTTGTGAACCTGAATCTGAATCAGGTTTAATATCACCGGCATATGTTGTGAAATTTGTTTTTTTTTTGCCGTAGCAATACAACACATAATAATAAAAAAAATCAATTACAGTGAATACATATATATTAAATAGTTAAATTAAATAAGTAGTGCAAAGAAGTAGTGAGGTATTGTTCATGGGATCAATGTCCATTCAGAAATTCAATACAGGGAGGTAGAATCTGTTCTTGAAGATGATGTGTCATCATCTTCTGCTATCTCCAATGTTGAGGTCTATGTTGGATCACTCTTTGTCTGGAACCTCCCCTCTTGACCCTGCCAGCAGCTAAACTCCAGACAACATCGCTCTCAGGATCTCCCAAGCCTCTCCACCACAACAATCAGGATCAGAATCAGAATCAGACTCAGGCTTATTATCACTGACAGGTGACGTGAAATTTGTTAACTTGGCATCAGCAGTTCAATGCAATACATAATTTAGCAGAGAGAGAAAAAATAAATAGGATAAAAAATAATAAATAAATAAACAAACAAATTACAGTATATGTATATTGAATAGATTAAAAAACATGCAAAAACAGAAATTGTGTATATTAAAATAAAGTGAGATAGTGTCCAAGGGTTCAATGTCCATTTAGGAATCGGATGGCAGAGGGGAAGAAGCTGTTCCTGAATCGCTGAGTGTGTGCCTTTAGGCTTCTGTACCTCCTACCTGATGATAACAGTGAGAAAAGGGCATGCCCTGGGTGCTGGAGGCACTTAATAATGGATACTGCCTTTCAGAGACACTGCTCCCTAAAGATGTCCTGGGTACTTTGTAGACTAGTAACCAAGATGGAGGTGACTAGATTTACAACTTTCTGAAGCTTCTTTCAGTCCTGTGCAGTAACCCCTCCATATCAGACAGTGATGCAGCCTTTCAGAATGTTTTCCACGGTACATCTATAGAAGTATTTGAGTGTATTTGTTGACATGCCAAATCTCTTCAAACTCCTAAAATATAGCCGTTGTCTTGCCTTCTTTATAAATACATTGATATGTTGGGACCAGGTTAGATCCTCAATGATCTTGACACCGAGGAACTTGAAGCTGCTCACTCTTTCCACTTCAGATCCCTCTATGAGGATTGCTATGTGTTCCTTCGTCTTACCCTTCCTGAAGTCCACAATCAGCTCTTTCATCTTACTGACATTGAGTTCCAGGTTGTTGCTGTGGCACCATTCCACTAGTTAGAATATCTTACTCCTGTATATCCTCTCGACACCACCTGAGATTCTTCCGGTAATGATTCTCAGAAAAGATCACAATGTAGAGATGCATGGGTTGATCCATCTGGATGGCACGCCAGCAAAAGCTGTTCACTGTGTCCTAGTACATGTGACAATAATAAACCAGCGACCAATTACCGTTATGTTTGACTCACTCTGATGGTCGACGAGGGGAGATGCGGGACAGATGTGCAGTGACAGTTTACATTACAACAAGCAACACCTACCTATTCAGTAAATGAACATCAAACTGCATCACCCAACCTTCAGCTTACTTACATGCACGATAAATTTTATTTGAAGTAGTGTTGCACGTCATAGCAAACAGCATACAGGGCTATTTAGAAACTCTCCATGGAATATAGAAAAGATTCCACTGTGTGTACTTAACGAGTCTCTATATACCAGAGCAAATACTTTAAAGAGCTTGCTTAAGCATCTTTAAACATGATTGCCACTGTCTATAGAATCTATTTAAGAGTCTTTACACTCTACAACAAACAGCCCAAGGAGAAAACTACAGCAGACAGATCCTGCCATTTGGCAGGAGGTACAGGAACCTGAAGATCCACACTTCAGAGTTCAGTAATACCTTCCTCCCCACTGCCATCTTGAAGTGCCCCGAGAAACACTAACACTATTTCAAAAACTTTATTTAGAGATACAGCATGGTGATACGCCCTTCTGGCCTGACGAGCTCCTGACACACTATGAATACAAGTTCAAGTTAATTGTCCTTCATACAAGTATACTGCAAAACAAAACATTTCTCCAGACCAAGGAGCATAACACAGTATATATAACTCACACAGAACTTACTACCACAAATACAGTACGGGGGTGATTGATCAGTTAGGTAGAAGGAGTCAATTTTAGAAAACCTACCACATTTATTTTTCGACATAGTCCCCTCCTACATGTACACACTTAGTCCAGCGGTCGTGGAGCATACAGATCCCTTCTTTGTAGAAGTGGTCCACAGCAGGGTTGATTGATAAGTTTGTGGCCTAAGGTAGAAGGAGATGAGTTATTAATTTCAAACTTATTGCATTATCACTCAAAGAGTTGAACTGCACATGCATGTAACAAGACTGTCTTGGACCTCCAAGTGGTCCACAGCAGGGGTGATTGATAAGTTTGTGGCCTAAGGTAGAAGGAGATGAGTTATACAGCTTTTGTTACATGCACGTGCAGTTAAACTCTGAGTGAAAATGCAGAAAGTTTGAAGTTAATAACTCATCTCCTTCTACCTTACTCCACAAACTTATCAATCACCCCATGCTGTGGACCACTTCTGGAGGTCCAAGACGTCGACTTCTACAAAGAAGGATTCGTATGCTCCCCGACCGCTGGACTAAGCATGTAAATGTAGGAAAAATAATTGTGCTAGGTTTTCTAAAATTGACTCCTTCTACCTTAGGTCACAAACTTATCAATGACCTCTCGTAAAAAGGAAAAGATGTATTTATGACACAAGTCAAAAAGTGAACAATATACACTACCTGTGCTTCATACATGGTGAGACCTGGGTGGTGATACAGGAGAAAAAACCTGTTTTCTATCCTAACAGTTCCTGCTCTAATGCTACGGTACCTCCTACCTGATGGTAGGGAGGGTCAAAGAGATTGTTGGATGATTGGGAATGGTCATTGACAATGCTAAGGGCCCTACATACATAGGGCTCCTGATAAACATCTTGCATGTGTGGAAGAGAGACAGTGATCATCCTCTCGGCAGTCCTCAAAATCCTCTGTAGGGTGTTGTGTTGAGGCGTCTTCAATTCTTGTACCAGATGATGGTGCAGCTGGTCAGGACACTTTCAATAATGCTCCTGTAAAAATAGTTTAGAATGGGGGTAACAGGGGGGAGAGGAACCCTTGCTCACTGTAATCTCCTCAGGAGATGAAGACGCCGCTGTGCTTTCTTGGCTAAAGAGTTGGTGTTGAAGGACCAGGTGAGATCATCCATTCTGTGTCCAATTAACCTACTAACCTGTACATCTTCAGATTACATTTCCTTTATGTATTGTACTTATACCTTGGATCACATTTCTTTTCCTCTCAACTTGTCATTGTGTATTTTATTGTGTAAGTTAATGTGTAATTGAAGTTTATGTTTGTAATATACTGAGTAGCTGCTGCAGAAGAGCAACTTCCATTGTATTTATACCCTTATACTTGAACGTGACCCTCTTGACAACCTGGGTATGGACATTTTGTAGGCAGAAAGCATTACGTCACCATCAGAATCGGAGTTATCTCTAACATACAGTAGCTTTGGCAATCAAGGTGAGGGATAATCCAAAGAGTTTCTACAGTTATATTAAGAGCAAAAGGATAGTAAGGGATAAAATTGGTCCTCTTGAAGATCAGAGTGGTCGGCTATGTATGGAACCAAAAGAAATGGGAGAGATCTTAAATGGGTTTTTTTTTTTGCGTCTGTATTTAGTAAGGAAACTGGCATGGAGTCAATGGAAATGAGACAAACAAGTAGTGAGATCAAGGAACCTATACAGATTGAAGAGGAGGAGGTGCTTGCTGTCTTGAGGCAAATCAAAGTAGATAAATCCCCAGGACCTGACAGGGTATTCCCTCGGACCTTGAAAGAGACTAGTGTTGAAATTGCAGGGGCCATATTTGGAATGTCTATATCTACGGGTGAGGTGCTGGAGTATTGGAGGATAGCTCATGTTGTTCCATTGTTTAAAATAGGCTCAAAAAGTAATCTAGGAAATTATAGGCCGGGAAGTTTGATGTCTGTAGTAGGTAAATTATTGGAAGGAGTACTAAGATATAGGATCTACAAGTATTTGGATGGACAGGGACTTATTAGGGAGAGTCAACACAGCTTTGTGCGTGGTAGGTCATGTTTAACCAATCTATTAGAGTTTTTCGAGGAGGTTACCAGGAAAGTGGATGAAGGGAAGGCAGTGGATGTTGTCTACATGGACTTCAGTAAGGCCTTTGACAAGGTCCCGCATGGGAGGTTAGTTAGGAAGATTCAGTCGCTAGATATACATGGTGAGGTAGTAAATTGGATTACACATTGGCTCAATGAGAGAAGGCAGAGAGTGGTAGTGGAGTGTTGCTTCTCTGAGTGGAGGCCTGTGACTAGTGGTGTGCCACAGGGATCAGTGCTGGGTCCATTGTTATTTGTCATCTATATCAATGATCTGGATGATAATGTGGTAAATTGGATCAACAAATTTGCTGATGATACAAAGATTGGAGGTGTAGTGGACAGTGTGGAAGGTTCTCAAAGCTTGCAGATGGATCTGGACCAGCTGGAAAAGTGGGCTGAAAAATGGCAGATGGAGTTTAATACAGACAGGTGTGAGGTATTGCACTTTGGAAGCATAAACCAAGGTAGAACATACAAGGTAAATGGTAGGACATTGAGGAGTGCAGTAGAACAGAGGGATCTAGGAATAAGGATACAAAATTCCTTAAAAGTGGTGTCACAGGTAGATAGGGTAGTAAAGAGAGCTTTTGGTACATTGGCCTTTATAAATCAAAGTACTGAGTATAAGATTTGGAATGCTTTGGTGAGGTTGTATAAGGCATTGGAGAGGCCAAATTTGGAGTATTGTGTACAGTTTTGGTCACCAAATTACAGGAAGGATATTAATAAGGTTGAAAGAGTGCAGAGAAGATTTACAAGGATGTTGCCGGGACTTGAGAAACTGAGTTACAGAGGAAGGTTAAATAGGTTAGGACTTTATTCCCTGGAGCGTAGAAGAATGAGGGGAGACTTGATAGAGGTATATAACATTATGAGGGGTATAGATAGAGTGAATGCAAGCAGGCTTTTTCTACTGAGGCTAGGGGAGAAAAAAAACCAGAGGACATGAGTTAAGGGTAAAGGGGGAAAAGTTTAAAGGGAACATGGGGAGGGGGGGTTCTTCACACAGAGTGTGGTGGGACTGTGGAATGAGCTGTCAGATGAAGTTCTAAATGTGGGCTCACTTTTAACACCTAAGAAAAACTTGGACAGGTACATGGATGAGAGGTGTATGGAGGGATATGGGCCAGGTGTAGGTCAGAGGGACTAGGCAGAAAAACGGTTTGGCACAGCCAAGAAGGGCCAAAAGGCCTGTTTCTGTGCTGTAATGTTCTATGGTTCTATATAGTCATACAGTTACCTCATCCTTCCTTTAGAATACTTCTTCCTAAGACCATAAGATATAAGAGTTGAATTAAGTCATGTGACCCACTATGTCTGCTCCGCCATTTCACCATGGCTGATCCAATTTTCCTCTCAGCCCCAATTTCCTGCCTTTTCCCCATATCCCTTCAAACCCTGACCAATCAAAAATCTATCAATCTCTGCTTTAAAATTACATAAATACTTGGTGTCCACAGCTGCATGTAGCAAAGAATTCAACAGATTCACCACTCTCTGGCTCAAGAAATTCCTCCTCATCTCTGTTCTAAAAGGATGCCCCTCAATTCTGAGGCTGTGCCCTCTCATCTTTGACTCTCCACCATAGGACTTCCTGACTGGGAGACCTCAGACAGTCCGGATCGGAAGCAGCATCTCCAACACCATCACACTGAGCACGGGGGCCCCCCAGGGCTGTGTGCTCACTCCACTGCTGTTCACTCTGCTAACCCACGACTGTGCTGCAACACACAGCTCGAACCACATCATCAAGTTTGCCAATGACACGACAGTGGTGGGTCTCATCAGCAAGAACGACGAGTCAGCTTACAGAGAGGAGGTGCAGCGGCTAACGGACTGGTGCAGAGCCAACAACCCATCTCTGAATGTGAACAAAACAGAAGAGATGGTTGTTGACTTCAGGAGAGTACGGAATGACCACTCTCCGCTGAACATTGATGGCTCCTCCATTGAGATTGTTAAGAGCACTAAATTTCTTGGTGTTTACCTGGCGGAGAATCTCACCTGGTCCCTCAACACCAGCTCAATAGCAAAGAAAGCCCAGCAGCGTCTCTACTTTCTGCCTTTCTGCGAAGGCTAAGAAAAGTCCATCTCCCACCCCCCATCCTCAGCACCTTCTACAGAGGATGTATCAAGACTATCCTGAGCAGCTGTATCACTGCCTGATTCAGGAATTGCACCATCTCGGATCGTAAGACTCTGCAGCGGATAGCGAGGTCAGCTGAGAAGATCGGGGTCTCTCTTCCTGCTATTACAGACACTTACACCACACACTGCACCCGCAAAGCTAATAACATTGTAAAGGACCCCACGCACCCCTCTTCTCCCTCCTGCCATCTGGCAAAAGGTACCCAAGCATTCAGGCTGTCATGACCAGACTGTGCAACAGTTTTTTCCCCAAGCCATCAGAATCCTCAATACCCAGAGTCTAGACTGACTTCTACATCATTTATTATATTGAAATTTGTCCTCTACTGTGCCTATTTTCTTGTTTATTATTTATTTATTTATTCTTGTACTGCCCTGTACTGTTTTGTGCACTTTACGTAGTCTAGTGTCATTTTTGTGTTGTTTTACATAGTCTAGTGTAGCCTTGAGTTGTCTCACATAGTCTAGTGTAGTTTTGTGTTGTTACATGTAGCATCATGGTCCTGGAGGAACATAGTTTCATTTTTACTGTGTACTGTACCAGCAGTTTATGGTCAAAATGACAATAAAAGGGATTTGACTTGACTTGACATCCTCTCTACATTCACTCTATCACAGCCTTTCACCATTCGATAGGTTTCAGTGAGATCACCCCTCATTCTTCTGAATTCCAGTGAGTACAGGCCCAGAGCCATCAAGCGACAAGCCATTCGATCCTGGAATCATTTCGTAAATCTCCTTTGAATCCTCTCCAGTTTCAACACATCCTTTCTAAGATAAGGGGCACAAACCTGCTCACAATATTCCCAGTGAGGCCCACTAGTGCTTTATAAAGTTTCAACATTAGATCCTTGCTTTTATATTCAAGTTCTCTTGAAATGGCATTTGGCTTCCTCACCACAGACTCAACCTGCAAATTAACCATTAGGAAATCCTGCACAAGGACTCCCAAGACCCTTTGTACCTCTGCTTTTTTTTTGTATTTTCTCTCCATTTAGAAAATAGTCAACCTTTTCATTTCTTCCACCAAAGTGCATGATCACACACTTCCTGACACTGTATTCCAACAGCAATTTCTTTGCCCATACTCCTAATCTAAGACCTTTTGCAGCCTCTCTACTTCCTCAAAACTGCCTGCCCTCCAGCTACCTTCATGTTATCTACAAATTTTGTAACAAAGCCATCAATTCCATCATCTATATTGACATATAATGTAAAAAGATTCAGTACCAACACAGACTCATGTGGAACACCACCAGTCACCGGCAACCAACCAGAAAAGGCTCCCTTTATTCCCACTCTTTACCCCTTGCCAATCAGTCACTTCTTTATCCATGCTAGAATCTTTCCTGTAATACCATGGGCTCGTAGCTTGTTAAGCAGCCTCGTGTGTGGCACCTTGTCAAAGACCTTCTGAAAATCCAAGTACACAACATCAACCGACTCTCCTTTGTCTATCCTGCTTGTTACTTCTTCCAAGAATTCCAACAGATTTGTCAGAGAAGATCTTCCTTTGAGGAAACCATGCTGAATATGGCCTATTTTATCTTTTACCTCCAAGTACTCTGAGACTTCATCCTTAAAAATCGACTCCAACATCTTCCCGACCACTGAGGTCAGATGAACTTCTCCCTTTATTCGTTTATACCTTTCTTTATTCTTGAGGAGTGGAGTGACATTTACAATTTTCCAGCCTTCTTCTAATGATTTGATTTCATTTTTTTTACTAACAGAGCAACATAGCCCCCTCAGCCTTCCTGCCTAATCTTTCGATAGTATATCCTTGAACATTAAGTTCCCAGCTGTAATCTTTCAGCCATGATTCAGTGATGCCTACAATATCATACCTGCCAATCTGCAACTGTGCTTCAAGTTCATCCACCTTATTCTCTATACTTTGCGCATTCAGATACAACAACTTCAGTCCTGTATTCACCCTTTTCGATTTTCTCTGCCTTTTACCTTGCAACTCATCCTGTTGACTGCAATTTTGTCCAATCAAAAGCCTCTCCTCGCTGCACATTGCCTCTGATAGTAAACCAGCTGCCTCAACTTCATCTTTCCTACGATACTTCTTGCATTGAAATATAGGCAGCTCAGGACATGAGTTACACCTTGCTCAACTTTTTGCTTCATAACTTTCTCTGAGGTCTTACCAACATCCTTAGGCACGTCTTTCCTGCACCGTCCAAATTATCCCCAGAAAATCCAGCCATTGTTGTTCTGTCACGATCCCTGCGTGTGTCCCCTTCCAATCAACGTTGGCCTCAGTAATTCTCTTTACTCCACCGTAATACTGATGTATCTGATTTCAGCTTCTCTCTCTCAACTTGCAGGATGAATTTTATCATTACCTCCTAAAAGGTAAGTTCCTTAATCAAATCTGGTTAATTACCCAACAGCCAAACTAGAATTGCCTTCCCACTAGTGGGCTCAACTACAAGCTGCTCCAAAAATCCCCCAGAAACTCCAGGCCTCAGCCTCATATACATTATACAAACTCCCTCTCTTCATAGCCAGCATCATCCACCACCTGCTCCAGTGGCTTCATGTGACCATGGGCTAAGCAGGTGCTACACCTTGCCCAAAGGTGACCAGCAGGCTAGTGAAGGGAAGGAGCACCTTACACTTCCTTTGGTAGAGATGTATCTCCAGCCCACCACCCAATTTATTATTATAAGTATTCTAATTTGTCTCATTATCAGTCACTCCATCCCACTTGACTTTTCTCACTCTTTCAGAGGGTGAGTGAATTTCCAGTTCTGATCCTGAGCATCACAATTAGCATAACGCTTCACAGCACCTGCTATTAAATCAGGTTTCATTTCCCACCACAGCATGGGTTTCCTCTGGGTGTTCCAGTTTCCAGAGATGTACGGGTTAGGATTAGACCTGAACCATAACCCCTTGAGGGCATTTCTTGGCGTGCTAGGTAGGTGCAGGAAGTAGGTCGACACTTGCAGGTTGACCCCAGCACATCCTGAGTGTGTTGGTGTTCAACACAAGTGAGGCACTTCACTATATGCTTTTATGTTCTGATGTACGTGTGACAAATAAAGCTATCTTTTTATCTTCTGGTAATTTCCCACTCTGGCTCCTCTCTTTTCTCTTCTCCTCACCTGCCCATCACTTCCTCCTGGTGCCCCTCCTCATCCCTTTCTCCCATGGTCCATTCCTTTCCTATCGGATTCCTTCTTCAGCACTTTACCTCTTCCACCTATCACCTCCCAGCTTCTCACTTCATCCCCCCTTCCACCTATCACCTCCCAGCTTCTCACTTCGTCCCCCCTCTTCCACCTATCGCCTCCCAGCTTCTCACTTTGTCCCCCCTCTTCCACCTATCACCTCCCAGCTTCTCACTTCGTCCCCCCCTTCCACCTATCACCTCCCAGCTTCTCACTTCGTCCCCCCTTCCACCTATCACCTCCCAGCTTCTCACTTCATCCCCCCTCTTCCACCTATCACCTCCCAGCTTCTCACTTCGTCCCCCCCTTCCACCTATCACCTCCCAGCTTCTCACTTCGTCCCCCCTTCCACCTATCACCTCCCAGCTTCTCACTTCGTCCCCCCTTCCACCTATCACCTCCCAGCTTCTCACTTCGTCCCCTCTTCCACCTATCACCTCCCAGCTTCTCACTTCGTCCCCCCCTTCCACCTATCACCTCCCAGCTTCTCACTTCATCCCCCCTCTTCCACCTATCACCTCCCAGCTTCTCACTTTGCCCCCCCTTCCACCTATCACCTCCCAGCTTCTCACTTTGCCCCCCCTTCCACCTATCACCTCCCAGCTTCTCACTTCATCCCCCCTCTTCCACCTATCACCTCCCAGCTTCTCACTTTGCCCCCCCCCCTTCCACCTATCACCTCCCAGCTTCTCACTTTCCCCCTCCTTCCACCTATCACCTCCCAGCTTCTCACTTCATCCCCCCTCTTCCACCTATCACCTCCCAGCTTCTCACTTCGTTCCCCCTCTTCCACCTATCACCTCCCAGCTTCTCACTTTGCCCCCCCTTCCACCTATCACCTCCCAGCTTCTCACTTTACCCCCACTTCCACCTATCACCTCCCAGCTTCTCACTTCATCCCCCCTCTTCCACCTATCACCTCACAGCTTCTCACTTCATACCCTCCCCTACCTTCCACCTCACTTGGCTTCACCTATCACCTTCTAGCCTGTACTCCTTCCCCACTTTCTTACTTCAGCTTGATTCCCCGTTCCTTTCCAGTCCTCACCCGAAACATTGACTCTTTATTCCTTTCCCTGGATGCTGCCTGACCTGCTGATTTCCTCCAGCATTTTGTGCATGTTATTCCATATTTCCAGCATCTGCAGAATCTCTCATTTTATAAGCTTTATCTTATTCTTTTCTCTTTCTCTTTAGTATTAGGTCCGTCCATTTCTACAGGGACCCATTAGATTATTGAACACGACACGGTGTTTACTGAATTCCCAACATAATGTGCAAGTCTGTACCAGAACATGAATCCTTTCTCTGTAATTGGGTTGTTAGTTGTATGTCTGATTTAATTCATTAGTAATGCCAGTAGTTGTGGTGAAAGTTGTTCAGAAGGATCTTGCTGCCTAATAGCTGTGTGTAAACTGAAATGGAAGCTCCTCTCCCCATTTCTGTAGCTCTAAGCTTACAAATGAGCAAAGAACATGTTCACCCCAAGAGACCAGATCATTTGTTGGTTGATGGATCAATATCAAACTGGAAAAATGCTGCTTAAAGCAGTAATGCAGCGCAGGAGCAGACTGAAAGAACATGCGGAGCTGGTGTTCAAATAATAGGCAATTCATTAAATACTAGGGCGCACCAGACTAGCCAAAGCTGGTCTACCCAAGCATGAATTTGTTTCAATGTTAACATTCTCAGGTGCTGAGATTACCATTAAAACTACATTCCGATAACTGAATTAAGTAGTAGACTAGGTCCTGATTACAGAATAAAATCATTTACAGGCTCAAGAACTTCAGCTTCCAGGGTGTCAATATCTCTGATGACCTAACCTGGACCCAATATATCAATACAGCTATAAAGAAGGCAGCAGATATATTTCATCAGGGGTCTGAGGAGATCTGAGAAGTCACCAAAAACACAAATTTCTACAGATGTACCATGGACATCTAACTGGTCACATCACGGGGTGGGGGCAGGGGGTAGTTGTTGCTACTGTACAGGATCAAAGTAAGCTGCAGAGAGTTGAAAATTAATCAGCTCCATCATGAGCTCTGGTTGCCGTAGGTTTCCAGGATACCGTCAAGGAGCGGTGACTCAGAAATGTAGCATCCATCATTGAAGACCCTGCACATGCCCTCTTCTCACTGTTACAGGAGACACAGAAGCCTGAAGGCACACACTCAACAACTCAGCAACAGCTCCTTCCCCTCTCCCATTTGAGAGAGAGAGAGAGAGACACACACACACACACACACACACACACACACACACACACACACACACACACACACACACACACACACACACACACACACACACACACACACACACACACACACACACACACACACACACACCCCCCCCCCCCCCCCCCCCTCTATTATTGTGTATTGCATTGTACTGTTATAGCTGGGGGCAGTAATGGGGATTAGCTCCCACAACCTATTAAATGCTCCCAATGGCGTGCAACTCAAATAGCCTCTGACAACCAACTCCATCTCCGGACCTTTACGCGTGGCTTAGCTACTAAGCCCAGCCGAACCATTTTACTGACAGGAGAAGGGGCAAAGGCGGATTACCAGTGCCTTAAAATCAGTCACTTTGGGCAGACGGAGCTTGTCAGCCATGGCTGGCAGCTCATCTAGAAGGAGCGCTGGTCTCAAACCTCCACTGCTTTGCAGCTATACCCACTCATGGGGAAGGCTTGGGGAGTAAACCCAGAGGGGGGAATTTTTTTTATATATAAATAAAATCGGGAGCTGAAGTCCCTAAGGCAGTCCTACATTGAGTTCAATGCTGACTGGCAGCTCCTGTAACTCTGCTGATACCAAACAGTATCGACCTGTAAAGTTCCTTTGGGTTCATCAGTTGCGTTGGGAGGAGGAGCCTGCTACATAGGCAACATCTTGCTCTCCTATTCGTACTGCCCTGCCTTGTGTAACTAGACGGCTAGGACACAATATCCATGGTCAATTCTGACCGACAGAGGTCCTCACCTCACCTTTGTGCTGTTGCCGCAAAGTTAACAACTTTCTCGACATATGCCTGTGATATTAATTCTGATTCTGATGCTTAACAGGATGGTAGAATAGTAGTTAGCACAATGCTTTACAGTTCTAGTGACCCAGGTTCATTTCCACCGCTGTCTGTAAGGAGTTTGTACATTCTCCCCGTGACCTTCCTCCAGATGCTCTGGTTTCCTCCCGCAGTCCAAAGACAAACCGATTGGTAGGTTAATTGGTCATTGTAAATTGTGCCGTGATTAGCCTGGGGTTAAGTTGGGGATTGCTGGGCGGCGTGACTTGAGAGCTGGAAAAGCCTGTTACGCGCAGTATTTCAATAAATTAGTAAATAAATACAATTCTCCAATACAAGAATGGCGCACAGTATAACATCATTAGTGAAGTTCCTGAAACTTGGGTGTCATTGCTGCTGCATTCCACATCTCTAATTGTGCCTATGGTTCCCTGTTTCCACATGGTCATAATCCATATCACCATCTGCTAGTTATTAGCTCTCACTGTCCTTTCCCCTACAAGCAGCATCGTTGGCATCTAGCTTATTTAATGTTTCAGCTGAAAAAGGTACCTTTGACAGTAAGAGGTAGGAGCAGAGTTTAGGCCATTTGGCCTATCCAGTCTGTTCCACCATTCCACCATTCCACCCCCCCCCCCCCCCCAACTCCCGCATTCTTCTAAATTCCAGTGAGTACAGGACTAAAGCTGCCAAACGTTTCTCATATTTTAACCCCATCAGTCCCGGAATCGTCCTTATGAACCTCACCTGGACGCTCTCTAATGACAACACAGCCTTTCTGAGACATGGGGCACAAAACTGTTGACAATACCCCAAGTGAGGCCTGATTAGTGTCTTATAAAGCCCCAGCATTATCTTTGTTTTGATATTCTATTCCCCTTGAAACAAGTGCCAACATTGCATTTGTCTTCTTTACCACAGGCTCAACCTTTTAAATTAACCTTCCAGGAGTCTTGCACAAGGACTCCTAAGTCCCTCTGCCCCTGTAATGTTAGAATCTTCTCCCCATTTAGATAATAGTCTGCATTATTGTTCCTTTTACCAAAATACATCATATATTTCCCAACCATGGTACATTTGACAATAATAAATCATTGGACAAGGGGTCTAAGCGGTCCATGAGTCATTGTCTGCCATTGTTTCTTCTGACACACAGAAGCTCCATGCTACTAACATATCAACCAGCTCATCTTTGCAATGTGGGTGGACTAATGTGGTCACAGGGAGAGCATGCAAACTCCACACAGGCGAGCACTGGGGCTGTGCGGTAGTGCAGTGGTTCGCACAACGCTTTACAGTACAGGCGACCTGGGTTCAAATCCCACCGCTGCCTGTAAGGAGTTTGTGTGTTCTCTGTGCGACTGAGAGTTTCCTCCGGGTGCTCCGCTTTCCGCCCACACAGCTCGAGGGCGTACTGATTGGTAGGGTAATTGATCATTGTAAATTATCCCATGATTAGGCTAGGATTTAAAATTGGGGATTTCTGGGTGGCACAGTTCAAAGTGCTGGGAGGACCTGTTCCAGGCTGCTCCTCAAACAATATCAATCTATCCATACTCAGGTCACTGCCTTTGTGAGATAGAAACTCCACCAGCTGCATTATAACACCATTCAGCCCTTTGAGTTCGCTGTACCATTTGATCACGGCTAATTTATCTTCCCTCTCAACCCCATTCTCCTGCCTTCTCTCTGTACATTTTGATGTCCTGACTAAACAATTGGACACAGACTTGGACAAGGACATGAAGCTCAGACTTGGTCTTGATCGAGAGAGAGCAGGAACGCAGAGCCTAGGTCGAGGGAGAGCAAAGCAGAAGCAGGGAGAGGCGTAGCTGGACATGGACACTAGCCCTGGATGAGACCAGGACTCAGGGCCTAGGCTACAACTTGGACACGGAATGGAACCTCCTCGGGGCCTTGGACACGGACTGGAACCTCCTCGGGGCCTTGGACACGGACTGGAACCTCCTCGGGGCCTTGGACACGGACTGGAACCTCCTCGGGGCCTTGGACACGGACTGGAACCTCCTCGGGGCCTTGGACACGGACTGGAACCTCCTCGGGGCCTTGGACACGGACTGGAACCTCCTCGGGGCCTTGGACACGGACTGGAACCTCCTCGGGGCCTTGGACACGGACTGGAACCTCCTCGGGGCCTTGGACACGGACTGGAACCTCCTCGGGGCCTTGGACACGGACTGGAACCTCCTCGGGGCCTTGGACACGGACTGGAACCTCCTCGGGGCCTTGGACACGGACTGGAACCTCCTCGGGGCCTTGGACACGGACTGGAACCTCCTCGGGGCCTTGGACATGGACTGGAACCTCCTCGGGGCCTTGGACACGGACTGGAACCTCCTCGGGGCCTTGGACTTGAGCACAGGAACACAGAGTCAGGACCCCTCCTTGGGGACTGGACAAAGGGCTGGGACTCATCACAGACACTAAACACAGGGACACAAAGAGACAGTTCCAAGCTCAACAATAGATAGTTCCTTCTGTTGGCATGGCAAAGCTCTGGTCTCACTCCAGCAGCTGAACTTGACAGTGATACAGGCAAGGACATAGGCTGGGTAGCCAGCAGGGCTACAAGCCAGGCTTCAGAGGGAAGGAAGGGAAAAGTCCAGCCTTAGGGTAATAGCCAACTGAGTATGACTTAGGGTATGACTTACCCAACAGAGGCACGGACAAGAAGGGTCAGGTCCCACCATAGGGTAACAGCAAGGACAGCCTGGCTTACCCAACAGAGGCAAGGGCAGGAAGGGACAGATCCCACCATAGGGTAACAGCAAAAAAAACAGCCTAACTTACCCCCATAGAGGCAAGGACAGGGTACCAACAAGACAAACAGCAACCACACTCAAACCCAGGGCCACTTATATTCCAGCCCCAATATGAGGATCAGGTGCCTGTGATTAAGCCCAACTGAAACAACGGACAGCCAGAAGACCCGGAGTCCGGAGTCCACAGACCGGACCGTGAACCGGAACGTGGAATTCACGGACCGGACCATGACAGAGGCAAAGTCAGTGGGTATATTTAAAGTGGACATTGATAAGATTAGTAAAGCGGCAAAATGATTCAGGGAGAAGGCAGGAGAAGGAGGCTGAGAGGGCTAATAAATCAACAGAGCAGACTCAGTGGGCTGAATGGCCCAATTCTGCTTCTACCTTTTATAGTCTAATCTGCTGATACGGTAGCCTAGCTGAGTTGAAGCAGTGGATTTTGCAACTGATAGGTACCTTGTGCTGGAATAGACTGTGGACTTCAAGAAGGAGAGGTTGAGAGAACACACACCAGTCCTCATCAAGGGGTCTGCAGGGGAGAGAGAGAGCAGCTTCGTGTTCCTGGGTGTCAACATCTCTGAATATTTATCCTGGGACCAATATATTGATGCAGTTATGAAGAATGAACACCAGTGGACATATTTCACCAGAAGGTTCAGAAGATTTGGTTTTAACCAAGGACTCCAGCAAATTTCTACAAGTGAACTATGGAGAGCATTCTGGCTGGTTGCATCATCATCTGGTGAAGAGGCATCAATGCACAGCTTTGGAGAAAGTTCCAGAAGATGGTGGACTCAGCCATCTCCACCATGGAGGACATCTTGAAATGCCAATGCCTCAAGAAGGAAACATCGATCATTAAGTACCCACGGCATCCAGGATGTGTCTTTTTCTGGATGTGTCCCCAGGGACGAGGTATGTGAGCCTGAAGACACACACTCAACATTTTAGGAAGAGCTTCTTCCCCTCCACCATCAGATTTCTGAATGGACAATGAACACATGAACCCTACCTCATTATTTCACTCTCTTTTTGCACTACCTATTTATCTTTTTTCTGTCTCATTGTAAGTTATAGTGATTTTTTAATGTATTGCATTGTACTGCTGCCGCAAAACAACAGATTTTGTGACAAGTGTCGGTGATAATAAATGTTATTATGATTCTGGGAGGGTTGGGAGTGAATGCTTGGATTGATGGACTGGATGCCATTGTGGAGGAGTAACTTGTCTGGAGAGCATTGAGCTTTGTGTTAGGTCTACACTGATCCAGGGAAGCAGAGTATTTCACCCCTCTCCTGGCTTGTTCCTTGACAATATCAAAGAATTTGGGAAGTTGGAAGGTGAGTCATTCAACAGTTTGCTCAGCAACGGAACTGTTAGTTATGTCAGGATCAGAATTAGAATCAGAATCAGGTGCATTATTGCTGACATATGGTTTTTCATTGATTCTATTGTATTTCTTTGTATTTCCTGTGAATGCCACCAAGAAAATGAATCTCAGGGTAGTCTATGGTGACATATATGTACCTTGATGAATATACTTTGAACTTTTAACTCAGAATTTTGATAGATGTCACACTCTTGAGGCACTGCCTGTTGACGATGGGGAGGGTTGTGCCCGTGATGGAGTTGGCCGAGTCCACAGATTTCTGCAGCCTCTTGCCGTTTTTATTTAGAGGCGCAGCGCAGTACGAGGCCCTTCTGGCCCAGTGAGCCTTTGCTGCCCAATTACACACATGTGACCGATTACCCTACCAACCGTACGTCTTTGGAGCGTGGGAGGAAACAGGGGCACCCGGAGGAAGCCCACACACTCATGGGGAGAATGTACTGTACAAACTTCTTACCATGACAATAGACAATAGACAAAAGACAGTAGGTGCAGGAGTAGGCCATTTGGCCCTTCTAGCCAGCACCGCTATTCACTGTGATCATGGCTGATCATACATAATCAGTACCCCGTTCCTGCCCTCTCCCCATATCCCTTGACTCCGCTATCTATAAGAGCTCTATCTAACTCTCTCTTGAATGCATCCAGAGACTTGGCCTCCACTGCCTTCTGGGGCAAAGCATTCCACATATCCACCACTCTCTGGGTGAAAAAGTTTTTCCGCATCTCAGTTCTAAATGGCCTACCCCTTATTCTTAAACTGTGGCCTCTAGTTCTGGACTCACCCATCAGCAGGAACATGCTTCCTGCCTCCAGTGTGTCCAACCCTTAATAATCTTATATGTTTCAATCAGATCCTCTCTCATCCTTCTAAATTCCAGTGTATACAAGCCCAGTCGCTCCAATCTTTTATCAAATGACAGTCCTGTCATTCCGGGAATTAACCTTGTGAACCTACGCTGCACTCCCTCAATAGCAAGAATGTCCTTCCTTAAATTTGGAGACCAAAACTGCACACAATATTCCAGGTGTGGTCTCACCAGGGCCCTGTACAGCTGCAGAAGGACCTCTTTACTCCTATACTCAATTCCTCTTGTTATAAAAGCCAGCATGCCATTAGCTTTCTTCACTGCCTGCTGTACCTGCATGTTTGCAAGAACACCTAGATCTCATTGTACTTCCCCTTTTCCTAACTTGACTCCATTTAGATAGTAATCTGCCTTCCTGTCCTTGCCACCAAAGTAGATAACCTCACATTTATCCACACTAAACTGCATCTGCCATACATTTGCCCACTCACCCAACCTGTCCAAGTCACCCTGCATTCTCATAACATCCTCCCAACATTTCACACTGCCACCCAGCTTTGTGTCATCAGCAAATTTGCTAATGTTACTTTTAATCCCTTCATCTAAATCATTAATGTATATTGTAAACAGCTGCGGTCCCAGCACCGAACCTTGCGGTACCCCACTGGTCACAGCCTGCCATTCCGAAAGGGACCCATTAATCGCTACTCTTTGTTTCCTGTCAGCCAGCCAATTTTCAATCCATGTCAGTACTCTGCCCCCAATACCATGTGCCCTAATTTTGCCCACTAATCTCCTATGTGGGACTTTATCAAAAGCTTTCTGGAAGTCCAGGTACACTACATCCACTGGCTCTCCCTTGTCCATTTTCATAGTTACACCCTCAAAAAACTCCAGAAGATTAGTCAATCATGAGTTTCCCTTCATAAATCCATGCTGACTCGGACTGATCCTTCTACTGCTATCCAAATGTGTCGTAATTTCCTCTTTTATAATTGACTCCAGCATCTTTCCCACCACTGATGTCAGGCTAACCGGTCTATAATTCCCTGTTTTCTCTCTCCCTCCTTTCTTGAAAAGTGGGACAACATTAGCCACCCTCCAATCAGCAGGAACTGTTCCTGAATCTATAGAACATTGGAAAATGATTACCAATGCGTCCACCATTTCTAGAGACCACCAGCTATCTCATGCATTTGTGCCTCAACATCCAGGCCGTGATGCTTCCAGTCAGAATGCTTTTCACTGCACTTACACCATAAGACCATAAGACATAGGAGCAGAATTAGGCCACTCGGCCTATCGAGTCTGCTCTACTATTTCATCATGGCTGATCCATTTTTCCTCTCAGCCCCCAAACTCCTGTCTTCCCCCCATATCCCTTGATGCCCTGACCAATCAAGAATATAGCAATCTCTGTCTTAAATATACATGAAGACTTGGCCCCCACATGTGCCTGTGGCAAAGAATTCCACAGACTTACCACTCTCTGGCTAAAGAAATTCCTCCTCATCTGCGTTCTGATAGTATGCCCCTCTATTCTGAGGCTGTGTCCTCTAGTCTTATGCTCTCCCACCATAAGAAACATCCACTCCACATTCATTCTCAGAATCAGAATCAGGTTTATAATAACAACACACACAAAATGCTGGTGGAACACAGCAGGCCAAGCAGCATTTATAGGGAGAAGCGCTGTCAACGTTTCGGGCCAAGACCCGTTTATAATCATCGGCATGTGACGTAAAATTTGTTAACTTAGCAGCAGCAGTTCAATGCGATACATAATCTAGCAGAGAAAAAAAATCATAATAAATAAAATAATACATAATAATAAACAAATAAATCAATTAGATATATCAAATAGATTTTTAAATGTGCAAAAACAGAAATACTCTATATTTTTAAAAAAGTGAGGTAGTGTCCAAAGCTTCAATGTCTATTTAGGAATCGGATGGTGGAGGGGAAGAAGCTGTTCCTGAATCACTGAGTGTGTGCCTTCAGGCTTCTGTACCTCCTACCTGATGGTAACAGTGAGAAAAGGGCATGCCCTGGGTGCTGGAGGTCCTTAATAATGGACGCTGCCTTTCTGAGACACCGCTCCCTGAAGATGTCCTGGGTACTTTGTAGGCTAAGTGCCCAAGATGGAGCTGACTAGATTTACAACCTTCTGCAGCTTCTTTCAGTCCTGTGCAGTAGCCCGTCCATCCCAGACAGTGATGCACCTGTCAGAAAGGCATTCAATCAAGGCCTTTCACCATTCAAAAGGTTTCAATGAGGTCACTCCTCATTCGTCTGAATTCCAGTGAATACAGGCCCAGAGCCATCAAACGCTTGTCATATGACAAACCGTTCAATCTTGGAATCATTTTAGTGAGTGTCCTTTGATACCTTTCCAGTGTCAGCACATCCTTTCTAAGATAACATGTCAAAAACTGCACACAATACTCCAAGTGAGGCCTCACCAGTGCTTTATATTACATCCTTGCATTTACACTGCCTATAAAAAGTATTCACCCACTTCGAAGTTTTCATGTTTTACTGTTTTACAACATTGAATCATGGTGGATTTAATTCGGCTTTGTTCACACTGATCAACAGAAAAGACTCTTTCATGTCAAAGTAAAAACAAATTTCTACAAATTAGTCTAAATTTATTACAATTATTAAATGCAGAATAATTGATTGCATAATTACTCACCCCTTTCAAGTCAGTATTTAGTAGGTGCACCTTTGACAGCAATTGCAACCTTGAGTCTGTGTGGATAGGTCTCTATCAGCTTTGCATATCTGGACACTGCAATTTTTCCCCATTCTTCTATACAAAACTGTTTAAGCTCTATCAGATTGAATAGGGATCATGACTGACGACCCTTTTCAAATTCAGCCACAAGTTCTTAATTGGATTGAGGTCTGGACTCTGACTTGGCCACTTCAGGACATTAACTTTGTTGTTTTTAAGCCTTTGGATTTACGCTTGGGGTTATTGTCTTTCTGGAAAACATATCTCCTCCCGAGTTGCAATTCTCTTGCAGACTGCGTCAATATTTCCTGCAGGATTTCCCTCTATTTAGCTGCATTCATTTTTACCTTTTACCTTCACAAGCCTGCTGCAGTGAAGCATCCCCACAGTATGATGCAGCCATCACCGTGCTTCATGGTAGGGACAGTGTGTTTTTGATCACATGCATTGTTTAACTTACATCAAACATAGTGTTTAGTCTGATGGCCAAAAAGCACAATTTTGGTTTCATCAGACCATAGAACCTTTTACCAGCTGACTTCAGATTCTCGCACATGCCTTGGCAAACTCTAGCCTAAATTTCATGTAAGTTTCTTTCAAAAGTGGCTTTCTCTTTGCCACTCTTCCATAAAGCTGCAACTGGTGAAGCACCCAGGCAACATTTGCTGTATGTGCAGTCTCTCCCATCACAGCCACTGAAGCTTCTAACTCTTCCAGAGATATCATAGGTCTCTTAGTGGCCTGTCTCTCTAGTCCCCTTCTTGTACAGTCACTCAGTTTCTGAGGACAGCCTGCACTCGGCAGATATACAGCTGTGCCATATTCTTTCCACTTCTTGATATTTGACTTAACTATACTCCAAGGGAATTTCAGTGACTTGGAAATTTTCTTGTATCCATCTCCTGACTTGTGCTTTTCAATAATCTTTTCGCAGAGTTGCTTGGAGTGTCCTTTTGTCTTTATGGTGTAGTTTTTGCAGGATACTGAATCACCAGCAATTGGACCTTCCTGATACAGGTGTATATTAACTACAATCACTTGAAACACCTTCACTGTACGCAGTGATCTCCATTTAACTACAATTATATGAGAATACTTATGCAATCATTTATTTTGTGTTTTATATTTATAATTAATTTAGATTACGTTGTAGAGATCTGTTTTCACTTTGATACAAGAAGAGTCTTTTTTTGTTGATCAGTGTCAAAAAAAGCCAAATTAGATCCACTGTGATTCAATGTTGTAAAACAATAGAACATGAAAATTTCCAAGAGGAGAAGAATAATTTTTATAGACACTATATTCTAGTCCTCTTGAATTGAATATTAATGTCACATTTTCCTTCCTCACCACAGATTCAACCTGTAAATTAACCTTTTAGGGGATCCTGCACAAGGACTCCCAAGTCCCTTTGCGCCTCAGATTTTTGTATTTTCTCTCCATTTAAAAAATAGTCAACCCTTTCAAAGTGTATGACCATACGCTTCCCAACACTATACTTCATTTGTAACTTCTTTGGCCATTCTCCTAATCTGTCTAAGTCCTTCTCTAGTCTTTCTACTTCCTCAAAACTACCTGCCCCTCCACCTATCTTCATATCATCTGCAAACTTTGCAACAAAGTCATCAAAACCATTTTCCAAATCATTGACATAAAAGAACTATAGAAATTTGTAAGAGACTTGGTTCAAAGTTCAAAGTAAATTTATTCTCACATGTATTTCACCATGTACTATTCTGAGATTTGTTTTCTTGCAGGCATACACCATAAATTCTAGAAACACAGTAGAATCAGTGAAAGACCGTACCCAACAAGACAGATAAAAAAAACTAACGTGCATCAAACAACAAATTGTGCAAGTACAAAAGAAAAACAAAAAAAAAGCAACAAATATTGAGAACGTGAGATGAAGAGTCCTTGAAAGTGAGTCCACAGGATGTGGAAATAGTTCAGTGATGGAGGGAGAGCAGTGGAGTGAAGTTATCCCCTTTGGTACAAGAGCTGATAGTCAAGGGGCAATAACCGTTCCTGAACCTGGTGGTGTGGGTCCTGAGTCTCTTGTACCTTCTTCCTGATGGCAACAGTAAGAAGAGAGCATAACCTGGGTAGAGGGGGGTCCCAGATGATGGATGCTGCTTTCTTCTGACAGTGCCCGTGTAGATGTACTCAATGACAGGGAGAGCTTTATCTGTGATGGACTGAGCCATATCACTACATTTTGTTGGATTTTCCATTCAAGGGCAATGGTGTTTCCATACCAGGTGATAAATCAGCCAGTCAATATAAAGTCCACGACACGTCTATAAAGTTTGTCAAAGTTTTGGACATCATGCTGAATCTTTGCAAACATCTAAGGAAGCAGAGGCACTGCTGGGCTTTCTTCGTAATGGCACTTACGTGCTGGACTCAGGATAGATCCTCTGAAATTATAACACTGAGGAATTTAAAATCTCTGACCCTTTTCACCTCTGATTCCCCAATGAGGATGACTTCCTCTGACTTCCTTCTCCTGAAGTTGGTCATCAGCTCCTGCTATGGCAATCAGCAATTAGAGTCAAATTTCAAAACTAAATTGCATTGGGAAAATATACCAGTGTGATCATTCGAGTCGAGTATGATGTCCTCCTAAGGGGTTGCCAATTGGTGGATCAACGGTTGGGTTGTTAGGGGGGGTTCCCTTAGTAGAGAAATTCCTATGCATGAATTTGTTTTGGGAAGGCTGCTGCACAGGCATCCACCACACAGTCCTTGACAGATCCGGGTCAGTGGCATGGTGTACAAGTTGACTGGGACCATAAGACATAGGAGCAGAATTAGGCTACTCAACCCAACAAGTCTACTCTGCCATACCATCATGGTTGATTTATTATCCCTCACAACCCCGTTTTCCTGCCTTCTCCCTGTAACCATTGCCACCCTTACTAATGAGGAACCTATCAACCTTCACTTCAATTCTACCCAGTGGCCTGGCCTCCACAGCTGTCTATAGCAATGAATTCCAGATTCACCACCTTCTGACTAAAGAAATTCCTCCCTATCCCCTTTCTAAAGTGATGTCTCTCTCTTCTGAGGCTGTGGCCTCTGGTCCAAGACTCACTATTGGAATCATCCTCTCCACATCCACTCTATCTAGGCCTTTCAATATTTAATAGGGTTGAATGAGATCCCCCCTCATTCTTCTAAGCTTCAGCAAGTACAGACCCAGAGCCATCAAAAGCTCCTCATACATTATCCTTTCAATCCCAGAATCATTCTCTTGAATCTCCTCTAGACCCTATCTTTACTTAGATACCAGGCCCAAAACCTCTCACAATTCTCCAAGCTTAGTCTGACCATGCCATATAAAACTTCAGGATTATATCCTTGCTTTTATATTCTGCTGCTCTCAAAATGAATGCTAACATTACATTTGCCTTCCTCACCACCACCAAGTTAACCTACAGGGAATCCTGCATGAGAAATTCCAAGTCCCTTTGCACCTCTGATTTCTGAATTTTCTCCCTGTTTGGAATATAGTCTACACCTTTATTCCTTCTACCAAAGTGCATGACCATACATTTCTCTTCTCTATATTCTGTCTGCCACTTCTTTGCCCATTCTCATAATCTGTCCAAGTCTTTCTGCAAACTGTCTGCATCCTCAACACTATCTGCCCCTCCATCTATAGTTGTATCATCTGCAAACTTGGCCCAAACCATCAATTCCCCATTCCAAATTGTTGATATATATTGTGAAAAGTAGCAGTCTCAGTATCAACTCCTGTGGAACACCGATTGTCACTGGCAGTGAACCAGAATAGACCCCATTAATCCCCACTCTTTGCCTTCTGTCAATCAGCCAATCTTCTACCCATGCTAGTATCTTTCCTGTGTTACCATGGGCTTTGTAACACACACAAAATGCTGGAGGAACTGAGCCAGCCAGGCAGCACCTATGGGAAAGAGTAAACAGTCGATGTTTCAGGCTGTGACCCTTCATCAGGATTGGAAGGCCAGCTGAGCTCCTCCAGAATTTTGTATGCGTTGCTTGGATTTCCAACATCTGCAGGTTTTCTCTTGTTTGTGTTTGGATTACCATGGGCTTTATCTTGTTAAGCAACCTCTTCTGCTTTTCCTATCCTGCCTGTCATTTTCTCAAAATTCCAACAGATTTGTCAGGTAAGATTTCCCCTTACGGAAACCATGCTGTTTTTGGCTTATCTTATCAAATGCCTCCAAGTACCTCAAAACCTCATCCTTAACAATCGATTCCAACATCTTCCCAACCACTGAAGTCAGACTAAATGGTCTATAATTTCCTTTCTTCTGCTTCCCTCCTTTCATAAAGAGTGGAGTGGCATTTGTAATTTTCCAGTCTTCTGGAACCATTCCAGAATCCAGTGATTCTTCAAACATCATTTCTAATGCCTCCACAAAATCTTCAGCTACCTCTTTTAGAACCCTGGAGTGTAATCCATCTGGTCCAGGTAACTTTCAGCTTCTCAAGCTCTTTCTCCATTGTAATAGCAATGACACTCACACCTGTCCCCTGACAGACTGCTTGTGTCTTCCACAATGAAGACGAAGCAATATATTTATTAGGTTCATCCACCATTTCTTTGTTCCCCCATTAAAAACTCTCCAATGTCATTCTCTATAGGTCCAATATCCACTTTCAACTTGCTTTTACTTTTTATATAACTGAAAAAAATCTTTAGTATCCTCTTTTATATTATTGGCCTCATTACCTTCATATTTCATCTTTTCTCTCCATATTTAGTTGCCTTCTGTTGGTTTTTAAAAGTTTCTCAATAGTCTAACTTCCCACTAATTTTTGCTCTATTACGCGTCCTCTCTTTTGCTTTTATGCTGTGTTTCATTTCCCCCTTTCAGCCATAGTTGTATCATCCTGCCTTTAGAATCCTACTTCTTCTTCTTTGGGATGTATCTATCCTATCTGATTTGTCCCCAGAAACTCCAGTCATTGCTTTTCTGCCATCATCCCTGCTAATGTCCCCTTCCAATCAATTTTGGCCAGCTCCTCTTCATGCCTCTGTAATTCCCTTTAATAAACAGTAACACTGATACATCTGACTTTCCTTCATACTTCTCCTTCTCAAATTGTAGGGTGAATTCGATCATATTACGATCACTGTTTCTCTAATGGTTCCTTTATCTTAAGCTCCCTAATTAAATCTAGAATTATCTTTCCCTTAGTGTGTTCAGTCACAAGCTGCTTTAAAATACTGTCTCATAAGTATTCTACAAATTACTTCTCTTGAGATCCAGTGATTATTACCTTGGAGGTTTTGATCATCAGCCTTTTCCTGAAATCCCTGTACTTACTGTGCAGACCTCTTCCCACTTTTTACCCATGTCATTGGTGCCAATGTGCATCATGACTTCTGACTGCTCATCCTCCCTCTTAAGAATCTTCTGCAGCCACTCTAAGGTATCCTGGACCCTAGCACGTGGGAGGCAACACATCATCTTGGCTTCTCTTTCGTGGCCACAGAAACTTCTGTCCATCGCCCTAAGTATAGAGTCTCCTATCAACTACCCTGCCTGAGTTTACCCTTCTTTGCTGAGCCTCAGAGTTGGCCACGGTGCCTCTGGCCTGGCTGCTGCTGTTGTGTGCTGATAGGTCAATCCCTCAGCAGAATCCAAAGGGTATACTTGTTGCTGAGGGGAATGGCGTCAAGGGAACTCCACTCTGACTGCTTACTCCCCTTACTTCTCCTGGTGGTTACACATCTATCTGAACCCTTTACTCCTGCAACCTCCCTCTGCCTTCACTTCTGCTGTGCTGTGATCTTCCACCAGCTCCACCATCGAGGTCTTGGTTCGATCGCTCTTTGTCTGGAGCACCACCCTTGATCTTGTCTCCATGGGTGACCCTACCAGGAACTGAGCACCAGGTGACCAAACACCAAACGGCGTCACTCTCAGGAGCTCACAAGCCTCTCCCCCACAACAAGATGATGATCCTTTGAGAAGACTGGGCAAATAATACCATATCACACAATTAGTACGTAGATCAGAGGTCTTTTAAGAAGCTGACACTGATCCAACTCACATTCTGCTGGTGTATAGAAAATAGAAAATCACTGTATTCTGCAGCTGAGCTTAAATTCTTCCAAATCTGGAAGCGGCCAGCTGATGTATAATTTAAAACGTCAGGTTGAAGGTTAAATTAGTTATTGAACCGCCTGAAGGCTGATATCATCTATTTTAGTTGTGGAGTAGACAGGTTGACTGCTGACTGCATAAATCATCATATCACATCTTGTCTGTCTCACTCCTTCACCGCCGAGCTCGTTGGGTTTGTCCCCTGCTTCTGGTAAAGATAGCAGAGAAAATTGAACAGAAAAACATCGGGCCATTCAGCCCATCAAGTCTGCTCTGCCATTCCATCACTGCTGATTTATTATCTCTCTCAACCCCACTCTCATGCTTTCTCCACATAACAGATGGAACAAATTAATAGAATGTCCGTCATTTTCTGTCACGTTTTCTCAATGAATTTTGCTGTTGAGAGACTTGAGGACCTTAAATTTGGAATTGTATAAATGATGGCAATTTGGCCTGTCCCCTAAAACCCTCACTAATTTTTATAGATGCACTGTAGAAAGCATTCTTCTAGGGTGCATCACAACCTGGTATGGAAGTTGTCCTGTCTAAGACTGGAAGAAGCTGCAGTAGATCGTGAAAACAGCCCAGCACATCACACAAACCAATCTTCTGTCCTTGGACTCACTTTACACCGCACGCTGTCGGAGCAGTGCTGCCAGGATAATCAAGGACTCGACCCACCCAGCCAACACACTCGTATGGTCAGATTTGGGAACAGCTTCTTTCCAACTGTGATAAGCCTGCTGAACGGATCCTGACCCGGAAGTGGGCCGTATCTTCTAAATATCCGGACCTGTCTCTCGGTTTTATTTATGATTTATAATTTTAATTTTTATTATATTTACTATTGATTTGTACTCCAGGGAGCGCGAAGCGCAGAATCAAATATCGCTGTGATGATTGTACGCTCTAGTATCAAGTGTTTGGTGACAATAAAGTAATAATAATGATAAAGAGGTGAGGGGAAGAGATGGAATAAGAGCTAGTAGGTGATAGGTGGATCCTGGTGAGGAGGTGTGATTGGCAGGTGGAAGAGGGACTACAGGGCAGAGAAATTCCCTCTCTGTAAAGAGTGCATCTTGGCTCTTTGTGTCACTCATTATCTGCATGTAGCTCCAGATTGCAGTAGATGCAGTTTCTAGTGTCTCTTTCCACCGATGTTGCCTGACTTGTTCAGTGTTTCCAATGTTTTCTAGCAAGTCTGTTGCTTTATTATTGCTTCTTAAGGAAAGTGAAGACTGTGTAGATTTAAATTTGTACATGATAAATTGATTTATTATTGTCATCTGTACTGAGGGTCAGTGAAAAACTTTATTAAACATGATATCCATACAGATGATGGAGTCATAGAACTCTGTGGCACAGAAGCAGGCTGTTTGGCCCATCTAGTCCATGGTGAACTATTATTCTGCCTAGTCCAACTATTATTCAACCTGCACCAGGACCATAGCCGTCCATAACCCTCCCATCCATGTACTGATCCAAAAATTCTCTCAAGTGTTGAAATTGATCCTGCATTCACCACTTGCACTGGTTCCACACTCTCACCACCCTCCAAGTGAAAAAAAATCCCCCTCATGTTCCCCTTACACATTTCACCTTTCAACTTTAACCCTGACCACTAGTTCTAATCTCACACAACCTCAGTTAAAAAAAGCTTGCTTGCATTTACCTTATCTATACTCATAATTTTTAATACCTCTATCAAATCTCTCCTCATTTTCTTATGCTTTAGGGAATAAGGTCTTAACTTATCCAACCTTTCCATTTATTATGGTACAATGATCTTCCTGGCCGCCTGTAAGTCAGCAGCTGAGTATTGTTGTACTATGTCTTTAGTGATTCACTATTTAGTTAGTCAAAGAAGGGTTAACAACAGGTGCAGGAGGCTAATGGTGGAAATTTTCACTTACCTGAAAGTGTGACCAAAGTTGTTTAAAAATATCAATTTTCAGAGTTCGAAAAGAAGCATGAACTGCAAGAAAAAATACACAATGCTAATAAATAGTGGATATCAAAAAGAGGTGTGCAACACTCCTTCACTCTGCTAGCCTGCAGGTGCACCCCCCCACCCCACCGATGAGAGTCACGTGAAACCATGGGAGCAGGTGGTGGATGGTCATATGAGCAGCTGGTGCGTATCACAAACCCTGGTCGTGTGACCACTGACGCCAAGCAGGCAATCTCTGAGGACTATAGATAATGGCTGGGGTAACCTGTCTGGTAAAGACACTGCCCAGAAGAAAGCAAAGGCAAGCCAGTTCTGCAGAAAAATTTGCCAATCTGGTCAGCACCATGATTGCCCACATCCTATGACACAGCACATAACAATGATGATGGCCATTTGAACAGGACCAGAGCTCTGTACAGTTTTGGGAACCAAGGAAGAGTATAGTGTGTGAGGGAGATAGTTCAGTTCATTCGTTTTGGATTGTCTAAGGAAGGGAGCCAATACAGATTCTAGAAGGCAAAAGGTCTTCCATTGCATCATGAACTGCAGAGAGCTTGTGTTTTGAACCCTTCTTAGAAACACCCAATCAGCATCAGAATTGTGTAGTGCATTGGTGTGTTGAAAAAAAACAATGAGAAATGCATTCTAAATTGATTGTGACATGGCCCTCAGGGACTGGATTATCGCTGGTTATATGATGCAAATGGTTCATAGAAACAAAACACACAGCTTGAATTTTAGCAGACCTTTCAAAGTCCACTATATCTTGAACTACATCCTTATGATGTGGGGCGTCAGTTTGCCCATTTATGCTGCCTCTCAGGGCTATCTAAATCTCCACTACTTCTCCTGTAACCTAATCTCCTCACATTCCCATCAATCCTACCATCCGCCTACACTTAAGGGCGGCGGGGTGGAGACGCGTCTCTATCAAAGGAAGTACAAGGCGTTCCTTCTCTCCACTAGCCCGCAGGTCACCTTTGGGTAAGGTGTAGCACCTGCTTAGCCACACCCCAACCCCCAAACAGGGCCAGGTGAAGCCATGGGAGCAGGTGGTGGATGGTCGTTTGAGCAGCCGGTGCAGATCACAAGTCCTGGTTATGTGACCACTGATGCCAGGCAGACAATCTCTGAAGAGTATTGATCATGGCTGGGGTCCATAAGACCATATGACCATGAGACATAGGAGAAGAATTAAGCCATTCAGCTCATCATGTCTGCTCCACCATTCCATCATGGCTAATCCCGGATCTCACTCAACTCCATACACCTGCCTTCTCACCATATACTTTGATGCCCTGACCAATCAGGAAACTATCAACTTCTGTTTTAAATATAATCACGGACTTGGCCTCTACCGCAGTCTGTGGCAGAGCATTTCACAGATTCACTACTCTCCAGCTGAAAAAAGTTCCTCCTTACCACTGTTTTAAAAGGTTGCCCTCAATTTTGAGGCCATGGCCTTCTAGTTCTGGATACTCCACCATAGGAAACATCCTCTCCACATCCACCCTATCTAGTCCTTTCAACATTCGGTAGGTTTCAATGTGATCCCCATGCATTCTTCTAAATTCCATTAAGTACAGGCCCAAAGCTGCCAAACAGTCCTCATATGTTAACCTCTTCATTCCCAGAATCGTTCTTGTGAACCTCATCTGGACTCTCTCCAATAACAATACATCCTTTCTGAGATATGGGGCCCAAAACTGTTGACAATATCTCAAGTGCAGCCTGACGAGTGCCCTATAAAGCTTCAGCATTATCTCCTTGCTTTTATATTCTATTACCCTTGAAATAGATGCCAACATTGTATTTGCCTTCTTTCCCACAGATTCAGCCTGCAAATTAACCTTCTGAGAGCCTTGCACAAGGGCTGCTAAGTCCCTCTGCACCTCTAATGTTTGAACCTTCTCCCCATTTAGATAATAGTCCACACTATTGTTCCTTTTACTAAAATGCATTATCATACATTTCCCAACACTATATTTCATCAACACACACACAAAATGCTGATGGAACACAGCAGGCCAGGCAGCATCTATAGGGAGCAGCGCTGTTGACGTTTCGGGCCGAGACTCTTCGTCAGGACTAACTGAAAGGAAAGATAGTAAGAGATTTGAAAGTAGGAAGGGGAGGGGAAAATGTGAAATGATAGGAGAAGACCGGAGGGAGTGGGGTGAAGCTGAGAGCCGGAAATGGGATTGGCGAAAGTGATACAGAGCTAGATAAAGGAAAGAATCATGGGACGGGAGGCCTCGGGAGAAAGAAAGGGGGAGGGGAGCACCAGCGGGAGATGGAGAACAGGCAGAGTGATGGGCAGAGACAGAAAGAAAAAAAAGGAGACGGGGGAAAAAAACTAAATATATCAGGGATGGGGTAAGAAGGGGAGGAGGGGCATTAATGGAAGTTAGAGAAGTCAATGTTTTTCATCTGCCACTTTTTGCCCATATAACCCCTGCTGCAATCGCATTGCTTCCTCAACACTACTTACCCCTCCACCTATCTTTATATCATTCACAAACTTTGTCTCAAAGCCATCAATTCCATTGTCCAAATCATTGACAAACAATGAAAAAGTAGTGGTCCCAATATTGACCCCTGACAAACACTACTTGTCACTGGCAGCCAACCAAAGAAGGCTCCCTTTATACCCACTCACTGCCTCCTGCCTGTCAGCCTCTCCTCTATCCATGTCAGTATCTTTCAAGGAACACCACAGGATTTTATCTTGTTAAGCAGCCTCATGATTGGCACCTTATCAAACACCTTCTGAAAATCCAAGTAAATGACATCCATTGCCTCTGGCTTGTCCATCCTGCTTGTTTCTTCCTTGAAGAACTCTAGCAGGTTTGTCAGGGAAGATTTCCCTTCACAGAAACCATGTTGACTTTGACTTACTTTATCATTAGTCTCCAAGCATCCCAAAATCATCATCCTTAATAGTATCCTGCTTTATATTATTGGCTAGTTTGCCCTCATATTTCGTCATTTCCCTTCTTATCACTTTCTTAGTTGCCCTTTGTTGGATTTTAAAAGCTTCCCAAATATCTAACTTCCCACTCACTTTTGCTACCTTATATGCCCCTTCCTTGTCTTTTATGCAGTCCTTAACTCCCCTTGTCAGCCACGGTTGCCCAGCCCTGCCATTTGGGAACTTCTTCTTCTGTGGAACTTATCTATCCTGCCTCTCATGAGCTAATCCCAGAAACTTCAGCCATCTCTGCTCTGCTGTCATCCCCACCAGTATCCTCTTCCAATCCACCTGGGCAAGCTCCTCTCTCATGCCTCCGTAATTCCCTTTATTCCATTGTGATACTGATACATGTGAGTTGTGCTTCTCCCTCTCAAATTGCAGTATGAATTCAATCATTCAATTCAGTTGCAGCATGAATTCAATACAGGTCACTGCTCCTGTAAAGGACTGCCAAGAGAAAGCAATGGCAAACACTTCTGTAGAGAAATTTGCCTAGAACAGCCGTGGTCATGAGACCATGACTGCCTATGTCATGCATTTGACATGGCAGATAATAAAAATGATGATGTGTCTATAATGCCGCAGTGTGAAGGCTTTCCATTGCATTTCAGTACGTGTGTATTGAGTATAAGACAAAAAATCCAACATTAATTTTGACTTTTAACCTACTGTGGCCTTTTGTTCCATACGTTAACACAATCTTATCCAGTTTTACGTTTGGAATCAAGCATAGATTACATATATAACAAATGTAGCCTTAGCCAGGCATTTTATTCATGTAACATATTCAAATTCTCTAGACAATCTTATGGACTGTACAACCCAATGTTCCAATTAATTTATTATCAAAATACGTACAGTCAGCGGCCGCGTTATCAGGTACACCTGTACACATGCTCGCGAATGCAAATATCTAATTATGAGGCAGCAACTTAATGCATAAGAGCATGTAGGCATGGTCAAGGGGTTCAGTTGTTGTTCAGACCAATCATCAGAATGGGAATAAATGTGACCTAAGTGACTTTATCTGTGGAATGATTGTTGGTGCCTGTCGAGCTGGTTTGAGTGTCTCAGAAACTGCTGATCTCCTGGGATTTTCACACACAACAGTCTCTAAAGTTGACGAAGAATGGAGTGAAAAACAAAACAAAAACATCCAATGAGCATCAGTTCTGTGGGCGAAAATGTCTTGTTAATGAGGGAGGTCAGAGGAGAATGGGCAGACTGGTTCAAGCCGACAGGAAGGTGACAGTAACCATGTAAATAAAAATAGTACCGAGAACATGAGTTGTAAAGGTTCCTTGAAAGAAACCCACAAAATCCTGCAAAAATGTCCTGGTGCCTAATGGCGTAAGGATTGACATGCATCTTTAAATAATTTCATGCATTAGTTTAATTTGTGAGTATCTAGCACACCATCTGAAAGCTATCATCAATTAGATTCGTAATGGTGACTCAATAGTGTTACAGTAGCACACGCTTTACAATGCCAGCCACTGGGTTTCAATTCCCACGGCTATCTGTATGGAGTTTGTGACCATGTGAGTTTTAGATCATAAGGGCATAAAACATAGGAGCAGAATTGTGCCATTTGGCCCATTAAGACTGCTCCACCATTGAATCATCACTGATCCTTTTTTCCCCTCCTCAGCTCCATTCCCCAGCCTTCTCCGCATAACCTTTGATGTCATGTCCAATCAAGAACCTGTTAAGCTCTGTCTTAAATCCCCCCAATGACCTGGCCTGCACAGCTGGCTGTGGTAATAAACTCCACAAATATTCAACCCTCTGGCTAAAGACATTTCTCTGCATTTGTGTTTTAAATGGACACCCTTCTAACCTGAGGCTGTACCCTCTTCTCTTTGACTCCCGTACCATGGGAAACATAGGTTTTAATGAGATCCGCCCTCATCCTTCTAAATTCCAGCAAGTACAGACCCAGAGCTATCAAATGTTCCTCATTTGACAACACTTTCATTCCCAGAATCATCCTTATGAATCTTCTCTGAACCCTCTCCAATGTCCAAAACTTTTCATAATATTCAAAGTGAGGTCTCACCAGTGCTTTATAAAGGCTCAGCATCACATCCCTTCTCTTGTATTCTAGACCTCTTGAAACAAATGCTAACATTGCATTTGCCTTCCTCACCACCGACTCTACCTTTAGGATATGGACTCCCAAGTCCATTTACATCTCAGATTTTTGGATTTTCTCCACATTTAGAAAATAGTCTGCACATTTATCTCTACTACAAAAGTGCATAACCATGCATTTTCCACCATCATATTTAATTTGCCACTTTCTTGCACCTTCTCCTAATCTAAATCCTCCTGCAGCCTTCCTGTTTCCTCAACACTACCTGCCCTTCCACCAATCTTCACATCATCAGCAAACTTGGCAACAAAGCCTTCTATTCTATCATCTAAATCATTTATATATAGCATGAAAAGAGGTGGTCCCAACACCAACCCCTGCGTAACACCACTAGTCACTGGCAGCCAACTAGAAAAGGATCCTTTTATTCCCAGTCGCTGCCTCCTACCAATCAGCCATTGCTCTATCCATGCCAGTAGCTTTCCTGTAATAGTTTTCTTTAGATGTTCTGGTTCCACCTACATCCCAAGATGTACAGGTTAGGGTTAGTAAGTTGTGGGAATGCTATGTTGGTGCCTGAAGCCTCACAACCCTCCCAGGCCATCCTTGAACTGCAGTGGTTGTTGACGTAAAGGACACATTTCTCTGTGTGCTTCAATGTTTCAAAGCGCATGCGACAAATAAAGGTAATCTAATCCTGACCAATAAACTGAGAGGTATTTTGTGTGAGAGCCTGTAAGTATGTGGGTTCAAATCCTGGTTTTGAAAAATAATTGGCCCTTCTAGCTTCAAAGCAAATTTATTATCAAAGTAAGTATATGTCACCAAAATGCAATCCTGAGGTTCATTTTCTTGTGGGCATTCACAGTAGATGCAAAGAAGCACAATGGAATCAATGAAAAACTACACACAAAGAGGGACAAACAGTTAATGTGTAAAAGAAGATAAACTGTGCAAATACTAAAAATAGCAAATACTAATAATAATAAATAAGTAAGTCATAAATAATACAGAGAATATCAGTTGCAGAGTCCTTGATAACGAGCCCATAGGTTGCGGAATCGGTTCAGAGTTGAAGTTCGTAATGTTATCCACACTGGTTCAGGAGCCTGATGATTGAGGGGTAATAACTGTTCCTGAACCTGGTGGTCTGAGTTCCTAAGGCTCTGATCCCTGCTTCCCGATGGCAGCAGCAAGAAGAGAGCATGGCCTGGATGTTGGGGGTCCTTGATGAAGGATGCTGCTTTCCAGTGACAGCGCCTCCTGAAGCTGTGCTCAGCGATGACGAGGGCATTTCCTGGTCGGCAGCATAAATTCAGAGGAACCTTAGAGGAAATGCAGCACAGATGTAAAATTTATGTAGGGAGAGGAAGCCATTCAAGGAGGTCATGTCTATGTCAGCTGAAAAAGAGCCATACACTTCAAATTCCCTACCCAGCATAGGGTCCATAGCCTGAGGATCCCGGCACATCAAGTGCACACCATAGAACATAGACTGCTCTATTAGCATTCGAATTAGAATTTTATTTCTTACATCCATCTCACAACATGAGGGAGTAAAAATCTTTATGTTGCATCTCCATCACTACGTACAAGCAATAAGCATCCCTTAACATTCAGTGGCATCACCATCACTGAATCCCCTACTATCGATTTACTAGGATGTTACCAGGGTTTCAGCACTTAAGTTACAGAGAAAGGTTGAACAAGTTAGGTCTCTATTCATTGGAGCGTAGAAGGTTGAGGGGGGATTTGATCGAGGTATTTAAAATGTTGAGAGGGATAGATAGAGTTGACGTGAATAGGCTGTTTCCATTGAGAGTAGGGGAGATTCAAACGAGAGGACATGATTTGAGAGTTAGGGGGCAAAAGTTTAAGGGAAACACGAGGGGGTATTTCTTTACTCAGAGAGTGATAGCTGTGTGGAATGAGCTTCCTGTAGAAGTAGTAGAGGCCAGTTCAGTTGTGTCATTTAAGGTAAAATTGGATAGGTATATGGATAGGAAAGGAGTGGAGGGTTATGGGCTGAGTGCGGGTAGGTGGGACTAGGTGAGATTAAGAGTTCGGCACGGACTAGGAGGGCCGGAATGGCCTGTTTCCGTGCTGTGATTGTTATATGGTTATATGGTTATATCACCATCCTGGGGTCACCATTGACAGGAAACTGAACTGGTCTAGCCAAATAAACACTGTGGCTACCAGAGCAGGTCAGAGGCTAGGAACCCTGCAGCGTGTAACTCACCTCCTGACTCCCCAAAGCCTGTCCACCATTTACAAGGCTCAGGTCAGGAGTGTAATGGAATACTCACCCACTCGCCTGGATGAGTGTGGCTCCATCAACACTCAGGAAGCTTGACACCATCCAGTACAAGGCAGCCCATTTGATTGGTACCCCTTCCTCAAGCATCCAATCCCTCTATCATCGACCAACAGTTGGAGCAGTGTGTACTATTTACAAGATGCTCTCCAACAGCACACCAAAGTTCCTAATGCAGCACCTTTCAGACCCACGGCCACTATCATCTAGAAGGAAAAGAACAGCAGATACCTGGAAACAACCCCTCTTGGGAATCCCCCTCCAAGTCACTCACCATCCTGACTGGGAAACATATCACCGTTCCTTCATTGTCGCTGGGTCAGAATCATAGAATTCCCTCCCTAACAGCACTGTGGGGGTGCCTACACCTCAGGGACTGCAGCGGCTCAAGAAGGCAGCTCATCACCACCTTCTCAAGGGCAACAGGGATGGGCAATAAATATTTAGCTGGCGAGGCCCACATCCCATAAATTAATTAAAAAAAATAAGGAAGGGAAATATGGGAGGATATTGCCTAAAAATTGTATACATAATTGTTTGTATGCATGTATGTACAATTAGATACAATGTACAGTCAGATATACAATCAGATCAATGTGTAATGGTAAATCTGATGGCCTGGTGAAAGAAGCTGTCCTGGAGCCTGTTGGCCCTGGCGTTAATGCTGCGGTACCGTTTGCCAGACAGAAGCAGTTTGTGGTTGGGGTGGCTGGAGTCCCTGATGATCCTCAGGGCCCTTTTTACACACCTGCTGCAGTAGATGTCCTGAATTGAAGGAAGTTCACATCTATAGATGGTGCTGGGCTGCCTGCATCACACTCTGTAGTGCCCCGCGATCGAGGGCTGTACGGTTCCCGTTCTGGGCGATCATTGAGCCACTCAGGATGCTCTCAATGGTGCCCCTGTAGGAAGTCCTGAGGATTTGGGGGCCTATACCAAACTTCTTCAACCATCTGAGATGAAAGAGGCGCTGTTGTACTTGTTTCACCACACGGCGATATGTACAGTTCAGGTGAGATCCTCGGTGATGTGTACACTGAGGAACTTGAAACCACTCACTCACTCAACTACAGTCCCATTGATGACTATAGGGTTAGCCTGTCTGCATTCCTCCTGTATTCCCCAATCAACTCCTTTGTTTCTTTGGCATTGAGGGAGAGGTTGTTTTCTTGACAGCGGTGTGTCAAGGCGTTAGCTTGTCTTCTGTAGGCTGTCTCATTGTTGTTGGAAATAAGGCCTATTAATGTCGTGTCATCGGCAAATTTGATCGGAAGATTGGAGCTATGTGTGGTAATACAGTCGTGCATGTGTAGGGATAGAGGAGGGGGCTCAGGACATAGCCCTGTGGGGCTCCTTTGCTGAGGGTCAGAGGGGCAGAGGTGAGGGTGCCCATCCTTACCATCTGCTGGCTATCCAACAGGAAGTTCTGGATCCAACAGCACAAGACAGGGTGCAAGCTGAAGTCTCTGGCCTTCTTGTTGAGCCTATGGGGAACTAGGGTGTTGAACGCTGAACTGTAGTCCAAGAACAGCATTCTCACATAAGCATCCCTCTTCTCCCGGTGAGTGAGGACAGTATGTAGTACTGTGGCTACGGCATCGGCTGTTGATTAGTTGTGTCGTAGGGGAATCGTAGGGGTTCCAGTCTGGGTGGTAGCATGCTGCAGATGTAGTCCTTGACCAGTCTTTCAAAGCATTTGCTTATTATTATACAAGGCGCCAATTGTTTGGACTCACTACCTTGGTCTGCTTTGGCACAGGGGCAATAGTGAATGTTTGAAGTAGAAGGGCACTACGCTCCAGGAGAGGGAAAGGTTAAAAATGACTGTGAGCACACCAACCAGCTGTGCCGTGCAAGCTTTCAGTACTCGCCCTGGGATGCCGTCTGCCCCCGCTGATTTGCGGCTTACGTGTTGTAATAGTCTTACGTGCTGTCGTGTTCTTTGCTCTGGAACAAGGTTTCCTAAACTCTTTTATGCCATGGACCAGTACCATTAAGCAGGGGGTCCATGGTCCCCAGATTGGGACCCCCTGCTCTAGAACAGTACAGCACAGTACAGGCCCTTCAGTCCACAATGTTGTGTCAACCCTTTAACCTACTCGAAGATCAATCTAACTTACGCTCCTACACAACCCTCCATTTTTCATTCATACATGTGCTTATCTAAGAGTTTCCTTGATGTCCTTAATACATCTGCCTCTATCACCACCCCTGGGAGCAGGTTCCACACACCCATCGTTCTCTGTGTAAAAGCCCTTCCTCTAACTCCCCTCCTCAATGTTCCTCCAAACCCTTTAAAGTGATGCCCCCTCATATTCGTCTTTTCCGCCCTGGGATAAAAGTCTCTGGCTGTCCACTCGATCTATGCGTTTTATCATCTTATAGACCTTCACTCAAAGTGAGTGCATTTCTCTGTCCTGGCAATGAGTTCCACAACCCTTCTTACCTCCCGTGCAGACTCTTATTCTCACCTGTCAGGTAAAATCATGGAGTGGGGTGGATATAGATAGAATGCGCATAATCTTTTATCCCCAGGGAAAGTGGGCTAAAAACTAGATGGCAGACATTTGGATGAGAGGAGAATGATTGACCTGAGGGGGCACCTCTTCACACAGAAGTCGCTGCATACATGGAACGAGTCGCCAGAGAAAGAGGTTGAGGCTGGTGCAATAACACATTTGGAGGAGTTTATGGACAGGAGAGATTTGGAGGAATATGGGCCAAACATGGACAAATAGAATGAGCTTGATGGGCACCATGGTTGTCACAGACAAGATGGGCTGAAGGGTCTGTTTCAATGATGTATTATTCTGTGGCTGACCGTTTGGGAACGTGAAAGCCAAAGTCAAACTAAATTTATTACTGTCATCGTACACTACCTTAAGATTCATTTCCTTGCAGACATTTACAGAAAAAATAAAGAAACATAGTAGGATTTATGCAAAACTATAAACAACAGAGACCACAAACAAAGTGCAAAAGAAGACAAGTCGTACAATTAATTAAAAAAGGTAAATAAATAATATTGACAATATGAGTTGTAGAGACCTTGAAGGTGAGTCATCGGTTGTGAAGTCAGTTCAGCGTTGAGGTGTGTGAAGTTATCCACACCAGTGAACCAAAGGTGATAACATCACTCAACTTCACTTGCCCCATCATTAAAATGTTCTCACATCTTACGGACTCTTTATTTCATGTTCTCGATATTTATTGTTTATTTATTATTTCTTTTTTCATATTTGAATATGCGCTCTTCCATTGTTTCTATCATAGTTATTATTTTATTATGGATTTATTGAGTATGTCCGAAAGAAAATGAATCTCACAGTTCTACATGGTGTACCTTGATTATAAATTTACTTTGAATTTTGACCTTTGGTTCAGGAGCCTGGTGGTTGTAACAGTAACATTTGTTCCTGAACCTGGTGTTCTGGGACCTGAGGCTCCTGTACCTCCTTCATGATGGTAGAAACGAGAAGAGGAAGTTCTTCACCCAGGAAGCTTTGGAATTCTGGTTCAGAGTGTGTTGGAAACTTAGTAACTAAATTTATTCAAGACAGACTTTGATATATTTTTTTTAAGATTTTAAGGGATATGGGTTACTACAGAAAATTGGGAATGGTATAAAATATCAGCCATGATTCTAGTGAGTGAAAGAACAGGTGACAGACACCTCCTTACCCGACCTCTGCTGCTCTAAAGTGAATTAGTAATCAGTTCAAGATTGTTTGATGTCACTTCCTGTACACAAGACTAAGGAGAACAAAATAATTGTTACTCCAACTCTGATGCAGCACCAAAAAAAGCACAAAAGATACAGAACACAATAATAATAATTTGAAAACTCACATTAAATATAAACACATAAGATAGATTATATACATAGATTATTTTGTACGTCTATAAAGTGGCGCTAGGCTGTACATAAGGTGACTGACAGGAAATAATAAAGTTGTGGTGAAGTTACTGAGTGGAGATGTTAATCAGTCTTACTGCTCGGGGAAAGTAACTGTTTTTGAGTCTGGTGGTCCTGGTGTGGATACTTCGTAGCCTCCTCCCTGATGGGAGAGGGACAAACAGTCCATGAGCAGTGTGTGTAGAATCTTTCATGATTTTACTAGCCCCTTTCCAGCACCTTCCTGTATATCTATCCTTGACGGTGGGTAGGCTGGTGGCAGTGATGCATTGTGTAGTGTTGAGTAGCAGTCGTTGAGCCTTCCTGTCTGCCACAGAGCAGCTTCTGCACCAAGCAGTGATGTAGCTTGTTAGGATCCCTTCTGCTGCACGTCTGTAGAATGATGTGAGCATGGATGTGCAAAGACTGGCTCTTTTCAGCCTCCTCACAATGCAGAGGTGTTAGTGACCTTTCTTGACTGTGTAGGATATTTTCCGGGACCATGAGAGGTTGTGTATGATGTGCACTCACAGGAGTTTGAAACTGCTCGCATGTTCCACCAATGTGCTGCCGGTATAAATGAGAGTGTGACTGGTGTAAGTTCTCCTAAAGTCAATAACCATCCCCTTTGTCTTGCTGACATTAAGGAAAATATTATTTCCATGAGGGCACCATCAACACTGCTCTCAACCATATCTCTTCCATTTCACTCACATCTGCCCTCACCCCATTCGCCTGCCACCCCTCCGGGGATAGGGTTCCACTTGTCCTCACCAACCACACCACTCGTCTCTGCGTTTAGCACATAATTCTCTGTAACTGCCACCATCTCCAACATATCCACCACCAAGCATATCTTTCCTTATCCCACCCCCCCCCCCCCACTTCCTGCTTTCCACAGAGATCGCTCCCTGCACGACTCCCTTGTTCATTCATTCCTCCCCACTGATCTCCCTCCTGGCACATCCTCGCGAGCGGAACAAGTGCTACACCTGCCCCTACACCTCTTCCCTCACTAATATTCAGGGCCCCAAACAGACCTTCCAGGTGAGGCAACATTTCACCTGTGACATAGATTAGGAGATTGCTTTACTGAGCATCTACATTCCGTCCACCAGAACAAGTGGGATCTCCGGTAATGCAACCCGCCCCCTCCCCACTTCATCATTCTCCATCCCCTTTTCCTTCCCTCACCTTATCCCCTTGACCACCCATTGTCTCCTTCTGGTACTCCATCCCCCTATTCTTTCTTCAATGGCCTCCTGTCCTCTCCTATTAAATTCCCCCTTCTCCATCCCTGTATCTCTTTCACCAATCAACTTCCCAGCTCTTTACTTCATCCCTCCCCCTCCCCAGCCTCACTTATCACCTTGTGTTTCTTCCTCCCTTCCCCCATCTTCTAACTCTGACTCCTCATCTATTTTCTCTCCAGTCCTGCTGAAGGGTCTCGGCCCCGAAACATCGACTGTAATTTTTTCCACAGGTGCTGCCTGGCCTGCTGAGTTCCTCCAGCATTTTGTGTGTGTTGCTTGGATTTCCAGCGTCTGCAGATTTCCTCTGGTTGGTTACTTCCATGGAACCAGGTGTCGAGCTCTTCAAGCTCTTCTATATAGGTCGTCTCATCATTGTTGGTAATGATCCCACCATTGTCGTGTCATTGGCAAACTTGACAATGGGATTACTCGAGTGTTTGGCAGTGCAGTCATGTGTGAGCAGAGCGTACACCAATGGGCTCAGCTCCTCCAAGCTCTCACAGCTCCCCCAGGGCAACCGTGTTGAGGACATTGGGGAGGGAAGGAGCAGGTGAAGATCCTGACTATCTAAAATCTGTCCAATACCCAGTTAAACAATGGCGTATTTATTCCAAGGAGTAGGAGTTAGTTCACAAGAGGGAATGCCAAACTGAAATCCAGAAACAACATTCTGACATAAGTGTCCTTGTTTTCTAGGTGTGTTAGAAGCTATGGCATCTGTCATAGAGTAGCTCTGCTGGTAAGCGTATTGATGAGTGTCCAATGTGGCAGGAATGGAATTTGAGATATATGACATTATCAAAGCTCTTCATGATGATTGATGTCATTGTTACTGGGCAATAGTTATTTAGTTCTGAAAGTGTAGAGTTCTTTGGTACAGGGATGATGGTGGTGGGTTTGAACGATGTGGGACAGCAGTCTGGATGAGTAAAGAGTCTGGCTATGAAGTGAGAGAACAGAGTGTACAGCTGTGAGCTCAGCACACAGTCATGGAGGGGGCAGCCATGTCGAGGATGAAAGGGAGAGAGGATTCGAGCTCAGTTGTAATCCCGGCAACAATAGCGAGCCGCTTCAGTGAGAGCCGGGCCTGAGAGTTTCTCAACTGGAGAAGTGATCGATTGCACTATAGATCATCGAAAACATCCTATCAGGATGCATCACAGCTCGGTATGGCAACCGCTCTGCCCAGAATACAAGAAACCACAGAGAGTTATGAACACAGCCCCATTCAGCACACAAGCCAGCCTGCTGTCTATTGACTCCGTCTACAGCACACTTCCCACTGCTTGCCAACACGATCAAGAACCCCTCCCACCCAGCCATTCTCTCTCCCTCACCTGCCCCCTCCAATCAGACAGCATCAGAATCAGAATCAGGTTTATTATCACTGACATATAGAAACATAGAAAACCTACAGCACAATACAGGCCCTTCGGCCCAGAAAGCTGTGTCGAATATGTCCTTACCCTAGAAATTACCTAGGGTTACCCATAGCCCTCTATTTTTCTGAGCTCCATATACATGTCCAGGAGTCTCTTAAAAGACCCTATCGTATCCACCTCCACCACCGTCGACGCACTCACACTCTCACCACCCTTTGCATAAAAAACTTACTCTGTACCAAAACTGTGTTCTCTCATACTAGACACTTCAGCCCTGGGAAAAAGCCTCTGACTATCCACACTATTAATGCCTCTCATCATCTTTTACACCTCTATCAGGTCACCTCTCATCCTCCATCACTCCAAGGAGAAAAGGCCAAGTTCACTCAACCTATTCTCATACAGCATGCTCTCCAATCCAGGCAACATCCTTGTAAATCTCCTCTGCACCCTTTCTATGGTTTCCACATCCTTCCTGTAGTGAGGCGACCAGAACTGAGCACAGTACTCCAAGTGGGGTCTGACCAGGGTCCTATATAGCTGCAACATTACCTCTTGTCTCCTAAACTCAATCCCACAATTGATAAAGGCCAATGCACCATACACTTTCTTAACCACACAGTCAACCTGCGCAGCAGCTTTGAGTGTCCTAAGGACTCAGATTCCAAGATCCCTCTGATCCTCCACACTGTCAAGTGTCTTACCATTAATACTACATTCTGTCATCATATTTGACCTACCAAAATGAACAACCTCACACTTATCTGGGTTGAACTCCATCTGCCACTTCTCAGCCCAGTCTTGCATCCCATCAATGTCTGCTGTAACCTCTGACAGCCCTCCACATTATCCACAACAGCCCCAACCTTTGTGTCAAACTTATTAACCCATGCCTCCACTTCCTCATCCAGGTCATTTATAAAAATCACGAAGAGTAAGGGTCCCAGAACAGATCCCTGAGGCACAACACTGGTCACTGACCTCCATACAGAATATGACCTGTCTACAACTACTCTTTGCCTTCTGTGGGGCAAGCCAGTTCTGGATCCACAAAGCAATATCTCCTTGGAACCCATGCCTCCTTACTTTCTCAATAAGCCTTGCATGGGGTACCTTGACAAATGCCTTGCTGAAATCCATATACACTACATCTACTACTCTACCTTCATCAATGTGTTTAGTCACATCCTCAAAAAATTCAATCAGGCTCGTAAGGCACGACCTGCCTTTAACAAAGCCATGCTGACTATTCCTAATCTGAGAGATCTGACACCTGACCAGGTTCATTTCCCAATACCTGATCAAGTACAGCCTCTCCTCTTGTAGGCTTATCTACATAATGTGTCAAGAAACCTTTTTGAGCACACCTAACATACTCCACCCTATCTAAACCCCTCGCTCTAGGGACATGCTAATCAATATTTGGGAAATTAAAATCTCCCACCACGACAACCCTGTTATTTTTACACCTTTCCTGAATCTGTCTCCCTGTCTGCTCCTCGATGTCCCTGTTACTATTAGGTGGTTTATAAAAAACACCCATATGGAAGGGCTCGTCCGGGATTTGAACCCGGGACCTCTCACACCCTAAGTGAGAATCATACCCCTAGACCAACGAGCCAACTAAGACCAATGGACCAACTTAGATCAACAAACTAACTCATATATTGTGAAATTTGTTGCTTTGTGCCAGCAGTAGAGAGTAACGCATTTTATAATTACTATATTAAAATAAGAAATATAAAAAATAAATAAAAAGAGAGCAAAATAGTGAGGTGGTGTTCATATCTGATGGACCATTCAGGAACCTGATGACAGAGCCTTACTGAAACATTGGGTGTGTATCCTCAGGCTCCTGCACCTCCCCACAGATGGTACCAATGAGAAGAAGGCATGTCTTGGAATCAGGGTTCCCAGCTTCAGAACTGCAGACTTCTCAGTTAATGGTAAGGGTTCATGGCATAAAAAAGGTTGAGAACCCCTGTGATCTGGATGTTAAGGATGGATGCCATCTACTTGAGGCATCGTCTTTTGAATAGGCCCTCAATGGCTGTGAGGCTAATGTCCATGATGCAGCTGGCTGAGTTTACCACTCTGTAGCAGAAGGTACAGAAGCTTAAGGACATGTACCACCAAGTTCAAGGTCAGCTCCTATCCCACTGTTATTAGACTCTTAAATGGACTTCTCATGCGCTGAAGATGAACTCTTGATCTTCCAATCTACTTCTTTGTGACCCTTGCACTTTATGTGTCTGCCTTCACAGCAGTTTCTCTGTATCTGCAATTCCATATTCGGAACTCTGTTTTCCTTTTGTAACTTCGTGGTATGGAATGATGTGTCTGAATGGCATGCAAACAAAAGAATTGTTACTGTATCTCAGTGCACCCCACACAAATAAACCAATGCTCATACGAACATAAAAAATAGGAGCAGGAGTAGGCCATCCGGTTCATCGAGCCTGCCCCACTATTCAATAAGATCCTGGCTGATCTGTCCATAAACTCAGTTCCATCTACCCGCCTTTTCCCCATAACCCTTAATGCCCTTACTATAAAACCCTATCTAACTATTTCTTAAATATATTTAGTGAGGAAGCCTCAACTGCTTCCCTGGGCAGAGAATTCCACAGATTCACCACTCTCTGGGAAAAACAGTTTCTCCTCATCTCCATCCTAAATCTTCTCCCCTGAATCTTGAGGCAATGTCCCCTAGTTCTAGTCTCAACTACCAATGGAAACAACTTTCCTACCTCTATCTTTTCTATCCCTTTCAAAATTTTGTATGTTTCTATAAGATCCCCTCTCATTCTTCTGAACTCCAGAGTATAGATTGAGTATAATACTCAATCTCTCCTCATAGGTTAACCCCTTCAACCCTGGAATCAACCTGGTGAACCTCCTCTGCACCGCCTCCAAAGCCAGTATATCCTTCCTCAAGTATGGAGACCAGAACTGCACACAGTACTCCAGGTGTGGCCTCACCTGTACCCTGTATTGTTGCAGCATGATCTCCCTGCTCTTGAATCCAATCCCTCTAACAATGAGGGCCAACGTTCTGTTTGCCTTCTTAATAACCTGTTGTACCTGCAAGTCAACTTTTTGCGATTCATGAACAAGCACTCCCAAGTCCCTCTGCACAACAGCATGCTGCAATCTTTCACCATTTAAATCATAATCTGCTCTTCTATTATTCCTTCCAAAGTGGATGATCTCGCATTTACCAACATTGTATTCCAACATTGTATTCCATCTGCCAGACCTTGGCCCACTCACTTAACCTATGTCCCTCTGTAAACTCTCCACATCCTCTGTACAATTTGCTTTTCCGCTCAGTTTAGTGTCATCAGCAGACTCATACTTCACATGGCTCACTGGATCACATTTGATCTCTCCAAAGTCCTTCACTGACTTTGATCACACAAGAGTGCAGGGAAAATTTACCAGGAACTTGAGGACATGAGTTATAGGGAAAGGTTGAACAGGTTCAAACTTTATTCCCTGGAGTGCAGGAGAACGAGGGGTGATCTTATAAAGGCATGCTAGTTAAGAGGGGTATGGATAGGATGAACGCATACGGGTTTTAACCCCTGTGGTTGGGTAAGACTAGACCTAGACATCATAGGTTAAGGGTGAAAGGTGAACTGTCTAAGGGGAACCTGAGAGGGGACATCCTCACTCAGAGGGTTGTGAGAGCATAGAACGAGCTGCCGGTGAAAGTGGTAGATGTGCACTCAGCTGCAATATCTAAGAGAAGCTTGGGTAGATACATGGTTGGCGGAAGTATGCAGGGGTATGGTCTGGGTGAATATAGATGGGTTGAGACAGGAAAACGGGTCAGCAAGGACTGGATGGGCTGAAGGGCCTGTTCCTACGCTATTGTGCTCTATGGCTCTATGGCCCTAACATGGGGTGAGCGAATGTTTCCAGGATATCTTGACCGTGAAGTGACCTGGAGTGTTTGCTGATGGTTGTTTGTATTGCCTGTCCAGGATACATAAAGTATAAAAGAGAGGCGAGAGTGGGTATCGGACCACTGGAAAGTGAGTCTGGAGAGGTAGTAATGGGAGACAATAAAACAGCAGACAAACTGGATGAGTACTTTGCATCAGTCCTCACTGTGGAAGACACTAAGAGTATGGTGAAAGTTCCAGGTGTCAGGGCTCATGAAGTGTGAAGTTACCCTAACTAGAGAGAAGGTTCTTGGGAAACTGAAAGGTCCGAAGGTAGGTAAGTCACCTGGACCAGATGGTGTACACCCAGACTTCTGAGAGAGGTGGCTGAAAAGATCATGGAGAGATTAGTAATGATCTTTCGAGAAGCGTCAGAGGTATCAGCGGCAGTGGAAGGCAGGCGGAGCAACACCGAACACAGTGACTTCTTTCTCCTTGCGTGGGTTTTTTTCCCTTAAAAACAGTAGACAGTGTGCAGGTGCAAGAGGGAACAAAGGCAACGGCGGCAGTGGAAGGCAGGTGGAGCACCACCAAACATGCTGAGTTCTTACTCCTCGCGTGGGTTTTTTAAAAAAATTTTAAATCATAAAAGAGAGATAGAGTTGTAACAAGCTGTAGGGTTTCACTGATAATGTAATGGTTTCTCTGCAGCAGCAATGTTTGGGTTATGACTAGAGATAACGGAGTTTGGAATGCTGTTGTTCTTTCTTGTGAGTCTGGAAGAGAGATTTTCGCGGTCTTTTGCCGGGGAGTGATGAGGAGAGAAGACGCGAATGGAGAGAGCCGGTAGACCGCCGGACCGGGTGGACTTGGAGCGAGGGTCCGAAGGGCAGCGATGATCAGAGGAGGTCGATGGTGGACGATCGGCTTATCAGTGAGCTCCAACATTGCACAATAAACTATTTCATGAAAGTTGGCCCTTTTTCTTTTTCTTCATTTTCTTTACCAACCATAACGTCAAAGTAAGAATGATGAAGCTTAATCATTTAATCACGTATTGTGTACTGTTTGTTATTTTGGGGTACTGATTTGAAACAGGGGGCACATCGCGCAGCATCCACCCAAATGAGATTTCTTAAGTTTGGCCGGACCTAGGACTCAGGAGGCAACATATATTAAGCTGCTAGCTGAAGCAAGAGTTATAACTGTGGGGGCTTGTCCAGGATAAAGCATCAGCATCAACTTTCCTGCTTCCTGGCCGGGACTTCAGGCTGAAATCATGGGCAGACAACGCCGCCAACCACTGATGGCTTGTGGCATCCAGTTTCGCCGAGGTCAGGATGTAAGTTGGTGGTTGTTGTCTATCTGCACCTCAAACTTGACCCCGTAAAGGTAGTCATTCAACTTATCCACCACTGCCCATTTCAACACCAGAAATTCCAACTTGTGCATGGGTTAGTTTTCCTTGGAGGGTAACAGACTCCAGCTGACAAATGCAACGGGCCTCAGCCCAGAACCATGATCCTGATACAGGATGCCCCCTAAACCCCCTCGGCTGGCATCCGTGTGTAGTATATACGGTAATCAGGGGTCCGCAAAAGCCAGCACGAGCGCCTGGGTCAGCAGATCCTTCAGCACCTGAAAGGCCTCCTCACAGTTTGCATCCCACCTCAGTCCAAAGGGCTCTGACAGGCTAAGATACTGTCCATCTTCCTGTCCTTTCTTCCCCAAGGGAGGGTAACCGCACAGAAGCTGGTTCAAAGGGTGACTCACTTTTGCGTAGCCTTTCACAAACCTCCGATAGTAACCACAGAACCCGAGGAATGAGCACAGAGCGCTCACCGTCTGGGGTCTTGGCTAAGTGGTAACTGCCTCCATCTTAGCTGGGTCTGTAGCTACTCCGGTCATGAGACTATGTGCCCAACATAGCTAACAGATGTTTGGCAGAACTGGCACTTGTCCAGGGAAAGTTTTAACCCTTCAGCTTTCAGGCGGCCCAGCACCTTCAGCAGCCTCACTTCGTGTTCTTCCAAGGTGGATCCAAATACTATCAGGTCATCCAGATACACCAATACCTCAAGGCAGTTCACATCCCCCACTGTCTTCTCCATGACCCGCTGGAAATTGCAGGAACTCCCGAGACGCCCTGGGGCATCCTTTCGAACTGGAGAAATTCCAGGGGACATGCAAATGCTATTTTCTCTTTGTCGGCCTCACTCATGGGGATCTGGTAATTTCCACTCCTCAAGTCCAGCACACTGAACCACTTCGCACCACTCAGGCAGGCCAGCGCGTCTTCAGTCCTCAGGATAGTATACTGGTCAGGGACGGTGCGTCTGTTCAGAGTCCTATCATCCACAGAGAGATGTAATCAGGCCTTGCTAGACATGCTCAGGACCCTGGAGATCAGCAAGAAGAGCAAGTGGAGCCAACATATTGGGCATCTGGTTCACAGCTATAATTGTACACGAACTGAAGCTACTGGGTACTCACCATATTATCTGATGTTTGGGCAGGAGGCAAGGTTGCCCATTGTTTTAGAACTGACAAGGGTGACTTACCACCGAAGTCTTATATGAAGTACGTGTTTGACATGAGAAGAGAGTTGAAAAGGACTTATGAATTAGCTGAGGTCACAGCTGCCCTGCAGAATCAAGGGAATAAGAGAAGATATGATCAAAAGGTGAGGTTCTCCCACCTCCTGCCAGGAGACAGAGTCCTCATAAGGAATTTGGGGGTTACCTGGAAAGCATAAGTTGGCTGACCGCTGGGCGGCTACGCTGTATGTGGTGGAGAGTCAGATGCCAAACCTACCAGTTTTCCGGATGAAACCAGAGGATGGGAATGGGCCTGTCAAGATTCTCCATCGGAATCACCTGTTGCCCCGGGGCAAGAGCTGCAGGTAGACCCAGAGCCCGACTTGGAGCCTACACCTAGTGAGAGGACTCTTGGGAAACGCAGGGTGACTACTGGGCCCCCAGCAGGTGAGGTTAGGCCGGCCCCCACCCCTGAGAGGGATACTGATTCGGAGGATGAGAACCCGGATGTGTGGTATATGCTGCCTTTCTCTAACTCTCCGGTGATTGAGGAAGAGACTCCCGGCCCTTCTCCCATTGAGTCAGGTGAAGTGGGGGGGCAGTCCGATGGGCAGCCTGGGTTCCTTGGTTGCAGCGGGGTTCTGCAGGGGAGGAAGCGGGGCAGAGGGCTCCGAGTTGCAGATGGGCACGAGTGATAGGTCAGGGGGAGGCCTCGCCAGGTAGACCGGAAGTATCCCCAGTAGAGTCGGAACCTGAAGAGTTAGATGATGGGGTGCAGAGATCTCAGAGAATTAGGAGACTGCCAGATAGGTTGGCCTATGTAGCACCAGGGAAACAGAGTGTGACCCCTACCGTGTTGGGGAGCTATGTCACTGCCTTTTACACTTGAATTGGGCTTTGTGTTTTTCAGGAAGTGTTGGCAAATTATCTCAACGTCATGAGGACATGACTAAATTTGGTGTGGGGGAGAGTGTGACATGCTGTAGGGTTTCACTGCGAATGTAAGGGTTTCTCTGTTGCAGCAATGTTTGGGTTATGACGAGAGATAACGGGGTTTGGAATGCTGTTGTTCTTTCTTGTGAATCTGGAAGAGAGGTTTTCACAGTCTTTGCCGGGGAGAGATGAGGAGAGAAGACGCGAATGGAGAGAGTTGGTGGACCCCTGGAGGGTGTGAACTTGCAGCGAGGGTCCGAAGGGCAGTGATGATAGGAGGAGGTCGATGGTGGACAATCGGCCTATCAGTGAGCTCCATCATTGCGCAGTAGTCTGTTTCATCAGATTGGGCCCTTTTTCATTTTTTTCATTTTCTTCATCTAGTCAAAGTAAGAATTATATAGCTTAATCGTTTAATCGCATATTGTGTACTGTTTGTTATTTTGGGGTACTGATTTGTAACAGGGGACACATCGCGCAGCATCCACACAAATGAGATTTCTTAAGTTTAGCCGGGCTGGGGGCTATCACCCCCTATATTTAGCCGCTACCCCAAGTGAGAGTTACAGAGTCCAATAGAGTGGCCATCGTTGGAGTGGGGGCAAGAGCCAGAGTGGGAAATTAGAGGTTTCGATGAGAAGAGGCTGAGGTCAAAGAAACAGATAGGGGTAGGTTTCTCCTTTCGTTATTGCTGATTTGGTCTCGATTGCGGGCAAACTGGCAGATATGGCAGTGGAATGCTCCTCCTGCAGGATGAGGGAATTCATGGAACTGGATAGTCTCCCTGACAACTACACCTGCAGGACAACTCCAGCTCATGAAAGACCACATTAAGGAGCTGGAGCTGGAGTTAGGTGAACTAAGGATCATCCAGGAGGCAGATCAATTGATAGATAAGACTTTTAAGCAGGTGGTTACATCCAGAATGCAGAATTCAGGGAGTAGATGGGTGAACACTGAGAGGGATAAAGGCATGTGGCCATTCCCCTCAGCAACAGGTATGCCCGTTTGGACACTGCTGAGGGGGATAACCTAGCTGGCAGGGCAGCAGCAGCCAGACCAATAGCACCGTGGTCGGCTTTCAGCCTCAGAAGGGTAGGGTGAAATCAGGCAGGGCAATAGTCATGGGGACTCAATAATTAGGGGGACAGATAGGGGATTCTGTGGCAGCAAAGGAGACACCAGAATGATATGTTGCCTCCTGAGTTCTAGGTCCAAGATGTCTCTGAACAGTTGCAGAATATTCTTGAAGGGGAGAGGTCGTGGTACATGTTGTTAACAATGACATAGGCAGGAGAGGGGTAGAGGTCCTGTGCAAGTAAGTTTAAGGAGATAGGAAGGAGGCTGAAGAGCAGGACCTTCGAGGTGGTAATCTCCAGATTACTACCAGTGCCACAAGTTAGGGAAGGACAGAACAGGAAGATAGCGCAGATGAATGTGTGGCTGAGGAGATGGTGCAGGGGGCAGGGTTTCAAGTTCTTGAATCATTGGAAACGTTTTTGGGGAAGGATGACCTGTACCAGTAGGACAGGTTGCACCTGTGCTGGAGGGGAACCAATATCCTGGGATGGAGGATTGCTAGCGCTGTTGGGGAGGATTTAAACTAGATTTGCAGGGGGGTAGGAACCAAAGTGAAGAGGCAGAGAACGGGATGGTTGGTGCGCAAGTAAAGACAGCTTGCAGGGTATTTGTGAGGAAGAATAAGCAGATGATAGAGCAAAGATGCACTCAGCCAGATGGTTTCAGAGGTGTCTATTTTGATGCAAGGAGTATCATAAGCAAGGCAAAGAACTTAGAGCATGGATCAATATGTGGAACTATGATGTTGTGGCCAATGAAATTAGACATTTCAAAAAGGACAAGGAGGGAGGCAAAAGAGGTGGGGGCATGGCAATGTTAATCACGAATAGTGTCACAGCTGCAGAAAAAGAGGAAGTCATGGAGGAATTGTCTACTGAGTCAGTGTGGGTGGAATCAGAGACAGGAAGGGGGCAATGGCTCTACTGGGTGTTTCAATGGACACCTAAATAGTAACAGGGACATCAAGGAGCAGATAGGGAGGCAGATTCTGGAACGGTGCAATAATAATAGAGTTGTTGTGATGGGTGATTTTAACTTTCCTAATATTGATTGGCATCTCCTTAGAAAAAAGGTTTAGATGAGGTGGAGCTTGTTAGGTGTGTTCAGGAAGGTTTCTTGACATAATATGTAGATGAGCCAACTAGAGGAGAGGCTGTACTTGATCCGATATTTGGAAATGAACCTGGTCAGGTGTCAGGTCTCTCGGTGGGAGAGCATTTTGGAGGCAGTGATCACAACTCTATCTCCTTTACCATAGCACTGGAGAGGAATTGGAGCAGACAATTTGAGAAAACATTTATTTGGTGTAGGGGGGAATATGATGCCATTAGGCAGGAACTTGGGAACATAAATTGGGAGCAAAAGTTTTCAGGGAAATGCACGACAGAAATGTAACAAATGTTCAGGGAACATTTGCATGGCATTCTGCAGAGGTATGTTCCATTGAGGCAGGGAAAGGATGGTAGGGTAAAAGAACCATGGTGTACAAAGGATGTAGAAAATCTTGTTAAGAGAAGAACTTATGAAAGTTTCAAGAAACTAGGTACTGTTAGAGCTCTAGAAAATTACAAGGGTGCCAAAAAGGAGCTTAAGAATTAGGAGGGGTTCATGAGAAGGCCTTGGCAAGCAGGATTAAGGAAAACCCCAAGGCATTCTACAAATACATGAAGTACAAGAAGATGAGCCATATGTGAAAAGAACCAATCAAGTGCGATAGTGGAAACATGTGCATGAAGTCAGAGGAGGTAGCGAAGATACTGAATGAATAGTTGCTTCAGTATTCATCAGGGAAAAGGACCTTGGCAATTGTGGGGATGGCTTAAAGTGGACTGAAACACTTGAGCATACAGACAATTTGATTAGGGATAGTCAGCATGACTATGTCAAGGGCAGGTCATGCCTTATGGACCTGATTAAATTGTTTGAGGATGTAACAAAACACATTGATAAAGGTAGAGCAGTGGATGTAGTGTATATGGATTTCAGTAAGGCACTTGATAAGGTTCCCCACGCAAGGTTCATTCAGAAAGTAAGGAGGCATGGGATCCAAGGAGATCTTGTATTGTGGATCCAGAATTGGCTTGCCCACAGAAGGCAAAGGGTGGTTGTAGATGGTTCGTATTCTGCATGGAGGATGGTGATCAGTGGTGTTCCACAGGGATCTGTTCTGGGACCCCTCCTCTTTGTGATTTTTATAAATGATATTTTATAAATGAGGAAATGGAGGGATGGGTTAGTAAGTTTGCTGATGACATAAAACTTGGGGGTGTTGTGGATAGTGTGGAGGACTGTCAGAGGTTACAGCAGAACATTGATAGGATGCAGAACTGAGCTGAGAAGTGGCAGATGGAGTTCAACCCAGATAAGTGTGAAGTGGTTCATTTCGGTAGGTCAAATTTGAAAGACAGAATATAATATTAATGTTAAGACTCTTAGCAATGAGGAGGATTAGAGAGATCTTAAGATCTGTGTCCATAGGACACACAAAGCTGCTGAGCAGGTTGACACTATTGTGAAGAAGGTGTATGGTGTGTTGGCATTCATCAACCGTGGGATTGAGTTCAAGAGCCGTGAGGTAATGTTACAGATATAGTCAAGTCAAGATATATAGGACCTTAGTTAGACCCCACTTGGAGTACTGTGCTCATTTCTGGTCACCTCAATACAAGAAGGATGTGGATATTATAGAGAGAGTGCAGAGGAGATTTACAAAGATGTTGCCTGGATTGAGAGTGTGCCTTATGAGAATAGGTTGAGTGAACTCGGCCTTTTCTCCTTGGAGCAACGGAGGATGAGAGGTGTGTAAAATGATGAGAGGCATTGATCATGTGGATAGCCAGAGGCTTTTTTCCCAGGGCTGAAATGGCTAACACTAAATAGCTAACAGGGCATAGTTTTAAGCTGCTTGGAAGTAGGTACAGAGGGGACGTCAAAGGTAAGTTTTTCACACAGAGAGTGATGGGTGCATGGAATGCACTGCCAGTGATGGTGGTAGAGGTGGATACAATAGGGTCTTTTAAGAGACTCTTAGATAGGTACATGGAGCTTAGAAAAACAAAGGCCTATGCGGTAAGGAAATTCTAGGCAGGTTACATGGTCGGCATCACATTGTGGGCCGAAGGGCCTGTCATGTGCTGTAGATTTCTATGTTCTAGAATCACTAGATTCTGGAATGGTTCCAGAGAACTGGAAAATAGCAAATGTCACTCAATGCTTCAAGAAGGGAGAGAGGCAGAAGAAAAGAAACTATAGGCCAGTTAGTCTGATCTCAGTGGTTGGGAAGATATTGGAGTTGATTATTTAGGATGAGGTCTGAGAGTACTTGGAGGTGCATGATAAAATAGGCTGTAGTCAGCATGGTTTCCTCAGGGGAATATCTTGTCTGACAAATCTGTTGGAATTGTTTGAAGAAATAACAAGCAGAATAGACAAAGGAAAATCAGTTAATGTTGTGCACTTGGATTTTCAGAAGGCCTTTGACAGGGTGCCACACATGAGGCTGCTTAACAAGTTATGAGCCCATGGTATTACAGGAAAGATTCTAGCATGGATAAAGCCATGGATGATTGGCAGGAGGCAAAGAGTGGGAACAAAGGAAACCTTTTCTGGCTGGCTGCCAGTGACGAGTGGTGTTCTACAGTGGTCTGTGTTGGGACCAATTCCTTTTACGTTATAAGTCAATTATTTGGATGATGGAGTTCAAAGGTCAAATTTAATATCAGCGAAATGTACACAATATACACCCTGAAATGCTTTTTCTTCACAAACATCCACGAAAACAAAGAAGTGCCCCAAAGAATGAATGACAGTTAAACGTGAGAACCCCAAAGAACCCCCCCAGCTCCCCCCTCCTGTGCGTAAGCGGCAGCGAGCAATGATTCCCTTGCCCCCACCGGCAAAAAAAAGTGCATCGGTATAATCACCAAGCCCAAGCATATGCTAAGCAATAGCAAAGACACAGACCAAAGTTACCCCAAAGGCCTCACATTTCATCTGAAATTCGACAACCCACAGGTTCTCTCTCTTCCTGGCAAGGGAGAGGGAGGTGTTCCCCATTTTCACAGCAAGCAGGAGATGAAACAACAACCGGCTGGTTTACAATGTTAAAATTCTGTTTCATCGCTTTTCTCGAGCTCTGTGTCCAAAGAACGCAAAAACCTCGGATCCTCAGTCCCACAGAGAAAGATTTTCCGGCCTCCCCGACGACACTCAAGTCTCTGGCCATAACAGCAACCCTCGGTCCACTCGTCTCCAGAGCCCCGAGATCTTAGGCTTCCGAACACGATCGAGATTCTCAGGCCAAACCCTTGGCATGTCGAATAGTGGCCAATCGTGGAACCCCGAGAACAGGTTCCTTTCCTGCAAAGAACCAACACTTGCATGTAACTCCAGGTCAGGGTCTTCAAAAGAACCCTGAAAGGAAAAAATACAGGTATTAAAGGTAGAAATAGAGCTGCTTCTGAAGATGCAAGCAAAGGAGTCGCCATTAGGCGCCATCATTCCTCCTAAGCTTTGTTGCAAATCCTGCAGACAATAGGAAGAAAGGTGGAAAAGCAGGTATTTTTCAAGAAGTAGACAGCCTACAAAAGGACTTAGACAGATTAGGAGAATTGGCAAAGGAATGCAGATGGAATACAGTGTTAGGAAGTGTATGTAAGTGAAAAAAAATCTAATCTTTGGCAGCAAAGGGTTGAAAGGGTTGGCTATTTTGTAAATGGAGAGAAATAACAGGAATCTCAGGCATAAAAGGGACTTGGGAGTTCTTGTGCAGGATTCCCTAAAGATTAATTTGCAGGTTGAGTCTGTGGTGAAAAAGGCAATTGGAATGCTATCATTAATTTCAAGAGTAGAATATAAAAGCAAGGATGTAATGTTGGAACTCTATAAAACACTGGTGAGGCCTCATTTGGAGTATTGTGAGCAGGCTTGGGCCCCTTATCTTAGAAAGTAAGTGCTGAAACTGAAGAGGATTCAAAGGAGGCACATGAAAATGATTCCAGGATTGAATAGCTTGTCATATGAAGAGTGTTTGATGGCTCTGGGCCTGTATTCACTAGAATTCAGAAGAATGAGGGGTGACATTGAAACCTATTGAATGGTGAAAGGCCTTGATAGAGTGGATGCGAAGAGGATGTTTCCTATGGTGGGAGAGTCTAAGGACACAGCCTAAGAATAGAGAGGTGTCATTACAGAACAGTGATGAGGGGTAGCTTCTTAAAGTCATAGAGGGATGCATCTGTGAAATTTTTTGCCATGGTGAGCTGTGGAGGGTAAGTCTTTATGTATATTTATGGCAAAGGTTGATACGTAGATTCTTTATTGTTCAGGGCATGAAGGGATTGGGGAAAAGGCAGGAGACTGAGGCTGAGAAGAGAATGTACAGTTAAAAATGTGTATTGCATTCCATCCATATCTTCCATCCAAAAAATCAGTGAGGTAGTGTTCATGGGTTGTTTCCATATCCATCCAGAAATCTGATGGTGGAGGGGAAGAAGCTGTTCCTAAAATATTGACTGTGTGTCTTCGGGCTCCTGTACGTCATCCCTGATGGTGGCGGTGGTCTTTATGACAACGTGCCACCCTTTTGAAGATGTCCTTGGTGCTGGGGAGACTGCGGCCCACAATGGAGCTGGCTGAGTCTGCAACCCTTTGAAGTCCTGTGCAGTGGCCCCTCCATATCAGACAGCAATGCAGCCAGTTAGAATGCTCTCCATGGCACATCTGTAGAAATTTGTGAGTGTTTCTTTAGTGACATACCAAATCTCCTCAAACTCCAAGTGAAATATAGCCGCTGACATGTCTTCTTGTAATTAAATCAATATGTCGGGCCCAGGATAGATCTTCAGAGATTTTGAAAAATCAGTTTATTATACTTAAACTCGGATTTATTTCTCATATGTACATTGAAATGTGCTGTTTGCATTAACAACCAGAGTTCAAATATTAGCTTTGTCACATGTACTCTACATCACAAGACTGAAACATTCAGTGAAATGCATCATTTTGCATCAACTGGGGGGCAAGCCCACATGCTTCCGATGTCTATATACAATGCCCACAACTTACAAACCCTAACCACTGCATCTTTGGAATGTTGGAGCATCCGGAGGAAACCCATGTGAGAATGCACGAAACTCCTTACAAACGGCAGTGGGAATCAAGCAGCGATCGGTGATTACTAATGCTGTATAGTAACTGAGCTAACTGCTGTACAACTGTGTTGCCCCAAGGATGTACTTGGAACAACCTGCAACTGAGTCCACACATTTCAGTGCCATTACAATGGTGCACTGAAATAGAACGAGCTAAAAAAGTAAACTTATTCATCCCTCCCTTTTTTTCTTTTGCCTTTCAATCCCTTACTTCCAGCTTCTTACGGTTAAGATTTACAGGTTTTTTTTTGATGTGTAAACATATTATAGTTCAGGTAGCAGGCAATATATCGTCTTTCTATAAATACAGCTCTGTGGTGCTAAAAGTTCTGATTAACTTTTTTATATATCGTTAGGTTGGCTTGGAGTTGGGTAGTGGGAGGGTGGGGTGGTAACTAACTTTATATGATTCTACTATGGGTGCTTTTTCTTAATTGTTATGAACTGTATGTACATTTGATAAGTTTGTTTTGCACTGTATAAACCTTTTTTTATTGTTTTTGTTTGTTTTGTCGCATCGTAGAAACTCATTAAAAATTAATTTTAAAAAGTAAACTTATTATCAAAGTACATATATGTCAGCATATGCGACCCTGAGGTTTATTTTCTTGTGGGCTCGCTCAGCAGATCTGTGGAATAGTAACTATAACAGAACCAACGGAGGACTGCCCAGCTAGGGCTTTCAGCCAAAGTGCAGAAGATAGTAACAGCACGCAGAATAACAGTCAGAGGAAAGTCCAGTGTAGGTAGACAGTGAGGTGCAAGGTATTTTATGAGGTCAGGGGTCCCAGAGGAAAGAGTTGTCTGAGAAAAGCAGCATAAAAGCTGTCCTTGAACCTGATAGTAGGTGCTTTCAGACTTCTGTGTCATCTATCCAATGGGAAGTTGGGCTTATTCCCCCGGAAAAAAAATTAACAAATTCAAGGATGGTAATGAAAGGAGCTGGAAAAGAAAATCTCCACAATGTATGATGATGGGAAAAAGAAGTTTGCTTTCATTCCAATTGCAACCTTGTTTCACAAACAGCTAATAGATCATCAGCTCTGAGACTTCAACGCGGTTATTAACGCACACTCAGGAACTGTCCTTTCATCACATTATTAATGAATGACTAATGGCTCGCACTGTATGGCAAGTGGCTCAAGGTCACTGAAGATGAGGAAAATAATTACAGGCAGAAATATATTCCTGTTACTGTAGCTGGTGGTGCCTAAAGGCAATGTTTGAGATGAGGGACGAGGGAATGTAGGGAGATATGTCAGAGTTTGTGGAGGTTTGGGGTGAGCATCATTCTCAGGAAGCTGGTCATATACAGCATGGAAGCAGGCCATTCAGCCCAACAGGTCTATGCTGACCAAGATTGGTCATGTATTCAAAGTTCAAAGTAAATTTTATTATCAAAGTACATATATATCACCATATAAAACCCTGAGATTCATTCTCCTGTGGGCAAACTCAGCAAGTCTATAGAATAGTAACTATAATAGGGTCAGTGAAGGATCAACTAGAGTGCAGAAGACAACATACAAATAAATAGTAATTAATAACGAGAACATGAGATGACAAGGTAAAGAGTCCTTAAAATGAGATCGTTGGTTGCGGGAACATCTCAACGGATGGGCAAGTGAGTGCAGTTATCGCCTTTTGTTCAAGACCCAGATGGTTGAGGAGAAATAACTTCTTGAACCTGGTAGCGGGAGTCCTGAGGCAATTGTACCTTCTACCTGATGGCAGCAGCCTGGCTAGACTGGGTCTCTGATGATAGATGCTTCTTTCAGGTAGATGTGCTCAATGATTGGAAGGGCTTTACCCATAATGTACCACACTGGGCCAAATCCACTACCTTTTGTAGGACTTCCTGTTCAAGGGCATTGGTGTCTCCGTACCAGGCTGTGATACAGCCTGTCAGTATACTCTCCGCTACCCATCTATAGAAGCTTGTCAGAGTTTTACATGTCATGCTGAATCACCACGGCTCCCAAGGAAGTAGAGGTGCTTCCTCTACTGATCTATAGTGAAAAGTTTCTCTCGCATACTGCTCATTCAGATCAAATCATTATTGGTATTGGTTTATTATTGCCACATGTACTGAGATACAATGAAAAGCTTGGCTTGCCTATTGTATTCATTGATTATATGCCATGTCAAATGATGTGGGCAATCATGGCCCTCCATCTTCGTTAATCTGAGAAGTACTAATAAACTCGTCAAAACTTTTGCCTATCCATACTTTGATGTACCTCATTAATATCTTGCACTCTCAACTGTGAAAATATGCATTGAACTTTGCATTATTTTTGTAATGATTTTATGTGACAAGATGGAGTAGACAATCCCAAAGTGCTAAGCTTATATGTATCAGTATATGTATGTGACTACAAGAAATGTGCTTACTAAGGGAATATGTGACTGCAAGCACCCAATGTACTGATCATTGTGCAACAATAAGGAAGTAGCAGAGACAAGTCAACTGCAGATGGCAGACTACAACAAATGTAATAGAAAGACTGAGCTAACTGGAAAAAGTAACCTCATCTCAGCCTTATGTATAAAAGGTATGCTTCGTAAATGGTATGTTGGAAGGCCCCTACCATCTCAGGTGGGAGTGGAGGTGAACTTTTCCTTGCAAGTAATAAAGAATAAAGATAAAGATCCACTCTGTGTTGTATTATGTTTTGTGAGACTTAGCAGAGAGATACTCGACATGATCAAGAGATTTCTTCCATCAGTTTTCTCAACACTGTATTACCGTATTTACAGATCAAATCATTACACGCTGCATTGAACAAGATCAGGGGTTCCCAAACTTTTTAATGCCATGGACTCTTACCATTAACCGAGAGGTCTGTGGACCCCAGGTTTGGAACCCCTGAACCATAGCAACGTAAAACAATAACAATGCGGAATAAAGTGTAAAAGCTGGTGAAAAAGTGCAATGCATGCTAACTTTATCTATGTAATATGCAAGGTTTCTCAGGTTCCTCTGTATAGCACTTAAACAGCATTCTGCTTCTCTCTGCTTCCCACCAAGAAGTCAAAGTCCAGAGCTGGGTGAGTCCAGAAATAGAGGTCTGAAGTTTCAAAGATCAAAGTTGGCAAGCCCAGAGAAGGAGGCCCGAAGGTCAAGTCAAGGGCAGGGACTGGAGGTCGAGGACCACTATTTGTAAATCTGAGAGTCCAGGGCCAAGGACTGAAGGCCTGGAGGCTGCCTGTTCAGAGGTTGGAGACCAGTCTGTGTGGGAGGATGGAAAAGTGGCTTTTTTTGCTGTTGTTGCCTTGTTTTCTTCTCCTGTTGTTGTCGTTGCTGCTGCTTGCATTGTTCTGCGGGACATTATGGACATACTATGTTGGTGCCAGAATGTGTGGTGACACCAGTACATTCTTGGGTGTGCTGGTTGTTAATGCAAACAATACATTTCACTGTATGTTTCAATGTTCATGTGATAAATAAATCTGAAGCTGAAGCTGAACCATCATGTGTGCCAACATCACAAGTTCTGCTGCAACAAAATCTTTGTAAGCAAGCTGAGGTTCCTGGGAAATCTGAGTGTTGAAAAACTGAGGTAACACAAATTGAGTGAGGGTGTAAAACCCCAAGAACCTGATTTGATCTGATCTTCTACCATTAATTAAATATTTTAATTAAACTAGCAGTGATATATTCTTTAAACTCCAGCATTTTGAAAGTAGTCAATTACTCCAATTTTCACAGAAAATTCTCAAGAGTGTAAAGCCTATTAAACACTGAAGGTGAGGGACGATTAAATTTTAACAGGTATGTTTTAGTATGCATAAAAATTTGAGAGGCTCTATAAACTAGGAGAAGAAATCTCAATGCGTGGTTTCAGGAAGAGTTTGTGTGGGTTCTGTGAGTATTCATTTCTTTCTTCATAAGTCGTCATGAAGTATCAGTGGCATGTTGTGCTTTGTGTGGTTTTCATCAATCCTATTTGGCTGGCAGCTAACCCTGTCGCTGGCGTCCACACATAGAACATAGAACACAGACCACGGAACATGGAACTTCAAATAGCACAGCACAAGAACGGGCTCTTCAGCCCATTATGTCTGTTCCATACATGATTCAAAATTAAACTAATCCCATCTCCCTGCGTATCATCCATAAGGACAGCGCAGTAGCGCAGTGGTTAGAGCAATGCTTTCCAGTAGCAGTGAGCCAAATTCAATTCCCGCTGCTGTCTATAAGGAGTTTGTACGTTCTCCCCGTGACCACATGGGTTTTTTCTGGGTGCTCCAGCGTCCTCCCACAATCCAAAGATATGCCGATTGGTAGGTTAATTGGTCATTGTAAATTGACCTGTGATTAGGCTAGGATTAAATCAGGGTTTCCTGGGTGGCATAGCGACTACTCTTCTCTGCATCTCAATAAATAAATAGGTAAATATCTCTCCATTTATATGCCTATCTAAAAGCTTCCTGAAGCTTTGAGCACATTTATATGGAGCACCACCACAATAGAGCAGTGTCCATCATTAAGTACGCCTATCATCCAGGTCATACTCTCTTCTCACTGCTGCCATTGGGAGGGAGGTACAGGAGCCTTAGATCCCACACCAGCAGGTTCAGCAGCAGTAATTACCCCTCAACTATCAGGCTCCTGAACAATCATGAATAAATTCATTCACCCCAACGCTGAACTGATTCCACAACCTATGGACTTACTTTCAAAGACTCGACAACTCATGTTCTCAGTATTTATCAATTAATTATCAATGTATTTATTTATTTATATATGTGTTTGCAGCTAGTCTTCTTTTGCACTTTCGTTATTTATCAGTCTTTGTGTGTAGATTTTCACTGATTCTATTGTATGTCTTACCCCTGTAATGGGGTGACCAGATATGAACTCAATACTCCAAATGCAGCCTGACCAAAGATTGATCCAACTGCAGAATAACATCTTGACTCTTGTAACCAAAAGCCACAAGATGAAATTGGTGAAAACAGCATCAGTTCTGCAGCTGTTTGATCTTTGCTCTAGATTCCAGCACCTGCAGTCCTTGGAATCATAAAGTTCAAAGTAAATTTATTATCAGAGTTTGTATATGTCACCATATACTACCCTGCAAGTCATTTTCTTGCAGGTATTCACAGTAGAACAAAGCAATACAATGGAATTAGTGAAAAACTACACACAAACATTGGCAAACAAACAACGTGCAAAAGAAGACAATCCGTGCAAATTTTAAAAAATCATGGAAATGGGACCTCTGGCCCAACTCATCCCTACTGACCAAAATTCCCGTCTAAGCTAGTCCCATTTGCCCGCATTTGGCTCACATCACTCTAAACCAGGGTTTCCCAAGCTGGGAAGCGCAAACCTGTAACCCTTGTCCGGTGGAAGGACATTCGACTTGGGAGCTGCGTAGCCTCAGTTGAGGTGAGCACTAGGCCTCAGGTCTCGGGCTGGCCTGCTGCTGCAGACCAGGTGAGAGGTGCAGAATCGCTACAGCGTGGTTGAGCTCGGCTGGGACCAGTGCTGCCCCCTGTGTTCGAGTGGTGGAATGACAGGCTGGGTTGCGTGCGTCTGTACACTGTCGGGAGACAGTACCATCGATTGCTGGACATTGTCGCTCAGAGACTTGGAATATGCTTCTTTACTCGATATTTCAAATTACGTTACTCACTATTTTTAAATGTTTTGCACCTTGGCCCCAGAGGAGCTCTGTCATGTTGAGCTGTTATCTACGTACGGTTTGAATGATAATTAAACTTGATTTGATTTTGATTCTATGTACAAACCACTCCGTGTGAAAAGGTTATCCCTCAGGTTCCTGTTGAATCTCTCCCATCTCACTTTAAGCCTATGCTGTTTAGTTCTTGCTCACCCAACTCTGACAAAACAGCTGTGTGCATTAACCCTACCAACACCCCTCATGATTTTATACACCTTCATTAAACACAGATTGACAAACAACCAATGTCCAAAGGGACAAACTTCACAAGTAAAAAATAATAATACTGAGAACACGAGTTGCAAAAAGTGAGCTTGGAAGGTGTAGAATCAATTCAATGTAGTTGTCTCTCAGAGTGGTAGTAACACCCTCCACTGCTCACCTGTAAAAGGTCATGAGTATCAGTGTGTATAATCCAGCTCTCTGCAGACTCCATAAATCTATTTTGATTAATGCACTGTTTAGATTAACCAGCACCTCAAACTCAAGATCATGGGCCCCTCCCACCTCAGGCACCCTCCTGCTGTCAGAAGCTCGCTCAGCCACCAGTCACCAATGTGACCCAAGTACGTGGCACAGAATGAGACCATAAGATAGGAGTAGAATTAGGACATTCAACCCTTTGAGTCAGCTCCACCCATAGCTGGTTTATTATCCCTCTCAAGCTTCTTCTCCTGCCTTCTCCCCGTAACCTTTGACACCCTTACTAATCAAGAACCTATCAATCTCTGCTTTAAAGGTATCCAATGATTTGGACTCCACAGCTGGCTGTGGCAATAAATTCCACAGATTCACTACCCTCTGCTCAAAATGGACACCCTTCTATTCTGAACCTGTGCACTCTGGTCCTAGACTCCACCCCGCTATAGGAAACATCCTCCCCACATCCACTCTATGCCGTCTAGTGGTGTAGTGGCATCGGTACTGGACTTCGGGACAAGTTTTCCCGGGTTCGAATCTGGCCGGCTCCTTCTGTACTAGTTTGAACGTCAAGCTAGCAACTTGGTCTCATAAAAAACAGATAAATGCTAAAGAAACGGCAAGGTGTCGCCCGACATGCCACAGTGCGCATAGAGGAACAACAACATCCCCTCTATCCAGGACTTACAATGAGATCACCCCTCATTCTTCTAAACTCCAGTGAATACACTCCAAACCACCCCCCCGCCAAGAAAAATACCATCAAGCTTCATCTAAAATGGGTAATATAAATTCCTGTTTAATGCCTTTGCTTGATAGCAATAATGTTATCTAATTTTGGAAATTATTACAGAGGAGTTTGATTGAATTTAATGTTGTAATTATTCCTGCAATGACTGATGCCAATTCACATTTCATTAGCCTGGTATTATAGCTAATCCCCATTTTATATTGTTGCACGGATCACGTTGACTCTGCTCCTCTTCAAGGTTACCTCATCCTTGGATTTCCCTGCTCGCTCCAGGAACGGAATCTGGTTCAGTATTCTTCCCCAGGCTCGCTCTGACGCTGAGGAAAGGCTACAGTGGCCTTGCCAGTTCCTCGCTGCTCGCACCATCTTTTCATTTGCTTCTTACTCCAGGGTTGTGAAATCTCTGACCTAACCGTCTCTTCAACCTTGCCCTTCCCTCATGTGCTTGCATTTATCGTAGAGGGCCCGTTCTCAAAAAATAATGGGCCAGAGTGCAGGAAGGAGGCAGAGGGCGTAGTCTCATGCCGTCAGCAGACTAACCTCTCGCTCGTTCTCAGCAAAACAGAAGAGCTGAATGGGTGGAGGAGTATGCATGCATGTCAGTATCAATGGTGCTGAGGTGGAGATTCAAAGTAAATTTATCATCAAATTACGTACATGTCGTCATATACTACCCGGAGATTAACTTACTTGTAGGCATTCACGGTAGAACAGAGAAATACAAAAGAGTCGAGGGAAAACTGCACACAAATACTGACTGACAGCCAATCTGCAAAAGAAGACAAACTACAATACAAAAATAAATAAATAAACAAGCCAATCAATCTATAAATGAATAAATTGATAGATAGATAGATAGATAGATAGATAGATAGATGGATGGATGGATGGATGGATGGATAGATAGATAGATAGATAGATAGATAGATAGATAGATAGATAGATAGATAGATAGATAGATAGATAGATAGATAGATAAATAAATAATCCTGAGAACATGAGTTGTAGAGTCCCTGAAAGAGAGATCATAGGTTGTGGAATCAGTTCAGAATTAATATGAGTGAAGTAGCCTAATTGCTGAGGAGTAATAACTGTTCCTAAACCTGGTAGTGTGGGATATAAGTACCTCCTTCCTGATGGCAGCAGTGAGAAGAGAGCATAGTCTGGTGGTTGAAAGCTTCAAGTTCTTAGATATAAATGTTATCAACACTTTGTTGATGTTGGAGCTGATTGTGGACTACAGAAGGAATGGAGACAGGCTAACCCCTATTGACATGAATGGATCTAGGGTTGAGAGGGTGAACAGCTTTAAGTTCCTCTGCATACACATCACTGAGGATCTCACATGCAAAAGCACCACTTTCACCTCAGACGGTTGAAGAAGTTCTGCATGAGTTCCCAAATCATAAGGACATTCTACAGGAGCACAATTGAGAGCATCCTGACTGGCTGCATCACTGCCTGGTACGGGAACTGTACCTCCCTTAATCGCAGGACTCTGCAGAGAGTGGTGTGGACAGCCCAGCGCATCTGTAGATGTGAACTTCCCTCTATTCAATACATTTACAGAGACAGCTGCATACAAGGGGCCCAAAGGATCATTGAGGACCCGAGTCACCCCAACCACAAACTGTTCCAGCTGCTACCATCCGGGAAATGATACTGCAGCATTAAAGCCAGGACCAACAAGCTCTGGGACAGCTTCTTCCACCAGACCCTCAGACTGATTAATTCATGCTGATACAATTGTACTTCTATGCTATATCGACTGTCCTGTTGTACATACTATTTATTACAAATTACACATTGCACATTCAGACGGAGACGTAATGTAAGGATTTTTACTCCTCATGTCTATGAGGGACGTAAGAAATAAAGTCAACTCAACTCAATTCAATTCAATCCTGATTCAGCCATATAAGAGGTATGTCCAGGAAATTGCCTCAAAAGGCTAAGGAAATTCAACATGTCTCTGATGACCCTCGTGACTTTTTATAGATGCACCATAGAAAGAATCCTATCTGGATGCATCCGAACTTGGTACACCCCAAGCTCAAGGACAGCTGCAATCCCACTGTTGATAAGACTAGTAAGTAGCCCCCATGCACTATAAGATGGAATCTTGACCTCACAATCTACCTCATCATACCCTTGCTCTTGTCTAACTCCACTTCATTTTCTCTGTAACTGGAGCACAACATTCAGTGGCCACTTTATTAGGTACACCTGTACACCTGCTTGTTAATGCAGATATCTAATCAGCCAATCGTGTGGCAGCAATTCAATGCATAAAAACATGGAGGCATGGTCAAGAGGTTCAGTTGTTGTTCAGACCAAACATCAGAATGGGGAAGAAATGTGATCCAAGTGACCTTGACCATGGAAGAATCGTTGGCGCCAGACGGGGTGGTTTGAGTATCTCAGAAACCGCTGATCTCCCAGGATTTTCACCCACAACAGTCTCTAGAGTTAACAGAGAATGGTGAGAAAAAAGTGTGGGTGAAAATGTTTTGTTATTGAGAGAAGCCAGAGGAGCCAATCACAATCAAGAGAGAATCTGCAGCTACCGGAAATCCAAGCAACACACACAAAATGCTGGAGGAACTCAGCAGGCCAGGCAGCATCTATAGAAAAGAGTACAGTCGATGTTTCGGGCTGAAACCCTTCGGTGGGGGGGGGGGGGGGGAGCTCAGAGGAGAATGGCCAGACAGGTTCAATCTGACAGGAAGGCAACAGTAACTCAAATAATCACACGTTACAACAGTGGTGTGCAGAGGAGTATCTCTGAATGCACAATATAGTGAACCTTGAAGCGGATGGGCTACAGCAGCAGAAGACCATGAACATACACTCAGTGGCCGCTTTTTTAAGTACAAGAGGTACCTAATAAAATGGCAATTGAGAGTTATTTCTGCTTTTTGTTATTGTTTTTCCTTTGTACCACCTCAGTGTACTCAGACATGAAATGGTCTGCATGGATGACATGCAAACAAACGTTTCTCACCGTACCTTGAGACACGTAGCAACAGTAAACCAACTACCTGTTACTGATGACAAATTCTAGTGCCTTGTGTTGCCCTAAAGAATAAATATTGAGCTGTACACAAGAAGAGTGCCATATTTTTCTTCTGAATAGTGCCTTATTCCCGGGCAAGTAGCTCCAGAGTAATGAAACTTGCTATTCGTATGGCATTCAAAGCATGACATATATCCGTGAAAGTGGTGGCACCGGTAGATAAGGTCGCAAAGAGAGTTTTTGGTACATTGGCCTTCATCAATCAAATTTTTGTGTACAGGAGTTGGGTTGTTATATTGACGTATAGGGTATTGGTGAGTCCAAATTCGAAGTATTATGTGCATTTCTGCTCACCTACCAACAGGAAATGTATCAATGAGATTGAAAGAGTGCAGAGAAAATTTACAAGGACGTGATTTATAGGGAAAGGTTGAAAAGGTTAAGACTATTTCCTGGAGCAGAGAAGAATGATGAGAGATTTGATGCAGGTATAAAATTTATGAGGAGTAAATACAAGCAGGCTTTTTCGACTGAGGTAGGGTGAGACGAGAACTAGAGGTCATAGGTTAAGGGTAAAAGGTGAAAGGTTTAAAGGGTACATGAGGGGACCTTGTTCACTTAGCAGGGGTTGTAGTGTGGAATGAGCTGCCAGCAGAAAAGGTGGATGTGGGTGTGTTTGCAACACAGGAGAAGCTTGGTACGTGGATGGGAGGGTTTGAAGAGCTATGGTCCAGGTGCAAGTCAGTGGGACTAAGCAGAACGTGAGTTTGTCATGGACTAGATGGACTGAAGGATCTGATTCTGTGTTGTAGTACTCTATGAGTTTACTGCCCATTAATGCCACTGGTGTTTAGGGCAGCAATGAAGCTCCTCCATCTCTGGAGGTGTTCCAGGATTCCTTCATCATCTCAGCACTTTCCTTTCAGTTTCCACCACTGTCAGTCATGCAAGTCCCAGGTGGAGACTCAGGAACACCGTCGCACTCAGATGTAGAAGGATTCTTTTTTGCTGTATCCGTAGCAATATTGCTTTACCAGCCAGGTTTGTTATCCCTGAGCTGAACTCTCGAACTCGGAGGACTGGCAAGCCGCTCTCAGTCTGGCCTCTACCCTTTGACCCTTTTGGCATGGTGACCTTACTGAGAGCCAAAGCATAAAGCCCTGAGTCCAGGTCATTGAGTGTCACGACACACACTTATCCGCACCAGCTTCCGAGATTTATACGCTCTAACTGCTGGAGTATGGATTGCTGATGCAGCTCCTTTAATGATTCAGATCCGTTCCACTAATTGCCAATCATGTTTTGGGTGCCAAGGACTGAGCATTTAAGGTGCTCCTGAAAAGAGGTTCAGTGCCCAATCATAAGCCATTTTGTCTAGTATTTGTTTTGAGCTCGGGTTCTCAATCCGGTTTGAGACCGCGTCTCGATCCTAGTCTCGGATACTCCAACATTTGTGTCCAAGCAATCCTTGTCAAGGACTCTCGTCACAGTATGAATGAGCCAGTGTAGACCCAGTGGGATATCAGGGTCTTTTGTCTGCTGTGACCAGCCACAGTGAAGATATTTCCTGACAGAGCCTAGAGATATATGATCTCCAGGTAGCCATTGGCCAACTTTTGCAAGGAGGAAGCTGGAGTCGCTTGGGAGAACCAGTCGGTCTCACTCTGGAGCCAGTACATCTTCCAACCCTAGAGAGGTTAGACAGTGATCCAGGTTCTTGCCACAGCTTCCTCTCCCAATGCTCATTAGTATTTGAACTCCAGCCATCCCGGTTCCCTTCAGAGAGTGGAAAGGTGGCCTTCATTGTCTCTCTCCTGACTGGAAGAGCCCTGGCCTGGGCCACCACACATTGGGAACACAAGTCGGAGATTTCCTCGGATTCAAAGGAATTCATGGCCACCATTAAAGTGGTTTTTCATCAGAGCCAGAGACAGCCAAGCTTCAGACCACCTGATGAAGATTCGATGGGGGGACGGTCAGCAGACAACTACGTGATTGAATTTCAGACCTTGGCTCAGGAGAGCGGTTGGAATGGAGAGGCCCCAGCCGTACTAAGGATTCCCAGATAAACTGAAGGATAGCCTTGGATTGGGAGAGTCAGCAGAGAACTTAGTGGTTCTGGCTGACCAGTCCATCTGTCTTGGTAATCGTCTAGTAGAGCGAGAGTGGGACTACGCCATGAGGGTTAGCCTGAGCCCAGACTCATCACATTGTTGATCCATTCCCCAATCTTGGGCCTCGACCAGCCGTCACCTGCTCAAGGTCCAGTCGAACCCATGCAGGTTGGTTGCACTGGACTCTCTGCCGATGAGAGGTCAGGGCGCCAGAGTCAAGGTTGCTGCTTTTACTGTGGGGAAGAAGGTCACTTGCAGGCTGAATGTTCAAAGTTGCAGCCACCTGGGAACTGCTAAGACCATCCAGTGTGAGGAGGACTGTGACGGTAGCAGCAATTACGCCCAGTCCCCATGGATTCTGGTTTCATGCCGAAGGCAGAATTTACCTGGGGTAAGAACCTGAGGCAGGTAAAGGCTTTTGCGGACTGTGGGGCAGTGGGTAACTCTCTGGATAGAGGAACCGCCGTCAATTCGACATACCACTGCAAGAGTTTTTTTCTGCCCTTGCCTACAACTGTCTTGGAGAGCCACCCGCCATTTCTGGGCAGATCCAGCAACGGACTGTGGTGTTGCGGATAAGGATAGAGAAGCATGTAGAAGACATGAGTTTCTACATTATTGACCCTCCACTCATACCCCTGATCCTCAGGTACCCTTGGCTGTCCAAGCATAACCCATCCATGGACCAGAGGGAGGGGAGTATCACTGTCTGGTCCAGCCATTGTAAGAGGGTTTGCTTTCAGCTTGGTATTCCAACCCCCAGACTCAGCCGAGACCAGCGGCCAACGAGGGGACAGACTTCTGCTCAGGGTAACCCAGAGCCTTCAGGAGACTCAGTCCTACCTTCAAGGGAAGGCCTGGGTGAGTCCCAACCCAGTCAAGACAGGGGTGCACAGGAATGAGATCTCTAGTTCAGGAACAAACCAGGGAGACGCCCAAGCAGCTAAGTCGAAGTCCTCCAGTTGCCAGCTCCCATCTAAGTCCTTGGAACCCAGTCCCTCCAGCACAAGGACCATTTGTCGCACCTCGCTGCCAATGTCTGAGGAGACGGATGAGGATTTGGACTGTGATTTCACTGAAAACTTTTGTGGACATAAAGGTGAGACTCTGGGATCTGCCGAAGCACCTCAGCTACCAACGGAGTCTCAAAGTCATCCTCGGAGGAAGGTTCAGGATAATTGCAGCACCCAAAATGGTAGAAATTCTTCCATCTACAACCACTTGTAGGAGGTCTTCAGTAAGGGAAACCTTCAATTCTTCCACTGCATCAACCCTGCAACTGTGCAATAGACCTACTGCCAGGTACGTTTCCTCCACGGGGTCCATTATACGTACTCTCAGGCTTGGAGGAAGAGCTATGATGAGTACATTAAGGAGGCTTTTTCTCTGAGATTCATTCAGCCCTCCTCCTCTCCAGCCAGCGATGACTTCTTCTTTGTACAACAAGGATGGGTGTCTGAGGCCTTGCATTGATTATAGAGGGCTGAATCACATAATAGTGAAGAATTGTTGTCCTCTTCCAGTCATGAACACTGCTTTCGAGATTCTCCAAGGGACAAGAGTATCCTCGAAGCTGGACTTGTGAGGTGCATACAATTAGGTTCGCATAAAGGAGGGTGACGAGTGGAAGACGGCATTCAACACAGTGACAGGGCACAATGAGTTCCTGGTCATGCCCTTTGACCTCGTGAACGTGCCAGCAGTTTTTATAAACAACTTGCTCCGGGATGCTCTCCATAAGTTTGCCTTCAACTACTTGGATTGACATCCTAATTTTCTCAAAGCCCATAGACGAGCATGTCTCTCACATCAGAGATATCCTAAAGAGGCTTCTCGATCATGGACTTTGCATCGAGCTGGAGAAGTCTGAATTTCACATAATCACTATTTCTCTTGTGGGCTTCATTCTCTCTAATGGCAAACTCAAGATGGACCCTAGTAAGACGCGGGCAATCGGAGGTTGGACACTACCATCCAGTATGAAGCAGGACCAACAATTCCTGGAATTGGCCAACTTTTATTGAAAGCTTATCAGGAACTTCAGCTCTGTGGTGACTCTGCTGATGGCTCTGACCAAGAGATCCAGAGGTCCTTTTGTTTGGACTACCAAAGTGGAGGCTGCTTTCGCAGAGCTCAAACAGCAGTTCGTGACAACCCCCATTTTGGTTGCACCTAACCTGGACCTTCCCTTCATCATGGAAGTGGCTGCCTCAGACATCAGAGTGGGTGTCGTGTTGTCTCAATGGGCACCTTTGGACAATAAACTGCTTTCCTTTCCAGTTCACCTCTGCCAGGCAACCATCCCTGGCCGAGGCGAACTATGACACTGGAAATAGAGAGCTGCTCACGGTCAAGTTGGCTCTGGAAGGATGGCACCACTGGCTCGAGGGGGCTTCTATCGTAGAGACCAACCGCAAGAAGCTGGCTTATATTCAGGAGGCCAAAAGACTGAATTCCAGGCAGGCCAGGTGGTCTTTTTTCTTTAACTGCTTTAGTTTTATCCTTACCTATAGACTGGGATCTCAGCATCAGAAGCCAGATGCCTTGTCCCATCAGTTTGATGAACCCAACCAAGAAAAGCAGCCTGCCACCATTTTGCCCCAAGCCAAGGTCATAGCACCAATTCATTGGGGAATCGATACACTTGTTTGCAAGGACCAGGCACAGGGGGAGATTCCTTAGAACAGCCCTGTCGGTTGGCTGTCCATTCCTGGTCATGCCCAGTCTCAGGTTCGTCAATGGGGGCATGCGTCGAGATTGGCATCTCACTCATAGATTGCCAGGACCCGTCCATTCATTAAGAGAAGATATTGGCTGCCTGGAATGGTGAGGGAGGTCCGTCAATATGTGCAGGCAGCGACGTGTGCGCCCGGAACAAGGAGCCTCACACCCATCCTCAAGGGCTCCTTCACTCTCTGCCTGTTCCAGAAAGACCATGAGCTCACATCTCCATGGACTTTGTCATGGGTCTTCCTCCTTCCAGGGGGAAGACCTTTATCATTGTAATTGTGGGTCATTTTTCGAAGGCCTGCAAATTCATCGCCTAGGACAGCCTTCCATCTGCAGTGGAGACGGCCAAGATTGTCTTGCAACAGGTCTTCAGGATCCAGTTTTCCAGTAGACACTGTGGAAGATCACAGTGCGCAATTTGCATCACATTTCACAGAGGTGAAATGCCATTGGTCATTGGAAAAGTGTTAGGCTACAGTCGGTCAACGATCGGAACAATTTTAAAGGATAACGGATAAAGTGAGAATAATGGAGCATGTGAAAGGCTCTGCCCCGATGAAAGTTACAATTATTACTAAGCAATGCAGTTGTTTAATTATTGGAATACATACATTTCTTAAGTGTTTTGTACGCATAGAAAGGTAAAATATATACTATATACTAAGACAAACGTTTGACTAACTGACGCTAAATAATACCGGATGTACTTGTTCCGACTTACGTACAAATCCGACTTAAAGACGGACTCAGGAACGGAACTCATACGTAACCCAGGGACTGCCTGTATTCTATTGGTTGCAACACACACAAAATGCTGGTGGAACGCAGCAGGCCAGGCAGCATCTATAGGAAAAAGTACAGTCGCTGTTTCGGGCTGAGACCCTTCATCAGGATTAATGGAAAAAAGGAGATAGTAAGAGATTTGAAAGTGGGAACGGGAGGGGGAGACCCAAAATGATAGGAGAAGACAGGAGGGGGAGGGATGAAGCTAAGAGCTGGGAAGTTGATTGGCAAAAGGGATACACAGCTGGAGAAGGGGGAGTATCATAGGACGAAAGGCCTTGGAAGAAAGAAAGGGGGAGGGGAGCACCAGAGGAAGATGGAGAACAGACAAGGAGTTATTGTGAGAGGGAAAGAGAGAGAAAAAAAATTTTAATTAAAAATTAGAGATGGGGTAAGAAGGAGAGGAGGGACATTAACAGAAGTTAGAGAAATCAATGTTCATGCCATCAGGTTGGAGGCTACCCAGACGAAATATAAGGCGTTGTTCCTCCAACCTGAGTGTGGCTTCATCACGTCAGTAGAGGAGGCCATGGATAGACAAATTGGAATGGGAATGGGACGTGGAATTAAAATGTGTGGCCACTGGGAGATCCTGCTTCCTCTGGTGGACCGAGCGTAGGTGTTCAGCGAAACAGTCTCCCAGTCTGCGTCGGGTCTCACCAATATATAAAAGGCCACACCGGGAGTACCGGACGCAATATACCACACCAGCCGACTCACAGGTGAAGTGTTGCCTCACATAGAAGGACTGTCTGGGGCCCTGAATGGTAGTGAGGGAGGAAGTGTAAGGGCAGGTGTAGCACTTGTTCCGCTTACAAGGATAAGTGCCGGGAGGGAGATCAGTGGGAAGGGATGGGAGGGACGAACGGACAAGGGAGTCGCGTAGGGAGCGATCCCTGCAGAATGCAGAAAGAGGGGGGCAGGGAAAGATGTGCTTGGTAGTGGGAACCCGTTGGAGGTGGCGGAAGTTATGGAGAATTATATGTTGGACCCGAAGGTGGGTGGGGTGGTAGGTGAGGACAAGAGGAACCCTATCTCCAGTGGGATGGCAGGAGGATGGGGTGAGAGCAGATGTGCTTGAAATGGGAGACTCTATTGGTTGGTTGGATTTAAAGATCAACTTTATTTGCCACATATGCATTGAAATATCAGAACAGTGAAATGTATCATTTGCTTTAAATCAACTCAGCGAGGATTGTGCAGGGCAGCCCACAAGTGTCGCCATGCTTCCAGCACCAGTAAATAGATCACGATGTCTAATACAGAGTGGCTTCAATTTGGCTGTTACAGTCTGCCATAATCCAGGAGGAAATGATGATTAATATGTGCAATACCTGAGCAGGGACCAGTGATTACAGAAAGGATGGGTCAGTGTCGATTACTGAGTATTGATAGTGTAATAGGTCATTGTACCTAGTCAGGGGATAGCAGTAATGACATTGAAACACCAGACAGCTGCAGCATGCATCACAGTAGATCCATCCATAAGCACTGATTTCTGGTCAAATTAATGCAAGGACACTTGTTTTGACTCGTTGCAAGTTGTCTGGCTAACAAAGCTACTTGGATGAGAGGTTGGACAGACTTGGGCTGTTTTCTCTGGAGCAGAGATCTCGGATTATGCGAGGCATAGACAGAGTAGACAGACAGCATACTTTACCCAGGGTCGAAATATCTAATAGCAGACTTAGGCGAGAGGCGGTAATTTTAAAGGAGATGTGCGGGGCAACGTTTCGTACACAGAGAGTGGTGGATGCCTGGAATGCGCTGCCTGGGGTGGCGGTAATGGCAAATATATTAGGGACTTTTAAGAGACATTTAGAGAGGCACATAGATGTGAGGAATATGGACATTGTGTAGGCAGGAGAGATTAGTTAGCCATTCAATTACTATTTTGTTTGGTTTAGCACAACATTGTGGGCTGAAGGGCCTATTTCTGCCCTGTAAAATGTTCTATGTTCTATGTTTTGGTCTGCTATCAATTGTAAGGACTTGGAATGGAACATGCTAGAGTGGAACATAGAACATGCAAACCACAGACCAATACAGCACAGTATGGGCCATTCAGACCATGATCAATCTAAACCTTCAATCCTACATAGCTCACAGCCCTCCAGTTTTCCTACATTACGTGCCTTTCTACAGTCTGCCTCAACGACAATCGTCCAGTAGCATTTGCATCCATTGTGAGGAAGTGCTTTGAGAGGTTGGTCATGAAGCATATTAACTCCTGCCAGAGAAGTGGCTTGGATCCACTCCAATTTGCCTCCTGTCACAACAGGTGTCTCAACTCTCGACTCATTCCATAATCTATGGATTCACTTTCAAGGACCCTGCAAATCACCTTCTCAGTATTGTTTATTTACTTTTCGTATTTTCACAGTTTGTCTTCTTTTGCTTATTGGCTGTCAGTCTTTCATTGATTCTGTTATAGAAACATAGAACCATGGAAATCTACAGCACATTACAGGCCCTTTGGCCCACAATGTTGTGCCGACCATGTAATCTACTCTAGAAACTGCCTAGAATTTTCCTACCACATGCCCTCTAGTTTTCTAAGCTCCGTGTACCTAAGAGTCTCTTAAAATTCCCTATTGTACCCGCCTCTACTACTGTTGCTGGCAGTGCATTCCACGCACCCACCACTCTCTGTGTAAAAAACTTACCTCTGACATCTCCCTTCTACCTGCTTCCAAGCACCTTAAAATGATGCCCCTCGTGTTAGCCATTTTTCCCTTGGAAAAAGTCTCTGACTATTCATGTGATCAATGCCTCTCATCATCTTCTACACCTCTATCAGGTCACCTCTCATCCTCCGTCGTTCCAAGGAGAAAAGGCCGAGTTCACTCAACCTATTCTCATAAGGTATATTCCCGTTCTATAGAATATGTGTATGCTCACGAGAGAATGAATCTATATATGTGGTGACACGTATGTACTTTGATGATGTGTAGTGTGTAGCGTAGGCCTCTGTTAGTCTCGTGAGACCATGGATTTTCGCCTTGGAAAGTTTCCAGGGCGCAAGCCTGGGCAGGGTTGTGTGGAAGACCGGCAGTTGCCCAAGCTACAAGTCTCCCCTCTCCACGGCACCGATGTTGTCCAAGGGCATTGATAATAAACTTACTTGGAACTTTGTACTTTGTACTTTTTTTGTGTGCTGCTCTTCATTGATTCTATTGATTGCATTGCTTTGTTCTGCTATGAATACCTGCAAGAAAATTAATCTCAAGGTAGTATATGGTGATAATAAATTCACTTTGACTTTGACTTGGAATCACTAAGAGTCTTTAAAAGTCGCGAATGAATCACTCTACCATTGCCCCCAGCAGTGTGTTTTAGGCGCCCACCACTTTCTGTGTAGAAAGTCTATCCTAATCTTTCTTCTACTCACTGTAAACCATGTTTATCTGATATCGGCCAATGCCATCTGGGAAAAAGGTAAGGCTGCTCACCTCTGTAGACACGGAAATGTTTACAGATGATGGAAGTACAGAGTGACAAAATGCTGGAGGAACGCAACAGGTCAGGCAACATCCATAGAAATGAATAAACAGTCAACGTTTTAGGCTAAGACTGTTCTCCAGGAATGAGAAGGAAGGGGGATGATGAAGAAGAAGAAGGTTGGGGAGGGGAGGGGAGGGGAAGGAGGATAGCTAGAAGGTGATAGGTGAAGCCAAGTGGGTGGGAAAAGTAGAGCTGGAGAGAAAGAACCTGATAGGAAAGGACAGTGGACCATAGGAGAAAGGGAAGGATGAAGGGAAGTTTTTTTTAACCAGAAAGAGAAATCAATATTCATGCTATCGGGTTGGAGGGTACCCAGAAGGAATATAAGGTGTTGCTCCTCCACCCTGAGTGTGGCCTCATCTTGGCACACAAGAGGAGGCCCTGGATCAACATGTCGGAGCAGGAATAGGGATCAAAATTAAAACGTTTGTCCACCAGGACGTTCTGCTGTTGACAGATGGAGCGTAGGTGCTTAACGAAACGGTCCCCCAATTTACACAGGTTTCACCAGTGTAGAGGAGGCCACATTGGGAGCACCGGACACAATAGACAACCCCAGCAGATTCACAGGAGACGTGTTGCCTCTACTGGAAGGACTGTTTGGAGCCCTGAATGGAAGTGAGGGAGGAGGTGAATGGACAGATGTTCACTCTATATAGATAGATAGATAGATACTTTATTCATCCCCATGGGGAAATTCAACTTTTTTTCCAATGTCCCATACACTTGTTGTAGCAAAACTAATTACATACAATACTTAACTCAGTAAAAAATATGATATGCATCTAAATCACTATCTCAAAAAGCATTAATAATAGCTTTTAAAAAGTTCTTAAGTCCTGGCGGTTGAATTGTAAAGCCTAATGGCATTGGGGAGTATTGACCTCTTCATCCTGTCTGAGGAGCATTGCATTGATAGTAACCTGTCGCTGAAACAGCTTCTCTGTCTCTGGATGGTGCTATGTAGAGGATGTTCAGAGTTTTCCATAATTGATCATAGCCTACTCAGCGCCCTTCGCTCAGCTACCGATGTTAAACTCTCCAGTACTTTGCCCACGACAGAGCCCGCCTTCCTTACCAGCTTATTAAGACGTGAGGCGTCCCTCTTCTTATGTTTGTCATAATTTCCCACACATCTATCAAGTCACTTCTCATTCATCATCGCTCCAAAGGGAGAAGCCCAAATTTGCTTAGTCTTCCCTCTCATGACATGTGCACTACTCTGTGTGGCATCCTGGTAAGTCTCCTCTGAAACTTCTCTAAAGCTTCCACGTCCTTCCTGTAATGAGGCAATACACTCTGTAAGAAACTGATAATAGTAGTGATAGTAACTTTATTTATAGAGCACTTTTCATATGCACGATGTTGTTCAAACATGAAAATAAAATAGAAAATAAAAATAAATATGAAAGTTTAAGATAAAAAAGATGTTAGTTAAAGGCAAGGTTAAATAAATATGTTTTCAACTGATGTTTAAAAGTGTCTATTGAGTCTGCATCCCTTATAGTTTTAGGAATTGAATTCTGCAGTTTATGAGCGCAGTTCACGAAAGCTGGCCTGTCAGCTATCTTTTGAGGGAGTTTGTTTAAATTTACGAGACCGGCAGAAGACCCAAGAGCTCAAGCAGGAGTATAAAACAAAAACGATTCCGTGATGCCATCCAATCCCAGACCATTAAGAGATTTAAAAGCAAGCAGGAGAACTTTAAAATCAATTCTAAAGGTTACAGGAAGAGCAGCTCGGATGGAAGTGATATGCTCCTTCATCCTAGTTTTAGTTAAAACTCTAGCAGCGGCATTCTGAATGAGATAAAATTTGTCAATTGATCCCTATGAACAGTATTCATTTGTGAAATTTGTTGCCACGTGCAGCTGTGGAGGCCAGGTTGTTGGGTGTATTTAAGGCAGAGATTGATAGGTTCTTGATTGGACATGGCATCAAAGGTTATGGGGTTGAGGAGGAGAAAAAAGAAGGATCAACCATGATTGAATGGCGGAGCAGACTCAATGGGCCAAATAGCCTAATTCTGCCCCTATGTCTTATGGTCCTATAGTCTACACAAGACAACTTTTTCACTGTACCTCATTACATGTGACAATAATAACTTGTTTACTGCCTATTACTCCACTGGCATTTAGGGCAGCAATAAAGATTCTCCATCTCCTCTGGTGTTCAGGGCATCCTTCTTCATATCATTAGCTTTCTCTCTGCTTTCACTACCGTCAGTCATGCAAATCCCAGATGGAGACTCGGGAATACTGTTGCACTCAGATGTGACAACAGGATTCTTCATTGCTGTTTCCATAATAATTTAGTTTTACCAGTCAGGGTTGTTAGCCCTGAGCTGAATCCCTGGACCCTAAAGGTCCGGTGGACCACTCTTGGGCTGACCTCTACCCTTTGAACTTTTTGGCAAGGGTGACCTTACCAAGAGCCAAAGCATAAAGGCTTGACTCCAGGCCACACAGCTGTCTGGGTCATTGAGGCACGCAAGCCTCCAAACCACGACAAGGTTATGGTCCTCTTGAAGGGATAATAATAAACCATTTCCAATTTCATTTCCATCTTGATTGACATGAACACGTTGGGCCAAAGGGCCTTTTTCCATGCTGTATGTCTCTATAAATCTCCCCAAAATAGCCTGAGGATGTGTGCCTGATGTGGAAACTAATGACAAAATTTAAGTGTAACTCACACCAGAGAAATGCTGGTTACATTATGAAGTGATAAGAGTATTAAAGTAATGCAGCAAGAAAAGCAAGCCCTTCATCCCAAATCACCCATGCCAACCAAGGCGCCCATCTAATCTCATCCTTTTTGCCCATGTTTGTGAATCTTCCCACCGGGAAAAAGACTATTTTCAATTACTGCACAACTAAATTTCCTAGCCATGGAGATTACAGCTCAGAACAGTGGTGGTCAAGTTATTGGAGAAGATCCTGAGTGGCAGGATTCATAAGCATTTGGAGAGACATAATCTGATTAGGGATAGTCAGCATGGCTTTGTCAAGGGCAGGTTGTGCCTTACGAGCCTGATTGAATTCTTTGAGGATGTAACAAAACACATTGATGAAGGTAGAGCAGTGTATATGGATTTCAGTAAAACATTTGATTAGGTTCCTATGCAAGGCTCATTCTGAAAGTAATCAGACGTGGGATCCAAGGAGACCTTACTTTGTGGATCGCGAATTGGTTTGCCCACAGAAGGCAAAGGCAAAGGGTAGTTGTAGATAGTTCATAGTCCGCATGGAGGATGGTGACCAGTGGTGTTCCACAGGGATCTGTTCTGGGACTCCTCCTCTTTGTGATTTTTATGAATGACCTGGATGAATTGAATTTACTTTATTACAGGCAGTCCCCGGGTTATGAATGAGTCCCATCCCTGAGTCCATCTTTAAGTCAGATTTGTACGTAAATCGGAACCGGTAATGTTACAGCTATATAAGACCTTAGTCAGACCCCACTTGGAGTACTGTGTTCAGTTCTGGTCACCTCACTACAGGAAGGATGTGGATACTATAGAGAGAGTGCAGAGGAGATTTACAAGGATGTTGCCTGGATTGGGGAGCATGCCTTATGAGAATAGGTTCAGTGAACTCAGCCTTTTCTCCTTGGAGCGATGGAGGATCAGAGGTGACCTGATAGAGGTGTTTGAGATGATGGGGGTCATTGATCGTGTGGATAGCCAGAGGCTTTTTCCCAGGGCTGAAGTGGCTATCACGTGGGGCATAGTTTTAAGGTACTTTAAAGTAGGTACAAGGGGGATGTCAGAGGGAGGTTTCTCACACGGAGGATGATGGGTGTGTGGAATGCACTGCTGGTTACGATGGTTGAGGCAGATACAATAAGGTCTTTTAAGAGACCTTTAGATAGGTGCATGGAGCTTAAAAAAATAGAGGGCTATGTAGTAGGGAAATTCTAGAGTAGGTTACATAGTCGGCACAACATTGTGGGCCAAAGGGCCTGTAATGTGCTGTAGATTTCTATGTTTCTAACAAGGGATTGATCAGTAATAGAATCAGAATCTGGTTTATTACTGGCATGTGTCATGAAATTTGTTGTTTTGCAGCAGAAGTACATTGCAATGCATAATAAAAATACTATAAATTACCATGTGAAGTACATCGTCACTATGTGCCATGTCGTATGACGTGGCTGATCACGGTCTTTTCATGACCGTGATTGGTCTCGGCAAATTTTTCTACAGAAGTGGTTTGCCATTGCCTTCTTCTGGGAAAAATCCTTACAACATAAGACAGGTGACCCAGGATATTATCAATACTCTTCAGAGATTGTCTGCCTCGTGTCAGTGGTCTCATAACCAGGACTTGTGATAAGCACCAGCTGCTCAAACGACCATCCACCACCTGCTCCCATGGCTTCACGTGTCTCCGATCGGGGGGGTGGGGGAAAAGGGAAGCTATGCAGGTGCGACACCTTACCCAAGGGTGACCTGCAGGCTAGCAGAGGGAAAGAGCACCTTACACCTCCTTTGGTAGAGACATAACTCTACCCTACCAACCAAGTATATATATAGATAAATTAATATGTAAATTAAATAAATTGTGCAAAAAGTGAGCAAAAAAGGAATAAAAATCATCAGGTAGTGTATATGGGTTCAATGCCCATTCAGAAACTTGATGGGAGAGGGGAAGAAGCTGTTCCTAAAATGTTGAGTGAGTGTCTTCAGGCTCCTGTACCTCCTCCCTGAGGTAACAGTGAGCAGAGGGCATGTCTTGGGTGATGGGTGCCCTTTATGATGGATGTCACCTTTTTGAGATACAAAGATATGTGGAGGGGCAGCTAGTAATGAGGAAGCAGGGATTTTGCAAATGGATTTGGACCAGTTAGGAGAACGTGCAAAGATGGAATACAGACCAAGGAAGTATACGGTCATACACATCTACAGAAGGAATTAAGGCTGAGAATGGTTTTTTTTTTAACAGGGAGTAAATTCAAAAATCAGAAGCGTTACGAACTGTAACGTTTTAGAAACAAACCAACAGCAATAGATTACACCTGGAGTCTGGTTTTAATGTTAAAACCACTATCTTTATTAGCATCTACTTATAATATTGTTACTTAAACAAGATAAACAAAAGTTAGCAGTGCTATGTGCGTAAATGTGTGTAAATATAACTCCCAAACTATTGAGCCTGGAGGGACAAGGCTTAGATTCTTGAGATGGTAAAGTAGGAAAGTTCAATAATCCAAGGAATAAATGATGGGAGAGAGATATTTATAATCCAAGGTAAAACGTAGAGAGAAGGCAATTGCGTTGAATTCCACAGGTTCCACGGTGGTAATTAATAAATATCAGTGGTCGAAGGTCCTCTGTTGAGCCGCTCCAAATCCACATACGATTTACCACCAAGCGATCTGTCACAGGGATGTCAAGGGGTTATCGCATAAACCTACCCAGGCAAGGGTTAACTTCGAGGGGTCCCACAGGACATTCCTAAATCCACTCCTATGGATTATATGAAGTGACAGCCACACATTTGATGTGCACTGGATCGATAATCAACCCACCCTCGTGGGTATGGCAGAGTTCCAGATTCCCAGCCTCGACAAGCTGGAGAGGCTACCCTTTCCAGGTTTGCCCCGCTCTCTCTCTCTCTCTCGTTCCGACTCCCGACTGTGACGGTCTGTGTCCTCGTTTTAAAGGCAAACAAGCTGTGAGTCAGTCAGGGAACAGCATCACAGTCCTGCCTCACTGAAGCGCTCTTTTAAAGTGACAGTCCACAGTAAACGAAACCTGCGGGTTTGTAACAGAAGTGCAAAGGGTTTGGGAGTCCTTGGGCAGGATCCTCGAGTGCAGGCTGAGTCAGTGGTGAGGAAGGAAAGTGCAATGTTAGCTTTCATTTCAAGAGGTCTAGAATATAATTGTTACATGGTTTATAGGTGGGTCAGTGGGACTCGGTGAGAGTAAGTGTTTGGCACGGACTAGAAGGGCCGAGATGGCCTGTTTCTGTGCTGTATGGTTATATGGTTATATAACTGTTATAATTGTTATATTATAATTATATAATTGTTATATGGTTTAAAAGCCAGGGTGTAATGCTGAGACTTTATAAGGCATTGGTCAGACCACGCTTGTCGTGTGTTTTGGGTCCAATATCTAAGAAGGGAAGTGCTGCCATTGGAGAGGGTCCAGAGGAAATTCATGAGAATTATCCCATTGAAACCAATTTTAGGGCCAGAGGGCACCGCCTCAGAATGGAGGAATGCCCATTTAGAGCAGAGATGAGGAGGAATTTCTTTAACCAGATAGTGGCGAATCTATGGAATTCATTGCCACAGAAGGCTGCAGAGGTTAAGTCATTGTGTGTATTTAAAGCAGATGTTGATAGGTCCTTGATTAGTACAGGCATCAGAGGTTACAGGAAGAAGGCCGGAGAATGGGGTAGAGAGGGATAATAAATCAGCCATGATGGAATGGTGGAGCAGACTTGATGGGCCAAATGGCTTAATTCTGCTCCTACGCCTTATGGTCTAATGGCTAACAAAGACAAACCCTACTACCCCATTCACCTTGGTTTCTTAATCAAAGTTCCCAAGTATTGATCAATGCTTTAAAAAGTACAATTAAGTAATTAAATCATTAGGTAAAATTTGCCAAATGAATCATTATTGAACCCAGTTGGCTACTTGGTGTTAATCACTGACTTCTTCTTAATGTGCCTTGCGCGTTACACGCTTGGGCAATCATGGCTTTCCACATTGAATGATCCCACGCAGCATCAATGGTATCTCACACACTTAGATCTGTTAGTTCTTTCACAGTGTCCATATATTTTCTTCTTTGCCTTCCTCTTCTGCGTTTTCCAGGCATACAGCTGTAATGTAAGATATTCTATTTCTCCCTTTCTGATGACATGGCCCAGGAATTTAAGTTTCCTCTCATTTAAAGTTCCCATTAAAGATCTTTTTGTATGGTGTTATGATACAGCAACAATGAATATAGAATTGACAACTGTTTTTTAATAAACAAATTAAACATTTATTTAAACTCAGCTCAATAACAAATGAAAAGTAAACAAACGACTAACTTAACCTGAAGTTAACAGCTGTACGGCAACTCAAACAGATCTTAAAGCGATAAATGTGAACACAGTTCTTAAAAGTGGTAAATGCGAACACAGTTCTTAAAGGTGGTAAATGTAAAAGTCCAGATGATTTACACAGTCAATTAGGAGAGACTTTCCTGAAGTAACAAATTCCTCGGTGACGTTACTGCTGATCCCAGCCGAAATATGCCGTGCCCAAAGGATTTATGATAAAGGAAATAAAAACAGCTTAAAGACACTGACATTTTTCCTTGGTGAATAACGCCAAGCTCTTTCTGCTTTCACAATGCAGGGGCTATCTCAGATGCAGGTTACTACCTCCTTGAATGAGATTTCAATAAGGTCGATCCTGTAGTAAACTGCCGACGACACCAACTTTTCTCGAACCTTCGGGTTTTCCGTACTTCGGTAAATTCTTCACTGTCCAACTGAATTGCAAAGGTAGAAACCAAATCACAACTGGCAGTGGTTTTTTAAAACTGCCAGCACAACTTACAATAGAAAGTAAAACTCCACTTTAAAACAAAACTGCGTCATGAGACGAATACACAGCATAACAGAGTAACTGATGAATTAAACAACGAACTGACCTGTGTCACAGCAAGGCTTTCTGGTTTTATACCTATTGAAACAGACCATCGCATGACCTCTCACTGGTGGGAAAATTACATCATGTGACCTCACACTGGTGGGAAATTACATCACCCCACCATCACAAGACCATTACATCATGCTCACCAGATACTCAATTACATCATGGTCATAAGACAGTCACAAGATACCCACGGGGTATGTAACAATGGGCATGTTGGAGTACTGTCTGATTAGTTACCCTCTCTCTATATGATCTTTTCAGCATTCTTCTAGGAAACCACATTTCTGTTGCTTCTAAGTTTCTTTGGAGTTGTGGTGTTATAGTCCATGTTTCGGAAGCATACAGCAAGATTGACCAGATGTAACATTTTAGTAGCCTAAGCTTTGTTGTCATAGAAATGTGTCTGTTGGTAAAGATGGGTTTCATTTTTTGGAAGTTGTTTTTGGCAATGGCAATTCTTCTAACTACATGGCAATCACTGACTACAGAAAGAAAACAGGCCTTTCAACCCAACAAGTCACAGCTGAATATCAGCCACCCATTTATTCTAATCCTAACATCATCCCATTGTGTTCTCTCCACATTCCCATCAGCTCTCCTGAAATTCCATCACTCATCCACAACTATTGCAATTTGCAGTGGTGAATTCACCTGCCAAGTCTACATGGACAGTGGGAGGAAACTGGAGCACCTGTAAGAGCACGTCTACAAGGAGCACTGCCATGAGAAAGCGTCATCCATCATCAAGGACCCTCAACCTCCCGGCCATGCTCTCTTCTCACTCCTGCCATCAGGAAGGAGGTACAGGAGCCTTAGGTCCCACACCACCAGATTCAGGAACAGTTGTTACCCTTCAGGCACCAGGTTCTTGAACCAATGTGGACAACTTCACACACCTCAACTCTGAACTGATTGCACAACCTATGGACTCACTTTCAAGGACCCCACAACTCATCTTCTCAGTATTGTTTATTATTTATTTATATTTTTATTTGCACAGTTTGTCTTCTATTGCGCTTTGGTTGTCAGTCTTTGCTGCGCCTAGCTTTTCCTTGATTCTATTGTATTTCTTTGTTTTCCTGTAAATGCCCGCAAGAAAATGGTCGCAAGGTGACATATACGCAAACTGATAGCAAGTTTACTTTGAGCTTGACATGGCCACAGGGAGAAAACACAAGCTCCATGCAAAGCAGCACCTGATGGCACAACTGAGCCCTGGTTTCTGGTGCTTTAAGGCGACTTTTACAAAGTACGCCATTGCGTTAAGCTGGTGTCCTTTTCTGCATCAAACTCCCAACATTACTGTCATGTACAGTGTAATCGATATTATATGACATTTGTACACTTCACGTCAGACTGATTAAACTGCCCTTCAATTACCAGACTGACTTCTGAAACGACAGAGCCTGTCTGAGGAAAGATTAAGTCAGCCAAGTGTGTATTCAGGAAAGCTCAGAAGACTAACCAAAAGAATTAGTCACCTCGTTACAGGAAGGATGCTGAAGTTTTGCAGAGGAGATTTTAAACACAAGAAGTTCTGCAGATGCTGGAAATCTTGAGCAACGCATGCAAAATGCTGGAGAACAACAATAGGTTAGACGGCATCTATGGAAATGAATAAAGAGTCGATGTTTCAAGTCAGCATGGGAAAGGATTGGGAAAGAAGCCACAATCTACAGTGTCTACAGTAGATTAAGATAAATTAATTATATTGTCATAGGTACCAGAAGAGATCAGACTCTTACTTGCACAAGGTAAAATGTTCTTTGGTCCATGTTGATAGAACAGCAGTTCAATTCTTGGGTGTCTAAAATTCAAGGGAATAGTTCCCCAAAACACAAAAATACAACTGCAGATGCTGTGGATTAAAGAATACATACACAACATCAGGGTCTTCCTGATGAAGGGTCTCAGCCCGAAACATTGGCTACTCTTTTCTCACGGATGCTGCCTGACCTGCTGAGTTCTTCCAGCGTTGTGTACGTATTCTTAGTTCCCCAAAATATTCCTAAGTCAATTGCTTCAGGATCAGAACCATGTTTATTATCACTGACATACAGTTCTGTGCAAAAATCTTAGGCACATGTATATAGCTAGGGTGCCTAAGATCCTTGCGCAGGACTGTAGTAATTTTATGTGTTGTACTGTATCGCTCCTGCAAAAAAAAATCATGACCTGTGTGAGTGATGATAAACCTGATTCCGATATGGGTCTCGATTGTGGGCTGAGAATGGGATGGGGGCAGGGAGAAAGGAATCATGGTTGGGAAAGGGGGAAGGGATTAAGAGGCATGAGGGAGACATCCTATAATGATCACTAAACCAGTTGTTTGGAATCTATTGTCTGGTGTCTCAGAGCTGGGTCTGTCTGCACCCATGCAACCCCTGTCCCTGGCCTTCTCTGTCCCTGCCACCAGACGCACACCACTTGCAGTGCACTCTACCCTCACCATTCCCAACATCCTTTGCTCCCGCCAGATTCACCAACTCGTTCTCTGCTCCATGTTGACAAATACAGTATTGTGCAAAAGTCTTAGGTACCCTAGCTGTATAGACTGTATGAACCTTTTACACGGTACTGTATATATGCATCAATAACTAGTGCAAAAATAGTGAGGTAGTGTTCACTGTCCATTTCAAAATCTGATGGCAGAGGGGAAGAATGTGTTCCTAAAAGATTATTCCAGAAACATTATGTAAAAAATATATTATAATTCTCAATAGTCTACAGTGCGCATATTTTAAAAAAATAATTTTCTACTGGATCGAACACTGAAGGATCCCAAGGGATGGATCTTTGAAAAGTTCAGTAAAAAAATAACTAGAAGTTTTAATATCATAAAGAGCACATCAAATATTACTTCAATAGATAGAAATATAGTTTCATTTTAAGGAAGAGATAACAAACTTTCATTCCTCAGGGGCCGTAGCTAATTTCTGGAAGGTTTCAGAGTAGTACATTGTGAATTAATTAAGAGAAGTTAATGAATAACTTATGTTTATGTAGAAATGGGGCAGGGCAGCCTATGACCTTCCTCAGGGGTTAAATTGGACCAATTAAGCAAAGTAAGAAGATATTGCAAGATGAGATAGTGAGTGGGGGGATAAATTCAAAGGAGATCTGTGGAGCAAGTTACTTTTACACAGAGAGTGTTGGGTGTCTGGAATTTGTTGCCAAGCAAGGTAGTGATGGCAGGTACAATGGAACCATTTAAAAAGTTCATGAATGGACCAAGGATAGAGGGATGTGGGCATTGGGTAGGCAAAAAGGAATAGTTTAGTTAAGCATTTCCTGCAATGTGATGAACAGGAAGGCTCTACGATGGGTAGTCAAATCTGCCCAATGCATCACTCCCACCAGACAACCCAACATCAAGGATATATATACAGAAAGGTGAGAAAAGAAGACCAGCAATATAAGGAAGAATCTTATCACCCTGCTCATGGACAGTTTGTTTGTTTACTCATTTATTTATTTATTGAGATACAGTGCAGAATAGGCCTCTCCAGCTCTTCAAGCTGCTCTGTCAGCAATACCCCCAATTTAATCCTAGGCTAATCACAAGTCAATTTACAATGACCAATTGACCTACCCACTGCTACATCTTTGGACTGTGGAGGAAACTGGAGCACCCAGAAGAATCCCACGCGGTCACAGGGAGACAATACAAATTCATTACAGACAGCAGTGGGAACTGAACCCAGGTCACTGGTACTGTAAAGCAATGTGCTAACCACTATGCTACCATCCCACTCCCATCAGGGAGGAGGCTACATAGCATCCACAACAGGACCACCAGACTCAAAAACATTTACTTTCCCCAAGCAGTAAAGCTGATCAACACCTCCACCCACTAACCCACCCCTCCTCCCCCCCCAACCACCACTACATTATCATTTCCTGTCAGAATCACCTTATGTAGACACTCATGTACTTAATGTCACTTTATGAATGAACTATCAACCTATGTATATAAGCTATCTTATGTATTGATATTTATTGTGTTTTTTTTATTATTGTGTTCTTTATCTTATTGTCTTTTTTTGTACAGCATTGGATCCAGAGTAATAATTATTTTGTTACCTTTACACTTGTGTACAGGAAATTGGGTCACAGGGTGGAGATACGTCTCCACCACAGGAGGTGTGAGGTGCTCCTTCACTCCGCTAGCCTGCAGGTCACCCTTGGACAAGGTGTAACACCTGCTTAGCACCTCGATCAGGGTCATGTGAGGCCAAAGGAGCAGGTGGTGGGTGGTCGTATGAGCAGCTGGTCCATATCACAAGTTATGTGACCACTGACACCAGGCAGACAATCGCTTAATGGTATTGATAAAGGTTGGGGTCACCCATCTTGTAAAGACACTGCCCAGAAGAAGGCAATGGTGAACTACTTCTGTAGAAAACTTTGCCAAGAACAATCTTGGTCATGGAAAATCCCTGATCGCCCACATTATACGACACATAATGAACAAACGAACTGGAGATGACATTAAACAATCCTGAATCTTGTATTTAATTACAAGTTTAATTAGTCTAGCAAAATATCCCAGGCCAAAGGGCCTGTCTCCGTGCAACGCTGTTCAATGTTCTATGTTCTATGTTTTATAAAGGGCAGATGACTAAAGGCTCAGTCAGAGTGGTTGATTGGTGGAAAAATTAAAGGGAGAGAGGTGAAGACAGTTGGGGAAGGAAGTTCCAACCCTGTTTCTCACACAAATGAAAACAAGTCCACTTAGGTTAGGCAAAATTATTTAGCATAGGCATGGGTCAGTTTAAATTTTCCAAAGCTAGGTTGCCAGGTTTTACTGAAAAAAAAAATGACAGATACTAAGCTAAAGACGGAGGATCCAACAGCCAAAAGCAAATGGATCAAGAGAATGGTCTCATGGGTCCAAAAGTCAATTCTTTTTCCAATATTTCACAAACTTTTATAACAACTTCATTAAATAAACTTGTGTTGTTACTGCCCTTTACACTACTGGCACTTAAGGTAGCAATGAAAGTCCTCCATTTTCATTGCTGTTTCCGTAACAATATTTTTTTGACTAGTCAGGATTGTTAGCCCTGAGCTGAACCGCTGAATCTGGAGGACCAGTGAACCACTCTTAGTCTGGCCTCTACCCTTTGACCTGTTTGGCATCAGAAACCCTACCAAGAGCCAAAGCACAAGGCCCGGACTCCAGCCAGCATGGCTCTCTGGGTCATTGAGGCACACAACCCTCCAAAACCTATGATAAGTTTGTTAGTCTTCTTGGAGGATTAAATAAAACAGATATTTTTAAAAGCCCACCAGGTTTGACAGGATATTTGTTGCTTATTTATTTATTATTATTTTTTCTTTTGTTTTGATGCAGTTGTTGTCTTCTACACTTCGCTTGCCTGTCCGTCTCGATGTGTGCGGTTTCTTCATTGATTCTTTTGTGTTTCTCTGAATGCCCGCAAGAAAATGAATCTCTGAGTTGTATATGGTGACATATATGTACTTTGATGATAAATTTACTTTGAACTTTAATGCAGATTGGGGAAGATTGGTTACTGGAAATTAACCCTGCTCTTGACTTTTCTCATGTGTTTATGGTTGGTAGGTTCTTGGGTTTACAATAAAATCGTTCTAGCCTCAAGGTACAGATCTGATTCTTGTAGTGACCGAAGTCATCAATAATACATTAGCCTGTCTTCCAATTCTCGTTGTGTTTCTCAGTGCCACACGTTTACTTCTGTGTATGGATATCTAGCCCCAGGGCTAATGCATTTAACTAGGTACTATGCTATTGGCAGGTCCTCCTCAAGTTCCATACCAACTATGCATCGCACCACACACAAACCTTTTAAGAATCAGAATTGAGCAGAGTCACTGGTTATGTGAGCATGGTAACAATAGGGAGAGGGCGAGGTGGCCTGGGAATTGGCCAGAGTTTTTCATCGATTCAGGCAATGAGATCTAAACATCAGAAGGTAGCCAGGAGCAATCCAATATCCAAGTTATGCTCCTTAGTCTCAGCCGTTGCAGAGGGCAGAGTCAATATGATTGTCTTTTGCAGCTCTGTATATAGTCCTCTCATCTCTGAATCAGAAGGTCATACAGTATTGTACAATCCCTTAGCAATGTAGTCTACAGTAGGACACCTGGATGGTGAGAGAGCACCACTCTGCTGCAAGTCCATGCCATCTTTCTGATGCAAAGGTGAACTACACGCACCTCTCCTCTACTGGGAGGAGGTAATAGTTACCGTGCAGACAATGTAGAGAGTTTGCAGAGGGATATAAATAGGTTAAGCAAGTGGGCAAAAATATTTGAAAGTGAATACCTAGGTTGTGGAATTGGTTCAGATTTCAGGTGAGAGAAGTTATCCACACTGGTTCAGGAGCTTGATGGTTGATGGTTGAACCTGGTGGTGTGGGACCTAAGGTTCGTGTACTTCCAGTCCAATGGCAGCAGTGAGAAGGGAGCGTGTCCTGATGACGAGGGTACTCGATGATGGCTGCTGCTTCCTTGCATCAACGCTCCATGTAGACGTGCTCAAAGGGGTGAGAACACCACAAGATTTTTCATCCTTTCATTATAGCTCATGCCTCTGATCCAAGTGGCATCCTGGTTGAACCGTATCAGATTGATTGCTAGAATGTGGTGAGTATACTTGTGGCCAATCGATCACACAGTGAATCCCATGTACAAGAAGCACTTTCTTTAGGGTGTGGGTTTTCATCTCGGCTGGCCCATTTCACAGTTCTGCCCAACGTGTTCTGTTACTGAGATGACTCAGTAAAAATGTTTAATTACATGACTCTATTGTAGTTCTAGCCCCGTGTAAACACACATTTGGTGACGACGATGGGACTTGAACACACACATGCAAACCTATATATTAGCACAGTTCAGCCCCCTATCGTCTCTCATCCCTAAATTATTTTATGAATTTGCTTATTCGATTATTTGGTGATACAGTGCAGAGCAGGCCTTTCCAGCCCTTTGATCCATGCCATTTCAGCAACCTGACCAACCCAATTAACCCTATCCTACTCACGAGGCAATTTACAATGACCAACTAACCGACCCGGTGAGTCTTTAGACTGTGGGAGGAAACTGGAACATCAGGGGAAAACCCACACATTCCACGGGGAGAACATACAAAGACTCCTTACAGAATGGCACCAGGATTGGACTCCAAACAGCAGAATCTGTAATAGCGATGTGCTAACCGCTGTGCCAGCATGGTACCCAATTACCCTGGAGAAGGTGGTGTTCAGGTTACCTTGCTGAACTACTGCAGACCTCCCAGCTGAAGAAGCTCCCACACTGGCTTTCAGTGGGGAAGTTCCGGGATTTACACCCAGCGATGTTGAAGGAGCAGCGATATTTTTCCAAGTGACTTATCGGTAGTCGTGCCCCCAAGCACCAGCTGCCCTTGGTGGAGACGCTCCAGAGTTTGGCAGATGTCCTCAGAGTACTCTGGTGCATTTTGTAGATTGTGCACACTGCAGCCACTGTACACAGACAAGTAATATAATTAGAAAGTGAATTGGATTCCTTGAAACAGAGCCAAGGGCACAGGGAGGGGTTGAGGGGATGGAGCTGATAGCCAAAGGCAAATTTTACCAATTATTCTGTCACTTACTCTTCTTCTGTGTAGGAAGCGCCTCCCATGAATCATTCATCAGAGGCGTAGAGTCATAGAGCACCACAGCACAGAAGGGGGCCATTCAGCCTTTGCAATCCATGCCAAGTCCCATAAACCCACACATGCACCGTGACCCTCCATCCCATCGCACACCACCCCACCATCCATGCACTTACCCAAACTTCTCTTAAATGCTGCAATCAAACCCACTTCCACCACCTCCGCTAGCAGCTCGGTCCACACTCGTACCGAGTGTGGGACAAGCGGCAGAGAAGGAGTGCCAGGGCGGGAAAGGGTGGCGCGGGCACAGACGCACCCAGCCCTGAGACACCAGGCAAGATGACGTGATTCCAAACAATTGGTTTAATGATCACTACAAAATGTCTCTCTGATGCTTCCCACTCCCTCCTCTCTCCTTTCCCCTTTTCTCAAACATGATTCTCCTCTCAATGTCCCCTTCCCACTCACAGTCAACAACAGAGACTCATATCAGAATCAGGTGTATCATCACTCACAGATGTCATGAAATTAGTATTTTTTGCTGCAACAGCAGCATCGTGCAATACATAAAATTACTACATTACTGTGCAAAAGTCTTGCGGGTGTGTGTGTGTGTGTGTGTGTGTGTGTGTGTGTGTGTGTGTGTGTGTGTGTGTGTGTGTGTGTGTGTGTGTGTGTGTGTGTGTGTGTGTGTGTGTGTGTGTGTGTGTGTGTGTGTGTGTGTGTGTGACTTTTACATCGTATTGTACTTATCCAATTGTTGCCTTCAAAGTTGTCAGTGACTCTGCTTCCACCACTGTCTCAGGCAATGTCCTCTGGGTTCTCAAAGTTCTCTGGGTGAAAACGCACCTCCTCAGATCCCCATGAAAATGGGAATTTTAGTTTAGTGTTACTTCTGAAAGATATAATGACTGGAGCCAGAAGCAGGGGAGTTTAGAAATGGGTCATGTGTTGGCTCTACACTTGATCCTTTTCCTCCAGTCCAGTTCGTGGATTGGTTGGCATGGTAGCGTAACGCTTTACCGCACCTTCGGTCAGTCATCAGGGTTGAGTTCCAGCCGCCGCCTGTAAGGAGTCTGCATGTTCTCTTCATGTCTACATGGGTTTTCTCTCACAATCCAAAGACCTACAGGTTAGGGCTAGTAAGATGTGGCTGGCTTTGTTGTCTATGTTGACGTCCGTGGGCTGTTCCCAGCACAACTTTGGACTTCGACATAAACAACACATTTCACTGTGTGTTTTGATGTTTCGATGTACGAATGACAAATAAAACTAATTTTATCTTTTTCTTCTTTATCTCTTGAATATATTGGTGAATGTGACTGATATTAAGACAACAGCAGTTTTAGGTCCCACTAGCCTTAATGGTCCAAGTTGCATTAATGGTAAGACTCTTGGTAGTGTGGAGGATCAGAGGGATCTTGGGGTCAGAGTCCATAGGACACTCAAAGCTGCTACGCAGGTTGACTCTGTGGTTAAGAAGGCATACGGTGCATTGGCCTTCATCAATCGTGGGATTGAGTTGGGAGCCGAGAGGTAATGTTGCAGCTATATAGGACCCTGGTCAGACCCCACTTGGAGTACTGTGCTCAGTTCTGGTCGCCTCACTATAGGAAGTGAAACCATAGAAAGGGTGCAGAGGAGATTTACAAGGATGATGCCTGGATTGGGGAGCATGCCTCATGAGAATAGGTTGAGTGAACTCGGCCTTTTTTCCTTGGAGCGACAGAGGATGAGAGGTGACCTGATAGAAGTGAACAAGATGATGAGAGGCATTGATCATGTGGATAGTCAGAGGCTTTTTCCCAGGGCTGAAATGGCTAGCACGAGAGGGAACAGTTTTAAGGTGCTTGCAAATAGGTACAGAGGAGATGTCAGAGGTAAGTTTTTTACGCACTGTGGTGAGTGCGTGGAATGGGCTGCCAGCGGCAGTGGTGGAGGCGGAAACGACAGGGTCTTTTAAGAGTTTCCTGGATGGCTACATGGAGCTTAGAAAAATAGAGGGCTATGGGTAACCCTAGATAATTTCTAAAGTAAGTACATGGTCAACGCAGCTTTGTGGGCTGAAGGACCTTTATTGTGCTGTGAGTTTTCCATGTTTCTAACTACTTTCCTACAACCATCAGGGTCTTAAACGGACCTACATAATCCAAATCCTACCTCAGCAGAGGAACGCTGTCGACCGCCTCACAATGGACGTCTCCCATGAAATCGTTACTTTTTTGAGGAGGAGGAGGAGCTTATGAGGAGACAATGGCGCCTAACAACTACTACTTTGTTTGTATCTTTGGAAACAGCTCTATTTCCATCTTTAACATCTCTATTTTTCCCTTTCTTTTGAAGACCCTGACCTTGAGTTGCACGCTGACTATGGTCCTTTGCGGGAATGGGACCCACACTTGGGGTTTCATGACTGGCCGTCATTCGGTACGCCAAGGGTATTGTTTATTATTGTTATTATGTTATGTTATTATGTTATTATTATGTTATTATCATTATTATTATTATTATGTTATTATCATTCGCTCGCCTTCAGAGGTCCAAGATTTCATGGGTCTGGGGACGGGGGTATCGGAGGTCAGTGTCCCGGCAGGAGATCGGTGTGTCGTGGGAGTTGGAAGATCTAAGGCTGTGTGCCCAGAGACCCGAGATCTACTGGGCACAGAACTTGGAAAAAGCGATGCAACGGACTTCTAATATCGTAAACCAGCGAGTTGTTTGTTATGTCTCCCCCCTCGCTGTGAAAACGGAGACACCGCTTTCTCCTTTATTAGGGAGGGAGAGAGAGCCTGTGGTATGTCGAATACACGGTGAATGAGCAGTCTTTGGGGTAACTGCAAGCCTGCGTCTTTGCTGTTGCTTTGCTCACACTTGAGTGCTCGGAGGTGGGTGTCGATGCTTTTATTTTGCCGACAGGGGTACGGGGAGATCATTGCTTGCTGCTGCTTACGCGCAGGAGGGAGGGAAGCTGCGGGGGGGGGGGCTTTGTGGTTCTAACATCTAACTGTCATTCATTCTTTGGGGGCACTCCTCTGTTTTTCATGGATGGTCGTGAAGAGAAAGCATTTCAGGATGTGTATTGTTTACATTTCTCTGACATTAAATTTACCTTTGAAACCTTTGAAATATTTTGTTTCTGCTCAGTCTTCTTTCCAAATGGTTCAAATGGTTCCATTTAGTATCAGCGAATGTATACAGATTACAACCTGAAATTCTTACTCTTCACAGACATCCACAAAACCAGAAACCCCATAGAATGCATGATAAAAACATCAGAACCCCAAAGCCACCTGTCCCCCTCCTACTGCACCAGCAGCAGTAAAAGCATCAACCCTTCCCCTCCCACCCCATTTGCACCAGCAGAAGCACCGACCACCCCCCCTACCCAACCCCACCTTCCACCTTGCAAGCAGTAGGAAAGCCCTCAAAGAGACCCATGATCCAGAGTCCATCAAAACACATAACCCAGCACTTCGGTATGTCAGACAGGCATTGAAGGAAAGAGAGAGATCACTCCTGCAATAACAAGAGCGGAAGACCAGCAGCTTGCTGTTCCACCATTACAATCTTCCGCATCGCTTCTCCAAGCTCCCCGACTGAAGGATCGAGAGGCTCCCACAGGGGCCTTCCTCCGACAGATGCCCACATCGCCCGCTGTCCTGATGTCTCAATCTCCCACGACACTTCAGATGGCGAAACTGCCGAGGAACTGGGTCATCTACAGGGCTGGTCCCCGAAGGAGGGTGTCCTCCAGTCTATTCCTCAAGATAGCAAAGTGCCAGGCTGCACAGCTAGTTCGAGAACGCATTGTTTGTGAAGAGCCGCAGTTTGAACCGTAGATCACGAGCTCCAACAACACCCCAACCATCTTGGAAAGAAAGAAGAGACATAAGAGAAGAAGAATAAGCTGTTTCGTGGACAAACTGAAAGAAGTCGCCTGGTCTGCAAAAACTGTTAGTGCCGCCTTTCCTAGCTTCTTCTCCCATGATATGATGCTATTCCATGTATAATTTGTGTATGGTTTGTATTTTATGTGTTTCTGTATTTATTGTATGTGTCTGGATGCTGCTGTAAGTAATTTAAAAAAAATTCCTCTAGCTCATTGTACCATGAAGCAACCAGCACAATCTTAACCCCTACCTCCAGCAACACTGTGACCACTTTGATCAGTCTGATCTAAAATTGACTTTTTTTTTATTGCTTTAATTGTGGTGGTGTTTTCTTATAAAAACTTTGCATAATTTTTGTTCAATTCATGGTTTTCTTGTGAATCCTGCTTACATCATGCTATGGGCCTGTGACGCAACGGTTTACATAAACCAGCAGCAATAGACCACGCCTGAAGTCTGGTTTTGATGCTAAAAACCACTATTTATTAGTAACTACTTAATATAGTAACTTAAACCAGGTAAATCAAAAGTTAACAGTGTTATGCATATCTATGTGTGTGTGTAAATATAATTCCCAAACTCGTTTAAGCTCGGGTGGCAAGGTTTAAGGTCTTACGATGGTAATGTAAGAAAGTTCAGTTCAATGCTCGGGGTTGGTGGGGGGAGAGAGAGGTATCTGTAAGCCAAGGTAAAATCCACAGTAGGAGAAGAACGAATAAACAGGTGTCGGTCTTCCATCGTGAGACTCCGAATCCACTCTCGAGTTAACCAAATGTAGCTTATCACGGAGGGTACCGTCTTCAAGGGAAAACTACCACCCAGCCAAGGATAAACACACCAGTAGCCTCCACAGGGTCAGCCCGTCTACACGCAGCGATAGCTACTGATCGGTCCTCAACCCACCCCTGTGGGCACTCGAAAGTTCCATCCAGTGACTCTTCTGTCGCTGGTGTCCTTCCATGTGTGTGTCTGTGAGAGAGTCATCTGACCTTGCTTAAATAAACACGCCACGAAGCAACTGTAAACATCAACTGTCCATCACATAACTCCACCTCTCTCTCACCAGAGCAACCCAGAAGCAGGCAGCAGTACTGTAGTCCACGTCTCTCTCGCTCTTTTAAAGGCACAGTCCATGTCCATCACATGCTGCTGCCAATAAGTTTTTCACATGCCTGTGCAGATATGTAAAGTTCAAAGTTAATTTATTATCAAAGTGCATACTGTACATGTCACCACATACAGCCCTGAGATTCACTTCCTTGTGCGCATTCACAGTAAATACTACAAAGAAACACAATAGAATCAATAAAAAAACCAAACTCAAAGATGGACAAACAACCAATGTGCAAAAGACAAGTACAAAAAGAAAAAGAAAATAATAATAAATAAGTAAATAAATAATATTGAGAACGTAACTTGTGGGGTCTGTGAAAGTGAGTCCAGAAGTTATGTATATGACAATAAACTCAACTTTGACTTTGACGTATCACAATAAACGACTTGACTTTAAAACAATTGATGCCAAGAAACAGGGACCATCTCACAGACAGTTGTCCTTCAAGGCTCAGTGGCACTTCCTATAAGACAGATAGAGCAGCTCAGGTTGTCTGAGTCAGTGTTAGTACTCCATATAAATGCTTGCAAATCATACCAGCGTAATGCACCACATCTCAAACAGTGATGAGTCAGAGTACAAGAAGGAGGTAGGTGTCATGACGATGACCTTTCCCCTCAGCATCAACAAAACAAAATTGCTGGTCATTGACTTCAGGAAGAGGGGTGACGCACGTGCTCCTGTCTACATAAGCAGCGCTGAGATTGAGAGTTTCAGGTTCCTAGGTGTGAACATCACCGACAGTCTGTCCTGGTCCAATCACAATGATGGCACAGACAAGGAAGCTCACCAACACCTCTACTTCTTCAGGTGGCTAAAGAAATTTGGCATGTCCCTGTTGACTTTTATCAATTTTTATTGATGTACTATAGAAACCATTCTGCCTGGATGCAGAATGGCTTGGTATGGCAATTGTTTTGCAAGTGACCACAAGAAACTGTAGAGAGCACTTCAGCACTTCACAGGTACCAGCCTCCTCACCATGTGTGTTTTGTGAACTGCAAAGCCCCAGTGGTAAAGCCATTGCACATCACAATGTGGTGATGGATGGTAACAGGCTAGAAAACATAGAACATAGAAAACCTACAGCTCAATACAGGTCCTTCTACTCACAACGCTGTGCTGAACATGTCCCTACCTTAAAGCTTCCTGGGCTTTACCCATAGCCCTCTATTTTTCTAAGTTCCATGTAACCTTCCAGGAGTCTCTTAAAAGACTCTATAATTTCCACCTCCACCACCGCCACCAGCAGTCCATCCCACACACCACTTTCTGGGTAAAAAACTTACCCCTGACATCTCCTCTGTACCTACTTCCAAGCACCTTAAAACTATGCCCCCAGCACGTCCCCGGGTTGTGTAGGTTGTTAACGCAAACAACACGGTTCACTGTATGTTTTGATGTCCGTGCGATAAATAAATCTGAATCTCAATTTGAAGCCGGTTTCAATGGTGGGGAGGGAATAAGCTCATGTTAGACTTCTACTATCCTACTGACCAGCTCAGTGTTCCCTGGTACCACAAAGGTTTGAACTGCAACCTTCATTCAAGGGTCAAGATCGTGTACTGTCATTTCCTGTGCACAAGAGTAAGGAGAATGAAATAATTGTTACTCCAGGTCAGATGCAGCACAAAAAAAACACAAAATATAAAGAGCAGAATAATAATAAAAACACAATAAGTGTAAATACGTATGATAGTTAATACACATAGATTGATTGTATGCCCATAAGGTGACACATAGGGTGACTGGTGGGAAATAATAAAGTAGTGATGGAGTTAGTGGGTGGAGGTGTTGATCAGCCTTACTGCTTGGGGAAAGTAAATGTTTTTGAGTCTGGTGATCCTGTTGTGGATGCTACGTAGCCTCCTACCTGATGGGAATGAGACAAACAGTCCACAAGCAGGGTGGGTGGGATCCTTCATGATGTTACTAACCCTTTTCTGGAACCTTTCTGTAGATATGTCCTTGATGGCAGGTAGGCTGGTGCCAGTGATGCGTTGGGCAGTTTTGACTACTCGTTGTAGAGCCTTGACTCAGATGCCAGAGCTTTACCCAGCATACTCTCAAATCACTGAAAAAGGATCTAGTGCTTTCTGAGTGTTCATGACAAATAAACTCTTCTCTGGCTTCCAGCTGGGTATAGGTGACGATTATAACCGACGTTTTGATGACAAACTCTGCCATCCCTGATGAAGGTGGTAGTTTGCCAATGAAATGTCAACTATAACTGTTATCTTTCCTGGCTGTACCCGAGAAGAGTTTATTACTCAAACCTCTGCTATTGCACTTAGAAATGAACAAGAATGCAGCAAACCCATCGATACACGAGGAAACACGAGGAAATCTGCAGATGCTGGAAATTCAAACAACAACACACACAAAATGCTGGTGGGACACAGCAGGCCAGGCAGCATCTATAGGGAGCAGCGCTGTCGACATTTCGGGCCGAGACCCTTCGTCAGGATACACGAGGCCTCACTTGAAGTATTGTGAGCAGTTTTCAGCCTTTTATCTAAGAAAGGATGTGCTGACATTGGGGAGGATTCAAAGGAAGTTCACAAGATAGATTCTGGGAATGAAAGGCTTATCGTATGAGGAGCGGTTGGTGGCTCTGGGCTTGTACTCACTGAAATTCAGAAGAATGAGGGGGATCTCATTTAAACAAATCCAATGTTGAAAGTCCTCAATAGAGTGGTTGTGGAGAGGATGTTTCCTATGGTGAGAGAGTCTAAGGCCAGAGGACACAGCCCCAGAATAGAGGGACACCCATTTAGACCAAAGATGATGAGGAATTTCTTTAGCCAGAGAGTGGCAAACCTGTGGAATTCATTGCCACAGCCGGCTGTGGAGGCCAAGTCACTGGATATATCTAAGGCAGAGATTGATAGGTTCTTGATTAGTCAGGGTATGAAGGGATACGGGGGGGGGAGGGGGGAGGCAGGAGATTGGAGCTGAGAGGGAAAATGGATCAGCCATGATGAAATGACCTAATTCTGCTCCTATATCTTATGGCCCTACGGTCTTTCTCCAGCTTCAGTTTGAAGTAAATGTCTGACTTATTATCAATTCTGCAATGCTTAGTTCCAGCAACAAAGAGTCTGTATTTCTTAAGTGCTGGGAATTAAGTCACATGCCTCCAAATATATAACTATGGATCACTATTATATCTTGCTGGCTATAAATAACGTCCTTTTTTTAAGTAATAATAGAAATTGGCCTGACCTATGAGAATTGCCAGCAAAAGAGATCTGTGATATCGGGAGAATAATGCTGGCTTTCAGGACTCAAAGATGCTTTGTTTTTCCGCTGTTGTGTATCACAGTCAGAGGATTCTCACAGGCAAAAGTGTTTCAGAGAAACCAAGTCACTCAATAAGCTACCCTTGTTGATAACGCCCTGGATGTATCTGCAATCATTGTGTGGGGAGAATTGGTAAAGTGATCTCTTGACATACGGTCTGAGTGCATGCAAGATGCCAGTGAGAACATTAATTGGACCATCATGTCAGGCAAATTGTGTTTAGACTACAAATCCTTATGTTTAATCAGTGGAGTCTAAATTGATATTTTTACTTTCTCTGCTATCTTTAGGCAACAGCAAATTACACAGTTAGAAGTACTTATCATGGACAGGAAGGAGGTTAATGTCAATCAACCCTTCTGTACAACACTGAAAGCCAAGCCTCAGAGTCATACAGCATGGAAACAGGTCCTTTGGCCCTACTGACTGTGCTACCCCCGCTAGTCCCATCTGAGAAACAGAAGCATTTTAGGACAACATTATAAGACCGTAAGACATAGAAGCAGAATTAATCCATTCAGCCCATCAATTTTGTTATGATTATATCAGGCAATCCATCATGGCTAATTTATTAGCTCTCGCAACCCTGTTCTCCTGCCTTCTCCGCGTAACTTTTGACACCCTTTCTAATCAAGAAAACCAGTTCTGCAGAAAAATCTGCCAAGAACATTCGTAGTCTTTGCTGGCTGGTGGTGTAGTGGCATCCACAACGCAATTCGAGGCGAGTGGTCCCAGGTTCGAATCCGACCAGCTCCGTGTAGGCTTTCCATCCATGCTGGGTTAAGCATTGGGCTAGCAACTCGGCCTCATAAACAACAGACAGAAATGCTAAAGAAACAGCAAGCTTGCTGCCTGGTGTGCCACAATAATTCATGGTCATGAGACCATGATCGTCTACATCATACAACACGGCACATGATGATGATGATGACTAATCGGGATCCTTTCAAACAGCGGAAAAAGTGGGGTGTGTCAGGAATGGACAGGAGGAGGAGTATAGGAAACTGATACAGGACTTTGTGATATGGTGCAACTCAAACTACCTGCGTCTCAATGTCACCAAGACCAAGGAGATGGTGGTGGACTTTAGGAGATCTAGGCCTCATATGGAGCCAGTGATCATTAATGGAGAATGTCTGGAGCAGGTTAAGACCTACAAGTATCTGGGAGTACAGTTGGACGAGAAGCTAGACTGGACTGCCAACACAGATGCCTTGTGCAGGAAGGCACAGAGTCGACTGTACTTCCTTAGAAGGTTAGCGTCATTCAATGTCTGCAGTGAGATGCTGAAGATGTTCTATAGGTCAGTTGTTGAGAGCGCCCTCTTCTTTGTGGTGGCGTGTTGGGGAGGAAGCATTAAGAAGAAGGACGCCTCACGTCTTAATAAGCTGATAAGGAAGGCGGGCTCTGTCGTGGGCAAAGTACTGGAGAGTTTAACATCGGTAGCTGAGCGAAGGGCGCTGAGTAGGCTACGGTCAATTATGGAAAACCCTGAACATCCTCTACATAGCACCATCCAGAGACAGAGAAGCAGTTTCAGCGACAGGTTACTGTCGATGCAATGCTCCTCAGACAGGATGAAGAGGTCAATACTCCCCAATGCCATTAGGCTTTACAATTCAACTGCCAGGACTTAAGAACTTTTTTTAAAGCTATTATTAATGCTTTTTGAGTTAGTGATTTAGATGCATATCATATTATTACTGAGTTAAGTATTGTATGTAATGAGTTTTTGCTACAACAAGTGTATGGGACATTGGAAAAAAATGTTGAATTTCCCCATGGGGATGAATAAAGTATCTATCTATCTATCTATCTATCTATCTATCTATCCACTTTCAATATACCAAATGACTTGGCCTCCACAACCGTCTGTGGCAATAAATTCTGCAGATTCACTGCCCTCTGGCCAAAGAAATTCCCTCTCATCTCTGTTCTAAAGGGACGTCCTTCTATTCTGAGGCTGTGCCCTCTGGTCCTAGACTCTCCCACTATAGGAATTATCCTCTCTATCTAGGCCTTTCAATATTTGATAGGTTTCAAAGAGATCCCTGTCATTCTTCTAAACTCCACTGAGTACAGAGCTAAAGCCCTCAAACGCTCCTCGTACGTGAACCCTTTCATTCCTGGGATCATTCTCGTGAACCTCCTCTGGACCCTCTCCAACGCCAACACATCCTTTCTTTGATAAAAGACCCAAAGCTTCTCACAATATTCTAAGAGTAGTCTGGCCAATGCCTTATAAAGTATTATGATTACAGCCTTGCCTTTTATTCAAATGCTCTTGAAATTAATACTAATATTGCATTTGCCTTCCTCACCACCAACTCAACTTGCAAGTTGACAAAAGCCTAATTGTCTTCTTTTTGTTCTTCAGAAATGCTGCCTAACCTGATTTTGCTACATTTATAGAACAACACTTTTGGCCTCAAGGTTTTATAACCATTGAAGAGAAGTCACTATTGTAACATAGGAAACACGGCAACTATTGTTAATAGTGACCAAGCATTCAGTGTTTTACTTATCGAACGATACAGACTGGGCAGGGGAAGGACTCTTCTAGTTCTTCATATCCACTTATAATGAGGACAAGGCACTATGGGAGGAGGAGACAGGGGCAATGAGCGAGGTATCACGAGGAAGCACAAGGGTCAGTGAGTTAAAAAGCCCGGTGCTAGAACCTGGAGTTCAGGGTCCTACCTTCACCTGGTCCTGGGGTTGATACCAAAGATTGAAGCCCAAATGTCAATCAGAAGTCTGGAGGGCAGAGTTTGATACCCGACGCGTGGAGACTGGAGAATGGAGGCCTGGGGTTGGAAAACTGTGTCGGTGTGTGGACAGCTGGGAGGGAGGGATGGGGCTTGCTGATGCTTGGGTGCTTGTTGTGTTCTTTCATTGTATTCTGCGTTGTTCTTCTGAACATGACAGCCATGCTACGTTGGTGCTGGAACGTGTGGCAACAATTATGGGCTGACCCCAGCACGTCCATAGGTGTGTTGGTTGTTAGTGCAAACAATGCATTTCACTGTGTGTTTTGGTGTAAATAAATGAATCTGAAATCTGAATTTGAACTCCCCCACTCTCACCATTGCAAAGGTGCACCACAAGCTCCCTGTTCTACTCACTTTACACCTATGATTGTGTAGCTAAGAAGGTACATCCTCTGTCCAAAGCATGCATAGCTCCAGCCTCTGGCTATTTTCTTATGTAGAACTGTTTTACTTGGATGCCACACTCACGTAGCAGTTAGCTCGATGCTGCTAAAGTTCGGGGCATTCCGGAGTCCGGAGTTCAATTCCAGTGCCTTTCTCTAAGGAGTCTCTGTACGTCCCCCTTGTGGACTGTGTGTGTTCTCCCTGGATGCCACAGTTTCCCCCCACAGTCCAAAGATGTACCAGGTTGCATAAATGATCTGTGTAAATTGTTCCATGATTAGGTTAGGGTGAACCAGAGTTGTGGGGTTGCTGGGGTGGAGTGGCTCAAAGGGAGGAAGGCCAACACCGTGCTAAATAAATAAATAAATAATGCAGTCATACACAAGTACGGCTCCAATGTCATACTTACGTTTTCTGATAGCATCACTGCTGCTGGACAAATCAAAGGTGGTGATGAATCGTTACATTTGAGACAGGTTTAAAATGTGGTTGAATGGTTCCACAACAACAACGTCTCACTCAGTGCCAGCACAACCGAACAGCTGATTATTAACCACAGAAAGAGGGAACTGGACTTCCATGAGCCTGTCCTCATTAAGGGATTGAAGGTGGAGAGGGTCAATAGCTTGGCACTAACATATCAGACAACCTGCCCTGGGATCAGGTTCTTCCTTGTAAGTACAATCACAAGGAAAGCACAATTTTCTCCACTTTCTTACAAGTTTGTGCAGGTTCAGCATGTCATCAAAAACTTTGGCAAACTTCGCAATGTAGAATATCTTGACTGACTGCATCAAGTTCAAAGTAAATTTTTTATCAAAGTACATATATGTCACCATTCACAACCCTGAGATTCATTTTTGTAAGTATACTCAATAAATCCACAGAATAATAACCATAACAGAATTATTGAAAGACCGCTCCAACTGGGCATTCAACCAGTGTACAAAAGACTTCGAACTATGCAAGTACAAAAAGAACAAAATAATGATAATAATTAATAACTATCAAGAACATGAGATGAAGAATCCTTGAAAATGAGTCCATAGGTTGTGGGAACATTTCGATGATGGGGTGAGATAAGTTGAGTGAAGTTATCCCATTTGGTTCAAGAGCCTGTTGGCTGAGGGGTAGTAACTGTCCCTGAACCTGGTGGTGTGAGTCCTGAGGCTTTTGTACCTTCTTCCTGATGGTGGCAGTGAGAAGAGAGCATGACCTGGGTGGTGGGGTGGGGGGTGGAGTGCGGTCCCTGATGATGGATGCTGCTTTCCTGCCTCAGCATCGCAGCTTGGTATTGAAATACCAATGCCCAGGAATGGAAAAGACTACAGAAAATGGCGGATAGAGCCCAGTCTGTCACAGGCAAAGCCTTCCCAACCATTGAGTGCATTTAAATAGAGGTTGATCATGGATTCTATTGTGTATCTTTAAATTTCCTATAAATGGGTAAAAAATTAAACGCAAGGTAGCGTACAATAGTATATACATGCTTGGACAATAAATTTACTTTGAACTTTGAACTTTTGCATTTCTTGGGCTGACTAAATAAAGCAAAGCCTTTGTATAAATCATTCGGTAATGACTTTATTACAGCCCATGCTCCCCGATACAGCTTGACAAAAGATGCACAGGAATTAAACATGCATTTGAACCCACTAATTCTGCAACTGAAGCCATTTGAGAACCAATTATTATTAAAATCTAATTATCATTATTAAATTCCTTTCAGGAACTAGAGCAGATGAACGAAATTAAACGGAAAAGCAAGTTTTGAATTTCAGTTATATCCGATAAAATTTGACCACATCTCTCAAGAGGATTTAAACAGCTTAAATGCTTTCAAATGTTGACTCAGTCACTGTGAAGATCCAGGAATTAGTTATTTTCATGTTCAACGGTCAGAGAAGGAAATGAACAATTGAAGCCTTGGCTTAGTTAGGACCAACGTTCTCAAGTCAGGAACGGCTCCTGGTCACCAAGATGGGGATTGGGCTGGGACAACATACAACGTGCTGGAGGAACTCAGCAGGTCAGGCAGCATCCATGGAAATGAGTCAACTGTCAACTTTTCAGGCCGAGACCCTCTTCAGGACAGAGAAGGAAAGGGAAAGATGCCAGTATAAAAAGATGGGGGGAGGGGAAGGGGAAAGAGACTATCTGGAAAGTAATAGGTGAAGCCAGGTGGGTGGGAAAGGTCAAGGTTTAGAGAAGGTGGAATCTGGTAGGAGAAGAAAGTGACCAAAGGAGAAAGGGAAGGAGGAGGGAAGTAATAGGCAGGTGAGTAGAGATAAAACACACAAAATGCTGGAGGAACTCAGCGTTTCAATGTTGACTATACTTCTCTTCCGTAAAAACTGCCTGGCCTGCTGAGTTCCTCCAGCATTTTGTGTTTGCTGCTCGGATTTCCAGCATCTGCAGATTTTTCCTTTATTTGAGAAGAGGTAAAAGGTCAGAGTGGGGAATAGAGGAAGGATGGGGGATGCATCAGGTTGCAGTGTACCCAGTCAGAACATATGGTGCTGCTTCATATAGATAGATAGATAGATAGATAGATACTTTATTCATCCCCATGGGGAAATTCAACTTTTTTCCAATGTCCCATACACTTGTTGTAGCAAAACTAATTACATACAATACTTAACTCAGTAAAAAATATGATATGCATCTAAATCACTATCTCAAAAAGCATTAATAATAGCTTTTAAAAAGTTCTTAAGTCCTGGCGGTAGAATTGAACTTTCATGGAAATAGTTAAAAAGGTATAAAAAAGATAAACTGAGTAACAAATTATGTGTTTAAATGAAATACAGAACAAATTAGAACACTACCTATCATGTTAGAGTTCTATGGAACTGTGTATGAGTTCCTAGTAGCTATCAACGGAGGAATTCATCCAGTGTATATGCAATGAACAACGTCAGTGCAGACACCTGGTGCAGATGATGAGCTGCCTTCATACAATGCTCTTGACTATTGTATCCTCCATATTTTCATTTTCATAGTCTCCAACTTGCTTCATTTTCTCTCCTGGCCTTTTCTGCCATCTCCAAGCCTGAATGCTTGCAACCGCAGTGAGCAAAACAGCTCTGAATTGTCTTAGTACTCATTTCTTACAGCTAACATGAATAGCAGCTGCCCGGATGGACCAATTATGCAGTATTGTACAAAAGACCTAGGCACACGTAAAAAAATCCTGTAAAGCGAAGATGCTTTCAAAAATAATGAAATGAAAAGTTTCGAAGTATCAAAAAATTAATATAAAGAGAAGTGAATTGTAAAAAATCTAAATTAAATCAATATTTGGTGCGACCACCCTTTGCCTTTAAAACTGCATCAATTTTCTTAGATACACTGTCGGGCAGTTTTATAAGAAAATCGGCTGGTAGGTTGATCCAAGCATCTCGGAGAAATTATCACAGTTCTTCTGCAGACTTTGCCTCGCTTGCTTCTGTCCCTCTAGGTCAGGGGTGTCAAACTCATTTTAGGTCACGGGCCGGATTGAGCAAAATGCAGCTTCATGCGGGCCGGATCAGTCGGATGCGTGCGAACGCAGCTTTCGTTACCTCCGTTTTTTCAGCCTGCTCTCATGTGTCTCAGTCTCTGCTATAACTACAAAGTGTTTCACTTTACAAATTCCGTTTCTTATGAAGAAGACTGCCGAGCAAGACTGCCGAACAAACACTAAAAACCCTGAAAACCTGGTACCTGAATAAACTCAGCATTAGCCATATCATACGCCATAGGCGCTTCGATTACTGGGGCCAGCTTTAATAGATAGATAGATAGATAGATACTTTATTCATCCCCATGGGGAAATTCAACATTTTTTCCAATGTCCCATACACTTATTGTAGCAAGACTAATTACATACAATACTTAACTCAGTAAAAATCTGATATGCATCTAAAATCACCATCTCAAAAAGCATTAATAATAGCTTTTAAAAAGTTCTTAAGTAGTTTACTTAAATACATTGAGTCCTAACCTCGGCACTTTAACATATCTTACTCCTGGCAGTTGAATTGTAAAGCCGAATGGCATTGGGGAGTATTGATCTCTTCATCCTGTCTGAGGAGCATTGCATCGATAGTAACCTGTCGCTGAAACTGCTTCTCTGTCTCTGGATGGTGCTATGTAGAGGATGTTCAGGGTTTTCCATAATTGACCGTAGCCTACTCAGCGCCCTTCGCTCAGCTACCGATGTTAAACTCTCCAGTACTTTGCCCACGACAGAGCCCGCCTTCCTTACCAGCTTATTAAGACGTGAGGCGTCCCTCTTCTTAATGCTGCCTCCCCAACACGCCACCACAAAGAAGAGGGCGCTCTCCACAACTGACCTATAGAACATCTTCAGCATCTCACTACAAACATTGAATGACGCCAACCTTCTAAGGAAGTACAGTCAACTCTGTGCCTTCCTGCACAAGGCATCTGTGTTGGCAGTCCAGTCTAGCTTCTCATCTAACTGTACTCCCAGATACTTGTAGGTCTTAACCTGCTCCACACATTCTCCATTAATGATCACTGGCTCCATATGAGGCCTAGATCTCCTAAAGTAATAATAATCTAATAGTAATTAGATATTATCTCGTGGGCCAAAGATAATTCCACCGCGGGCTGGATTTGGCCCGCGGGCCTTGAGTTTGACATATATGCTGTAGGTAATCCCAGACTGTCTCGATGATGTTGAGATCAGAGCTCTGGGGAGGCCGTACCATCTGAAACCATATAAAAAATCTCGGGTGCCAAAGGCTTTTTGCACAGTACTATAGATAAATGTATATAAGTGTGTGTGAGAATCCATGGAAAAGGACTGGAGGCTCTGAGGTGGACTGTCCAGCAGCTGGAGGCTTGTCTGTGTGTATGAGTGGATGGGGAGGGGTGGAAGTAATGGGGAAAGGGGCTTGTTTTGGTGTTGTTATTGTTGCTCATGTTGTTGCAGTGTTGAACACAGTGGGAATTCCATGTTGGCATTTGCAAGCTGTGATGATACTTGCAGGCCGCAGCCCGGCACACTCTTGGGTGTGTGGGTTGGCAACGCAAACGATGCACTTCACTGTATGATTAGAAGTACGCATGATAAATAAGTGCATGCCCACTTCGTGTGGTCAAGCCCTGCTCTGCCCCACACCCACACTTACCCTTCATGCCCCCAGATGAGTTGGGCAGTCCATGGAATGGTCAGAAGCTAATCTGGGGAAGGGAAGCGAAGCAAAGGGCCAGGATTGGAGGAGAGCAGGGTTCTTGGAGGAGACTTCAAAGATCGAAGAGAGTAAAAGGAAGCAATGGTGTGCTTACCCTTCTTGGGACCTATTGTAGAGGTGTTAGTATCAGAATCAGAATCAGGATTATTATCACTAAAATATGTCATGTAATTTGTTGTTTTGAGGCAGCACTACAATGCAATGCACAAAATACAGTATATACACTCAGTGGCCACATTATTGGATATCTCCTGTACCGAATAAAGTGTCTACTGAGCGTATGTTCATAGTCTTCTGCTGTTGTAGCCCCTCTACTTCAAGATCCGATGTGTTGTGTGTTCGGAGATGCTCTTCTGCACATTACTGTTGTAACACATGGTTATTTGAGTTACTGTCATCTTAGATCATAAGACCATAAGACATAGGAACACAATTGAGTCTGCTCCACCATTCCATCATGGCTGATCCCAGATCTCACTCAACCCTTTTACACCTGCCTTCTTGCCAAATCTCTTGGTGACTTGAGCAACCAGGAAACACTCAACTTCTGCCTTAAATAGACACACAAACATGGCCTCCACTGCAGTTTGTGACAGAGCATACCACAAATTTACTACTCTCTAGCTAAAATAATTCCCCTTTATCTCTGTTCAAATGCATGGTAATACTCCCAACTGCCAATTGTACATCGGTAACCAAAAGATTGAACAAAAGACAAGCTTTAATTACCTTGGTAGCTTTATATCACAAGATGCTAGAAGTAAAGTAGAAATAAAAAGAAGAATTGCCATTGCCAAAACCACTTAAAAATGAAACCCACCTTTACCAACAGACACATTTCTATGACAACAAGGCTTAGGCTACTAAAATGTTACATCTGGTCAATCTTGCTGTATGCTTCTGAAACGTGGACTATAACGCCAGAACTCCAAAGAAACTTAGAAGCAACAGAAATGTGGTTTCTTAGAAGAATGCTGAAAATATCATACAGAGATAGGGTAACTGATGAGACAGTACTCCAACGTGCCCATACAAAAATATCTTTAATGAGAAAATTAAATGAGAGGAAACTTAAATTCCTGGGCCATGTCATCAGAATGGGAGAAATAGAATACCTTACATTACAAGGTCATATGCCTGGGAAACACGGAAGAGAAAGGCAAAGAAGAAAATATATGGACACTGTGAAAGAACTAACAGATCTAAATGTGCGAGATATCATTGACGCTGCGAGGGATCGTTCGATGTGGAGAGAGCCATGATCACCCAAGCGTGTAACGTGTAAGGCACATGAAGTAGAAGAAGAAGTTCTCTGTTCTAAAAGGTCACCCCTCAATTCTAAGGCTGTGCCCTATAGCTCTAGATACATCCACCATAGGAAACATCCTCTCCACGTCAATCTTATCTAGTCTTTTCAACATTTGGTAGGTTTCAATGAGATCCCCCAGCATTCTTCTAAATTCCAGTACAGGCCTAAAGCTGCCAAATGCTCCTCATAGGTTAACCCCTTCATTCCCAGAATCTTACTCATGAACCTCCTCTGGACTGTCTCCATTGATAATACTACTGAGATATGGGGCACAAAACTGTTGACAGTACTCCAAGTGTGGCCTGACTAGTGTCTTATAAAAGCTCAGCATTATCTCCTTGCTTTTATATTCTATTCCCCTTGAAACAAATGCCAATATCGTATTTGCCTTCTTTACCATAGACTCAACCTTCTGGGAGTCTTGCACAAGGACTCCTAAGTCCCTCTGCACCTCTGATGTTTGAACCTTCTCCCCATTTAAATAATAGTCTACACTATTGTTCCTTTTACCAAAATGCATTATCATACATTTCCCAACACTGTATTCCATCTGCCACTTTCTTGTCCATTCTTCCAATTTGTCTAAATCCTGTTGCAATCCCATTGCATCCTCAGCACTCCCTACCCTTCCATCTGTCTTCGTATCATCTGCAAACTTTCCACAAAGCCATCAATTCCAATATCCAAATCATTTACAAACAATATGAAAAGTAGCGATCCCAATACTGACCCCGAAGAACACCATTAGTCACTGGCAGCCAACCAGAAAAGGCCCCTTTTACTACCACTCACTGCCTCCTGCCTGTCAGCCATTCCTCTATCCATGCCAGTATCTTCCCTGTAATGCCATAGGATTTTATCTTGTTAAGCAGCCTCATGTGTGGCAACTTATCAAACACCTTCTGAAAATCCAAGTAAGTGACATCCACTGCCTCTGCTTTGTCCACCCTGCTTGTTACTTCCTCGAAGAACTTTAACAGATTTGTCAGGCAAGATTTCCCTTGACAGAAACCATGCTGACTTTGACTTATTTCATCATTAGGTTCCAGGTACCTTGAACCCTGCATCCTTAGTAATAGACTCCAACATTTTCCTAGTCACTGAGGTTAGGTTAACTGGCCTGTAATTTAGTATCAATTGTTTGGTGACAATAAAGTAATAAATAAATTTCCTTTCTTTTGGCTTCCTCCCTTCTTAAAGAGTGGAGTGACATTTGCAATCTTCCATTCCTCAGAGACCATGTCAGAATCAAGTGATTCTTTAATAATCATGACCAATGCATCCGTTATCTCTTCAGCAACCTCTCTCAGGACTCTGGGATGTAGTCCATCTGATCCACGTGACTTATCCACCTTAAGACCATTGAGTTGCCTAGCATTTTTTCCTTTGCAATAGCAATGGCACTCATTCCTCCTCCCTGTCAGTCACGGACCTCTGGCACACTGCTAATGCCTTTCCCAGTGAAGACAGATGCGAAGTACCCATTAAGTCCATCTGCCATTTCTTTGTCTCCCATTTCTACCGCACCAGCACAATTTTCTAGTGGTCCAAGATCAACTCTCACCTCCCTTTTACACTTTGAAAAAAAAGTCTTTTGGCATCCTGCTTTATATTATTGGCTAGTCTTCCCTCATATTTCATCTTTTCCCTTCTTATAGCTTTTTTAGTTGCCTTTTGTTGGGTTTTAAAAGTTTCCCAATCATCCAACTTCCCAATCACTTTTGCTCATTTATATGCCCTTTCCTTGGATTTTATGTTTTTCTGTCAGTTTGAATCTGCCTGGCCATTCTCCTCTGACTTCTTTCATTAACAAGAAATTTTCACCCACAGAATTGCCACTCACTTGATGTCTTTTTGTTTTTCACACCATTCTGTGTAAACTCTGGAGACTGTTGTCCATGAAAATCCCAGAATATCAGCAGTTTCAAGCTACACAGACCACCCCCAATCTGGCACCAACAATCATTCCATGGTCAAAGTCACTTAGATCACATTTCTTCCCCATTCTGATATTTGGTGTTAAACAACAACTGAACCTCTTGACCATGCCTGCCTGCTTCTGTGCATTAAGTTGCTGCCAATCTTTGAAGTTACAACACTGTTACAACTTGTAACATTAAGCACAGAATGGCCATTGGTAGCTCATTGTTAATAAAGCGTCAGCCTGCAGAACGGTGATGTCGTCAGATGAGAAAAAGTTTACAAAACGTGAAAGATTTTCTTTGTTGTTCTTTATTTCATACATGGTGCGCATATTACAGAAAAAAACATTTAAAGTGTCGTGCAGTTTGCAGGCCATGTAAAAATTTCCTGCTCGGAACAATAGTTGGACCGCATAGCTGTGAAAAATATTGGAGAGAACGATGTCTATAGTCTGAGTGCAGGTTGATGGGAATAGGCAGATCAATAGTTCAGCACAGACTGGTGGGTCACAGGGCCTGTTCCTGTGCTGTCGTGTTCTATGACTCTATGACTCTAAGAGATCTGGTCAGTTATGAAGCTGTCATTGAACTTGATGGTACATGCTCTCAGGCCTTTACATCTACTGCCCTATGGGAGAGGGAAGAAGAAAGAAAAAAGGTTCAAAGGTTCATTTATTATCAAAGTGTACAACTCTGAAATTCTTCTTCTCCAGATAGCCAGGAAACCAAGAAAGAAAAGAACAACAACTCGAAGAATGACAACACGATCTTCAACCCACAAATCTCCGTCCTTCACAGAAAAAAAATGAGAAGGATCAGAAGAACAACATTGAATATATAAAAAAACTATGAGACTGGAACAAAGTCCTTGGTCTATAGTCCATTGTCCATATCTATATCCATATCCAAAGCACAGAAAACCTGGGTAACATTCTCTGGGCAGGCCACACAGAGTGATCCCACCAGCTGGGGAGGCTGGTTTCCATGATGTGCTGAGCTGTGTCCACAACCCCCTGAAGTTTCTTGTGGTAACATGCAGAGCAGTGGACATACCAAGCTGTCATCCATCCCAACAGAATGCTTTCTATAGTGCATTGATAAATATTGGTAAGTTTTGATAGGATCATGCTGAATTTCCTAAGACTTTTGAGGAAGTAGAGGCACTGGTGGGCCTTCTTGGTCGTGATATCCATGTGGTTGGACCTGGACAGGCTATCGGTGATGTTCACACCAAGGAACATGAAGCTCCTAACCCTCTCAACCTCAACATTGTTGACGTAGACAGGAGCAAGTTAATGATCAGCTTTCATGATGACATTGAGGGAAAATGTCATTGTCATGACAACATGTCTCTAAGACCTCTGTTTCCTTCATGTACTCTGACACATCACTATTTGAGATGCGGCCTACTTGCATGGTATCATCTGCAAACTTGTAGACGATGGTTTGGATGGTGCCATGGACCAATGGATTGCGAGCAGAATCTGGCCACACAATCATGAGTGTACAGGGAGTGTATAGGGTGGCTGAGGATGCAATGTGTTGTGGAGCACCAGTGTTTAGAATCATCGTGGCTGAGTTGTTGCAACCTACCCTGTCTGAGGACATGACTCTCCACATTCTGTATGCTTTTCAATGCCTCAGTGCAATTACTTCTGGACCAGTTTCTCTGCATGGCATGCAAAATGAAGCTTCTCACTGTTTCTCAGTACATGTGACATACTATATCCATCCCAGTATACAGTCAGGATGGTGTGTGTGTGAGAGAGAGAGACAGAGACCCAACCACAGACTCCAACACATGAACACTTTGGGTATGGTTAAAGCAGAGATTGATAGGTTCAAAGCTTAAAAGTTCAAAGATCGAAGTTAACTTATTATCAAAATACATATGTGTCACTATATGTATATATTTATTAAGCTAGTTAATTATTTAGAGATGCAGTGTGGATTAGACCCTTCCACTCCTTCAAGCTGTGCTTCCCAGCACCCTCCTGATAACTCCTGATTTAACCCTAACCTAATTATGGGACAACTTACACTGATCAATCAACCTACTAACCAGTACGTCTTCGGACTGTGGAAGGAAACCAGAGCACCCAGAGTAAACCTAGAGGTTCATTTTCTTATGGGCATTCACATTAAATTCAAAGGAACATAATAGTCAGTGAAAAAATCCACAGCCAACAGGGTGGACAAACAACCAACGTGCAAAAGACAACAAACTGTGCAAATACAAAAGAAAAAAAATAACATAATAATAGATAAATAAGCAATAAATATAGAGAATGTGAGAAGAGTCCTTGAAAGTGAATCTTGATTAGTAAGGGCATCAAATGTTATAGGGAGAAGGCAGAGGATTGAATTGAAACAGATAATGAATCAGCCATTATGGAATGGTGGAGCAGAGCTGATGGGCCAATGGCCTAATTTTCTCCTATGTGTTATAGTCTTATGATCTACAGAATATAGAACATGGAGTGCAACAGCTCTGAAACAGGCGCCTTCGGCTGTTTCTAACTAATTAAACTAGTAATTAAGTGCCTAACTAAATTAATCCCTTCTGCCTACATAATGCTGATATCCCTTAATTCTCTCTGCACATTCATATACCCATCTAAGAGCCCCTTAAAAGCTTCTAAATCATCAGCCAAATGGCTTAATTCTGTTCCTAAATCTTATGGTCTTATGGTAAAGCTTATGGTAAATAGAGATTTCCTCCTTGTTGCTTTTATCAACTTCAAAATTCAACAAAGTTCAAAGTAAATGTATTTTCGAAGTACATATACTAGCCTGAGATTCATTTTCTTGTGGGTATTCACAGTAACCATAAAGAATCACAACAGATTCAGTGAAAATCCGTACACAAAAAAAAAGATGGACAAACAAACGAAGTGCAACAAGACAACAAATTGTGCAAATATAAAAGAGGGGAAAAACACAAAATAATAATAGTAAATAAATAAGCAATAAATACCGAGAACATGAGGTGAAGAGTCCTTGAAAGTGACTCCATAGGTTGTGGAAACAGTTCAGTGTTGGGGTTAATACATAATGCAGCCGAAAAGTCTTTGTGGTATTATTGACACTGAATAACAGAGTCCTGCAGAGGTTTTCTGCTGGATTGACTGCTATTATTTCACTAATGTGCTGTATTGGGGATGTGGACTGACAGCACTGAGAGATTCCTGGCGTGAAAGTGAGCACAGATAAAGGTGGTCACTCTCAAGGTTCTTGTAATGAGTGGGCTGACCCACTTGCACCTACTATCTCCACTAGAATGACAGAAAATGGTTTCTCTGCCGTTGCAAACTGGCTCGGCGTCATTGAGAAGAATGAGGCAGAATCAGTAACACAGGTATATGCTGTGAAATTTGTTGTTTTCCGACAGCAGTATTTAACAAAAACTATAAATTACAATAAGAAGTCCATAACACCATAAGACATAGAAGCAGAATTAGGCCATTTAGCCCATTAAGTCTGCTCCACCATTCCATCATGGCTGATTTATTTTCCTTCTCAACCCCATTCTCCTGCCTTCTCCCTGCAACCTTTGCTAATGAACCTACCAATCTCCGCTTTAAATATACCCAATAACTTGGTCTCCACAGCCTCCTATGGCAATGAATTCCATAGATTCAATACCCTCTGTCTAAAGGAATTCTACCTCTTCTAGCACATGAAATTAGTAGTGCAAAAAGAGAGAAAAACAATAGTGAGGTAGTGTCCATGGGTTCATTGTCCATTAGAAATCTGATGGCGGTGGGGAAGCAGCTATTGCTGAAACGTTGAGCGTGTGTCTTCAGGTTCCTGAATCTCCTCGCTGGTGATAGCAATGAGAAAAGGGAATGTCCTGGATGATGGAGGTCCTCAGTGGTCTGTTTTCCAGTGTTTTTGGTCAGAGGCTGAGACTCCAATCAGATTGACGATGACAGTGATATAGTGTTGTCACCACACTGATTAACTGGAATTGAAAACTCACACTCGTTCCTTGATCACACTTTATTTACTTGTGAACACAGAGAAACAGCACGATCTCCAATATGTTGGCCCATGGTCTCCTCTTATCCCAAGATGAGGCCACCCTCAGGGTGGAGGAGCAACATCTTATATTCCGTCTGGGCAAATTTCAACTTGACACCATGAATATTGATTTCTCCTTTCGGTAAAAAAATCCCTCCCTCTCCCCTCTTCTTCTATTCCCCACTCTGGCCTTTTATCTCTTCTCACTTACCTATCACCTCCTCCTGGAACCCCTCCTCCTTCCCTTTCTTCAATGGTCCTCTCTTCACTCCAATCAGATTCCTTCCTCTCCAGCCTTTACCTTTCCCACCCACCTGGTTTCACCTATCACCTTCCAGCTGTCCTCCTTCCCCTCCACCCCCACCTTTTAATTCTGATGTCCTCCCCCCTTCTTTTCTGGTCTTGAAGAAGTGCCTCAGCCTGAAACGTCAAGTGTTTATTCATTTCCATGGATGCTACCTGACCTGCTGAGTTCATCCAGCATTTTGTGCACATTGTGTTAAAGATTAAATATTTAAAGACTATCTTTATTTGTCACAAGTCCATCAAAGCCTCCAGTGTCAAGGATGTGCTGGGAGCAGCATGCAATTGTCAGCAATGTAGCGTGCCCACAACTTACTACAGTAGCCTTACATCTTTGGACTTTGGGAGGAAACTGGATTACCTGGAGGAAACCCATGCAGTCAGTGAAACTCCAGTGACAGAGCTTGAACCATGATCTTACAGCTGCCACGGTAAAGCGTTAAGCTACCATACCAGCCTTGCCCAGTCATGAAACTCTTCTAAAGTCTGAACAAAGAAATGCCATTTTTATACCAAAATCGATGAGCTGGATACAGATTTTGACCAACTGGAGACCTTGTAGATGTTCCAATTCATTATTTGCATAATCAGACTGCAATAACACAGGTGTGAATAGCTAATAGAATCTATACGTTAGCTAGGGTTCGCCAGCTGTGGGTGGCAGCTTGTCTAGAAGGAAAACTCTGAACTCAAGCGTCCACTGCATTGCAGCTATACCCAATGGAGGAGGGGGGGGGGGGAGGATTCAGGAGTAAATTGCAAGACAAAAATCTGATGCTGGGGTCCCTAAGGCAGTCCTACGTTGAATTCAATGCTGACTGGCAACTCCCGGAGCGCCATTAGGGCCAAACTGTGTCAGTCTTATTGTTCCTTTGGATTCTTCAGCTGTGTGGAGGGGGCGGGGGGCCTGCAGCGTGGGCAAAAGCTTGCACTCCGTTTCGTACTGCCCTGGCTTGCGTAGTGGGTTGTGTATCGACTTCGCCTTGCAGCAGGAAGGTGCAGCTCCAGCAGAGCTAATACTACTTAGAGATGAGACTTTGGCAACAGAGACTGCCACTCTTGCATGGTCTTGTCAGCCCCAGATGGCACAGCACCAAAACGTAGACAGCTAGGATGCAGTTTCCATGGTCAACCTTGACCAGTGGAGGGCCACTACACTCCATTAACGACAACTTCAGAATTAGCAAAATGACTGTCCGATGGTTAGTTCTAACTTCTAACAGAGTCCTCCGTTTGCATCCTTGAATTGGTATGTAAAAATTGCTTCTACCCATGCTGTGCAAAGGGGAGTGATTCCTCTCTCACCTCGGTTGAATTCACACTATCTGTAAACTATCCATCCCTGCACATAATCTGAACACTATATCTCAGGACCCGTGACAGTAATAGGCCAATTACAGCAATGGAGCTGTACAGTCTGGAATCAGGCCCTTTGGCACATCTGATCCCAGTTACCAATTAGAGTCATGGAGTTATAGGCCAATTACCAATCAGAGTCATGGAGTAATAGGCCAATTACCAATCAGAGTCATGGAGTAATAGGCCAATTGCCAATTAGAGTCATGGTGTCAGTGGCCTATTACCAATTAGAGTCATGGAGTTATAGGCCAATTGCCAATTAGAGTCATGGAGTTATAGGCCAATTAGAGTCATGGAGTTATAGGCCAATTAACAATTAGAGTAATAGAGTTATAGGCCAATTACCAATTAAAGTCATGGAGTTATAGGCCAATTACCAATTAGAGTCAGGGAGTTATAGGCCAATTACCAATTAAAGTCATGGAGTTATAGGCCAATTACCAATTAAAGTCATGGAGTTATAGGCTGATTACCAATTAGAGTCAGGGAGTTATAGGCCAATTATCAATTAAAGTCATGGACATATAGCATGGAAACAGGCCCTTTGGCCCATCTAGTCTCTGGCAGCCAAGATGCTAATCTAAGATGGTTCCATTTCCCTATGTATAGCCTATATACCTCTAAGCCTTTCCAATCCATGCAGGCATCCAAGTGTCTTTTAAACATTGTAACTGTCCCCATCTGTGGCACTGAAGAACTCTGAAATAAGTTTAAAGAAATCCCTCAACAATGAAGCATTCACTAATTTGAATAGGGCACCAAGTTGTCTTCAGGTTCATTGCAATAAACGTTCAATAATAATGTCACAACCATTAATCTCCCTGTGTGAAGGTCGAGAATGCGAGGCTCGGTGAAAGGCATGACAAAAGGTGGAGCAGGGAAGGCGAGCGCCATCTGATTAAAATGCCCTCCCCCGCCACACAGACAAGCAGAGGGGAATTGAATCGAGGCGCATTACACAGCAGGGAAAGATTACAATAATGTAACTTAATATGGGGGGTCAAATTATATTTACAAGCCACTTTGTCCTCATGGATAATGGAAATTCTTTGCGCTGTGTGATTAGATTACTAAGTAATCACACCCAGATATTCATCACTTTGCAAAACAAACATGAGTCCTTTCATCTGCATTGCCTCTGATTCCATTAACCACTTAACTGGTCTATTTATTAATTTATTTAGAGATACAACACAGTACAGGCCCTTCCGGCCCAACAAGTCACGTCAATAAGCAACCCACCTATTTAACCCTATTTATAATGAGCAATTAACCCATTCATCTTGGACTTTGAGAGGAAACTGGAGCACCTGGAAGACGCATTGTCGGGGAGGGCATACAAATTCCTTACAAATGACTTCAGAATTGAACCCCGAATTCAATGACTCAAGCTGTAATCAAGTCGTGCTATTCGTGGCACCCAAAAACCATGGGTTCCAAATTTGGTTTCTCAACTGCATGTGCAACTCCTTGTCAAGCGCAACTGTGTTTCTGCTTCTGTTTGAAGGAAGTTGCTCATCACAAACCGTGCCAATCAAAAACCAAAGGATGCCATGTTTTTCCTCAGACAAGAAGCAGCAACGAAGAGTGAAGACTCAATGTTTGAAAATTTGTAAAATGGGTTTTTCTCTCTGCCATGGACGGCCCCAAGCCCGACTGTGAAAGGAGGAGGGTTGGGCATGAGGCTGGCAACCCCATCCCACAAAACCCAGAGCTACAGAAATGCCAACAGAAGATCCAAAGATCTCATCCCTGGAAGAGAAAGGATCTTCGAAGATGGACTACATCAGGGAACAACTTGAAAGACTGGCCCAGGGCGGAGGACTCTGGTGGAGCTGCTGTCAGCGACACATGCTCCAGTATGGGAGATGGACTAAAGGAGAAGAAGAAAACTGTTTATTATTCCCCCACGTTCCGAGGTACAGTGACAAACTTGGCTTGCACACCACCTATAGAGGTAATTTTATTATAATGGTTCATTGGGGTAGTACAAGAGAAAACAATAACTCAATACAGAATAAAGTGCTTAGTTCCAGGACCAACTGTAACACCAGACCTAAAACCAATTATGTACCCAAGCGGTAAGGGTGATCAACGCTTGCACCATCAGCATTTTATCATGTCCTGTCAGTCACTTTATAGACATACAATCAATCTATGTATACAAGCCATCTGATTTATTTATATTTATTGTGTTTTTTATTAGTTTACTTTATCTTACTGTGATTTCTTTTTGTGCTGCATTGGATCCTGAGTAACAATTATTTTGTTCTCCTTTATAATGCTGCACTGGAAATGGATGGAGTACGTCTCTAGCAAAGGAGGTACTCCTTCCCTCCGCTAGCCTGCAGGACACTGTTAGGCAGGGTGTGGCAACTGTTTAGCCCCAGATTATGGTCACGTGAAGCCATCAGGTGACAGATGGTCATATGAGCGGCTGATACACATCATATGTCCTGGCTTTGCAACCACTGACACCAGGCAGACAATCTCTGAAGAGTATTGATGATGGCTGGGGTCACACGTCTTGTAAAGACACTGCCGAGAAGAAGGCAATGGCAAACCATTTCTGTCGAAAAATTTGCCAAGAACAATCATGGTCTCAAGAACCATGATCAGCCATGTCACATGACACGGTACATAACGATGATGCCATACAACACGGCACATAATGAACAAACAAACTTTAAGTGACATTAAACAATCTTGAATCTTGGGAAAATGCAGCGCAGGTTAAGAATAAGGTACAAATTCCTAACAAGGTCGACTATGAGGTCAAGAGTCCATTTTATTACAGTAGGGGACCATACAATCATCTTATTACTGCGGGATAGTAGCTGTGTTGAGTTTAAAATAAAGAATGCATGTTATTATAACAGATTAGCTGCTTACTTTTATTCTTTTGGGGTAGAACTTAATCTGGTTCTATCAGTGCATGTGTAAAACTTGATCATAGCTTCCTCTTGAAGAAGGATCTTGGCCTGAAAAGCTAATTGCTTACTGCTTTCCATAGATGCTGCCTGGCCTGCTGAGTTCTTCCAGCATTTTGTGTGTCTCGTTGCTTCCCCTTCTTTTGAACATTGGTTCTTTGTCTGCCTTTGTGGGTAGTTTTTCATTGGTTACGTTCTATTTTTTATATCTACTGTGAATGCCTGCAAGAAAATGAATCTCAGGGTAGGATATGGTGACATATACATACTTTGATAATAAATTTGAACTTTGAACTCTGGCAATAGAATTAGACAAATTTCAGCTTCACAATTCACCCCATCAAACCCATTTCATCTACTTTTCTTTCCTTTCTATTGCATACCTCCCCCACTCCTTGCCCAAACCATCTTGATAGCTGTTAGCTTTTTCACTGGGTCAGAGAGTCACAAAGTACAAAAATAGAACCGTCAGTCCAAGGAAGGCTCTAAGAATAGGTCAGGAAATTATATGCCGGTGTGCCTGACGTCAGTAGTGGGTAAATTAGGGATCGTGAACGTGGCTCTGTGCATAGTAGGTCATGCACAAGGAACGTATTGACCAAATAACACTAAAAATATAAAAGATGTTTGCACTGCATTTCTCTTTATAAGATGATGAGAGGCATTGATCATGTGGATAGTCAGAAGCTTTTTCCCAGGGCTGAAATGGTCGCCATAAGAGGACACAGGTTTAAGGTGCTGGGGAGTAAGTACAGAGGAGATGTCAGGGGTACGTTTTTTACTCAGAGAGTGGTGAGTGCATGGAATGGGCTGCCAGCAACAGTGGTGGAGGCGGATACGATAGGATCTTTTAAGAGACTTTTGGATAGGTACATGGAGCTTAGAAAAATAGAGGGCTATAGGTAAGCCTGGTAACTTCTAAGGTAGGGACATGTTCGGCACAACTTTGTGGGCCGAAGGGCCTGTATTGTGCTGTAAGTTTTCTATGTTCTATATTCTTTCTTTTTATACACTCACTATTAGGTACCTCCTGTAGCTAATAAACTGGTCACTGAGCGTATGTTCGTGGTCTTCTGCTGCTGTAGCCCATCCACATCAAAGTTTGACATGTTGCACATTCAGAGGTGCTCTTCTGCACACCAGCGTTGTAACGTGTGGTTATCTGAGTTGCTGCTGCTTTCCTGTCAGCTTGAACCAGTCTGCCCATTCTCTTCTAACCTTTCCCATTAACAAGGAGTTTCACCCACAGAACGGCTGCTCACTGGATGCTTTTTGTTTTTCTCACCATTCTCTGTAAACTTCATAGACTGCCATTCGTTAAAAAAATCGCAAGAGATCAGCAGTTTCTGAGATACTCAAACCACCCCATCTGGCACCAACAATCATTCCATGGTCAAAGTCACTTGGATCACATTTCTTCCACATTCTGATGTTTGGTCTGAACAACAACTGAATCTCTTAACCATGTAAGAGATTGTGTTGATCGTGTGGATAGACAGAGGCTTTTTCCCAGGGCTGAAATGGCTGTCACAAGAGGGCACAGTTTTAAGGTGCTTGGAAGTAGATACAGAGGAGATGTCAGGGGTAAGTTTGTCACGCAGACAGTGCTGAGTGCATGGAGTGGGCTGCCAGCGATGGTGGTGGAGGCAGATACAATAGGGTTAGTTAAGAGACTCTTGGATAGGTACACGGAGCTTAGAAAAATAGAGGGCTATGGGTAACCCGACATAATTTCTAAAGTAACTACATGTTCAGCACAGCATTGTGGACCAAAGGGCCTGTATGGTGCTGTAGGTTTTCTATGTTTCTTTGTTTTTATGTTTGCATGCTTTTATGCATTAAGTTGCTGCCACATGATTGGCTGATTCGATATTTGCATTAATGACCAGATGTACCTAATAAAGTGAGCTTATGTTGAATTATGAATAAAGTTTTTTTTTGAAATGAAATGCAAAGCCTGCGTAACCCTCAGGTTCAGCCGCTGGCATTAGTCTGGGGGAAGACAGTCTCCTGACCCGCAAATCTCGTTTGGGTGGATGCTGCGTGATGATTTCCCCATTACAAATCTGTACCACAAAATAACAAATGGTACACAATATACAATTAAATGACTGAGCTTTATAGTTCTTAATTTGACTGTAGGGATGGTAAAGAAAACAAACAGATAAAGGGTCCATTTTAATGAAACTGTCTAATGCGGATGTTGGAGCTCACTGTTGTCTTGTCAGTTTGTTCTCCATTGATTTCTCCCGGGCATCGTCGACTCCCGACCCCATTCCAAGTCCATTCCATCCTGCAGTCTACAACTTCCCAGTTCTGGCTTCTTCTCTCTCCATCTCCTGCTGATCAAAAGCCCACAAATCCTTTCTCTTGGGCACAAAAGGAAGAAAATCACCTCCCCTCATTGGCCAGTGAACATTCCAAAGCCCCTGTTATCTCTAGCCAGAACTCAAACACTGCACCTACAGAGAAACCATTACATCAGCAGTGAAACCTTTCCCAGGGTGTTACACCTGTTAACGCAACAGGTTTGCAGTAGCTATAAAGCAGTTAGAGAGGTTAAAGGCAGCTTCAATAGTATCTACAGTAGACCTCGAGATAGCAACATCAAAAACGCCTGTCATTTAGGTCATGCCTTCTCCCTACCATCAGGCAGGAAGTACAGAAGCCTGACATCCTAAATCAGAACACCATTGCTACGCAGGTGATACATCCATTCAACGTCTGAAGGGCTTCCCACCCGACTCAGCCCCTGCAGGTCCAGTAGCAGGAGGTGCGTAGGGCTATGGTCTTTCCCCACAGCCCCTTTGAGCTGGCTATACTGTGCTTTTGTACACCCCTCAGAATACATTCCTGAAGTATGGAATGTGCCAATCTGCTGCATTCCCTTATGGGTATCTCATTGTGCTGGAAGTCCAACAGGCATAGTGTCTGACCTCAGGAACAGCTAATAGATCAGAGAGAGTACTCTGTTACATAGCTGCCTGAGACACACCAAAACAGAGACTCTACTCCTTCTTGGCAAAATACTCAGTCTGCAAAGAGGTCGGTGACCACCTCTTCCAAGTGTAGCATGCATTGGGGATGACCGCTCTTGGACTGTAATCCTTGGAGTTTAGAAGAATGAGGGGGGGAACCTCATCGAAACATTTTGAATGTTGAAAGGCATGGACAGAGTGGATGTGGCAAAGTTGTTTCCCATGGTGGGGGAGTCCAGTACGAGAGGGCATGACTTAAGGGCGCCCATTCAGAACAGAGGTGCGAAGAAAATTGTTAGCCAGAAGGTGGTGAATCTGTGGAATTTGTTGCCATGGGCGGCAGTGGAGGTCAATTCATTGGGTGTGTTTAAGGCAGAGATTGATAGGTATCTGAGTAGTCAGGACATCAAAGGTTATGGTGAGAAGGCAGGGGAGTGGGACTAAATGGGAGAATGGATCAGCTCATGATAAAATGGCGGAACAGGCTCGATGGGCCAAATGGCTGACTTCTACTCCTTTGTCTTGTGGTCTTATGGTCTTATATTTTGGAATTGGAACTGGAATCAGTTTATTATTGTCACATGTACTGAGATTCAACGAACAGCTTGTCTTACGTACTGTTCATACAGATCAGATCATTACACAGTGCAACAAGGTAAAACAACAGCAGAATGCAGAATGAAGTGTAACAGCTACAGAGAAAGTGGAGTGCAGGTAAACAGTAAGGTGCAAGTCGATAACAAGGTTGATTGTATGGTCAAGAGTCCATCTTATTGTACCAGGGAACATTAACAAAAACACAGAAGCTGTCTTTGAGCCTGGTGGTATGTGCTTCAGGCTTTTGTATCTTCTGCCCAGTGGGAGAGGGGAGAAGAGAGAATGTTTAGGATGGGTTGATTTTGTTGGCTGCTTTACTGAGGCAGCAAGGTGTAGACGTAGTCCATAGAGGGGAAGCTGGCTTCCATGATATGCTGAGCTGTGTCCACAACGTTCTACAGATTCTTGCGGTCAAGTGCAGAGCAGTGGCTGTACCAAGCTATGGTGCATCCCAATCCACTTATTACATTGTTGCCTGGACTGGGGAGCATGCCCTATGAGAATAGGATGAGTGAATTCAGCCTTTTCTCCTTGGAGCAACAGAGGATGAGAGGTGACCTGATAGAGGTGTACCAGCTGATGAGAGGCATTGATCGTGTGGATAGTCAGAGGCTTTTTCCCAGGGATGAAATGGCTAGCACGACAGGGCACAGTTTTAAGGTGCTTGGAAGCAGGTACAGAGGAGATGTCAGGGGTAAGTTTTTTATGCAGAGGGTAGTGAGTGCGTGGAATGGGCTGCCAGCAACGGTGGTGGAGACGGAAACATAGGATCTTTTAAGAGACTCCTGGATAAGTACATGTAGCTTAGAAAAATAGAGGGCTATGGGTAACCCTAGGTAATTTCTAAAGTAAGTGCATGTTCAGAACAGCATTGTGGGCCGAAGGGCCTGTATTGTGCTGTAGGTTTTCTGTGTTTCTATTAGGCTCCTGAACCAGCATGGATAACTTCACTCATCTCAATGGTAGACTGATTCCGCAACCTATGCACTCACTTTCAGCTTGTGTTCCCAGTATTATTGGTTTGTTTGCTTGTTGGTTTGTTTATTATATCTTCCATTTGCATGATTTTGTCTTCTTTTACACATTTGTTGTTTATCAGTCCTTGTGTAGTTTTTCGCTGACTGTATTGTATTTCTTTGCTCTACTGTGAACGCCCGCAAGGTGACGAACCTCGGGGTAGCATATGGTGGCATATTGGTGGTCAGCACCTGTCTGTCTCGAAGGACAATGGCTGATGATGATCGTGATGATGGTGATCATCACAAGTCTGGGCAGAAAGTATGGAGATCTCAAGGTGGCCATTCGTCAAGGTTCCCCTCTCAGCCTCACTCGTTTAGTCCAAAAGAAAGCTTATCAAGAGATATGTATGGCACCAGCTAGGCCGCAGGAGCTGCCAGAAGGATGTTCAATGACGTCTGGCCACCTTAGGGGCTCCACTCCGGATTTGCTGTCTGGGTTTACTCCCGTAGCCTTCGTCTCTCCCCCGGGCTGCCCACAAGGCAGTGGGGCTATTTCCCCATAGCTGGTGGCATATATGTACTTTGATAATAAATTAACTTTGAACTTTGAAATAGGAAGATTGCTATGGTGCATCGATAGAAGTTGGTAAGGGTTGACCGGGACATGACAGATTGCTTTAGCTTTCTGAGGAAGTAGAGGCATTGGTGACTTTGACTGTACAGGAAGGATTCGATTGAAAAGGTGGAGAGTGACGTGCCTGTGGAGGACCTTGTGGTGAACTACATATACCTGTCTGGACACGCCCCTCTGCTGACTGCTCCTGTGGCTCCTCCCACAGACCCCTGTATAAAGGCGGTTGGAGGCACTGCTCCCCCCTCAGTCTCCAGGATGTTGTGTGGTCGTTTCTTGCAGCTAATAAAAGCCTGTCGTTTGCCTCCCATATCCGAGAGTTATTGATGGTGCATCAGACCTGTGTAAATATCTCTCTCGCTAGCCTCACAAGGACCTGGTGCCTTTTGGCGAAGAGGCATACTGCCAGATGGTATAGATAGTTTCGTCACACTGTCCATGGAGTCACTGTCCTGCAGTGCGTTATCTGCCTTGCAGTTCCCACAGACCCCAGTCACAAATTTCACGCTACATTTGATCACTTTCATTCATTCTTCTGCCCTTTCCAACCTTGAGGACCATGAATATGAAATGACAGATTGAGATTCACAATCATTTCACACCTCCTGTCTTCAAGATACAGTACCAGTTTATTTATAGTACGGCTCAAAACAGGCTGCTTAAACTCAATTGGGAGTTTGGTCTCCTGAGGTGTGAAGCTGAAACTGGTTTTATTCACACCTGGTATCCACACAGCAGCATTGTAGAGCATTGAATGTGACTGATGGCCCATTTTACCCTGGAAATATTGAATTATAGGCTACCAACCTTTGACGGGAGGACAGTGTTAAGCATAAAACATAGAACTTCGTACAGCACAGGAACTAATCTTCAGCCTACGATGTCTCTGTTAATATAATGCTATATTAAACTGAATCGCTTCTGTCTGAACATAAGGCCATAAAATATAGGAGCAGAATTAGGCCTTTTGGTGCATCATTTGCTCCACCATTTCATCATGGCTGATCCATTTTCCCTCTCAGCTCCAATCTCGTGCTCCCACCCCCCCCCCCCCCCCCCATATCCCTTCATACCCTGATCAATCTTTGCCTAAAATATACATAAAGATCTGGCCTCCACGGTTGCCTGTGGCAATATATTCCACAGATTCACCACTCTCTGACTAAAGAAATTCTTCCTCATCTCCATTCTAAAAGGATACCCCTCTATTCTGTGGCTGCGTCCTCTGGTCCCAGACTCTCCCACCATAGGAAACATCCTCTCCGCACCCACTCTATCAAGGCCTTTCACCATTTGGTAAGTTTCAATGAGGTCACCCCTCATTCTTCTGAATTCCAGTGAATATAGGCCCAGAGCCATCAAACGCTCTTCATATGACAAGCCGTTCAGTCCTGGATTATTTCCATGAACCTCCTTTGAACCCTCTCCAGTTTCAGCTCATCCTTTCTCAGGGGAGGGGTCCAAAGCTGCTCTAAATACTCCAAGTGAGGCCTCACCAGCGCTTCATAAAGTCTTAACATTATCCATACCCTCTGAATGCTAAACTGCTAGCTCAAATTACTGGTGAGTCTTTGGTATATTCATAAATGGTAAATTGGTGAATCGGTTTATTATTGTTACATGTTCAGAGGTACAGTGAAAAAATACTTGTCTTGCTTACCGTCCAAACAAATCGATTCATTACAGCAATGCATTGGGGTAGTAGAAGATAAAACAATAACAGAATGCAGAATATCACGCATGAAATGCTGGAGGAACTCAACGTGTCAGGCAGCATCTATGGAAATGAATAAGGTGTTGTTCTTTCGGGCCTTCTTTAGGACTGGAAAGGAGGGGGGTAAAGGTGCCAGAATAAAAAGATGGCGGGGTGAGGGAAGGAAGTGAGAGGTGAAGCCAGGTGGGTGTGAAAGGCAAAGGACTATGAGAGTCAAGACTACATGTCAAATTTCTTTAGCCTTCTGAGGAAGCTTGTTATTTATTTATTGGCTGTTGAGATAACGCACAGAATAGGCTCTTCAGGCCCTTTGAGTTGCACCACCCAGCCTTCCCCCGATTTCGTCCCAGCCTAATCGCAGGACAATTTACAATGACAAATTAGCCTACCTATCAGTATGTCGTTGGACTGTGGGAGGAAACCGGAGCTCCCAGAGGAAACCCACGTGGTCGCAGGGAGGACATACAAACTCCTTACAGGCAGCAGCAAGAATTGAACCCCGGTCACCCGTGTTGTGCGTACTGCTACAATACCATGCCACCCCTTGGGGAATTGGTAGGCTTTCTTGGATGTGATATCTACTGTGTGTCTTTGAACTGGAACGGGCTCTGCCTCACAGCTCCTGGGGCCTTGCTTTGATCCTGACCACCAGAGCCGCCTGGGTGGAGTTTTCCCATTTTCTCTGTCCCCAGCCCCCCCTCCCCACCTCTCCCCAGGGTGCTATAGTTGTGATGCACCATCAATAACTCTCGGAGACGTGAGGCGAGATATAGGCTTTTATTGGCTGGAAGAAAGAACAAGCAGCAATTGACCACCACACTACATCCTGGAGACTGAGGCCAGGGCGGTGTCTCCAATCGCCTTTATACTGGGGTCCGTGGGAGGAGCCACAGTCAGTGGGAGGAGCCACAGGAGCATTCAGCGGGGGGGCGTGTCCAGACAGGTATATGTAGTTCACCACAAGTTGCCTCTCCCACATCCCAATAATGTGCACACACAAAATGCTGGAGGTGTTGACAACAGGTCAGGCAGCGTCTATGGAAATGAATAAGGAGTCGGTGTTTCGGTCCAACACCCTTCATGAAGATGTTACATACTTGTAAAGAATTAAATGAACCAGCAGCAACAGACCACACCTGGAATCTGGTTTTGATGTTAAAACAACTGTCTTTATTAGTATCTACTTAATATAGCAACTTAAACAAGAATAATCAAAAGTTCACAGTGTTATGAGTAAATATGTGTAAATGTAACTCCCAAACTATTGAGGTCGCGGGGTGGGGGGCACCAGGCTTAAAATCTTCAGATGGTAATGTATGAAAGTTCAGTTCTTCCACAGGTTAAATGATGTGAGAGAGATATTTAGAAGGGAGTCCAGAACCAGAGGCCACAATTTAAGAATAATAAGGGGTAGGCCACTTAGAACGGAGTTGAGGAAAAACTTTTTCACACAGAGAGTTGTGGATCTGTGGAATGCTCTGCCTCAGAAGGCAGTGGAGGTCAATTCTCTGGATGCTTTCAAGAAAGAGTTAGATAGAGCTCTTAAAGATAGTGGAGTCAAGGGATATGGGGAGAAGGCAGGAACGGGCTACTGATTGTGGATGATCAGCCATGATCACAGTGAATGGCAGTTCTGGCTTGAAGGGCCGAATGGCCTACTCCTGCACCTATTGTCTATTGTGTATATTTGTAATCCAAGGTGAATGTGGAGAGAAGGCATTTTATGTCGTATTCCACAAGTTCCACGGTGGTAAAACAGGATAATAATCGCCGTAGGTTTTATCTGTTGTCGATCCAAATCCACTTACAAATTATCACCAATAGTAGCTATTACAGGGGTACCGTCTTCAAAGGGAACTACCACCCAGGCAAGGGTTAACACATAGGTAGATTCCACAAGGTTGCTCCAAGCACACAACGTGATAGCTACTTATCGGTGTGCTGGGTCGATGCTCAACCCACCCTCGTGGGCACTCGAAAGTTCCAACCAGTGACCCCTTAGTCACTGGCTTCCGTCCCTTGTCTGATTCCAACTGTGACTGGGTGTGAATGAGTGTCCTTGCTTAAATCAAAACAAGTTGCAGAGTCAAATAGTTCCGCCCCTCTCTCTCTCTCTCTCTCTTAGTAAGAAGCAAGCAGGAGACGAGAAAGCCAGCAGCAGATTTCACTCAGGCACTCTCTCTTAAAAATGACAGCCCATGGCAAAATAAACCTAGGGGCTCATCACAAGGATCATCAGCACATCATCGCCAAAGATGAGCAGCTTGGTTAACTGGCCCCTGTTTAGTCTAGGTAAGTGGGCAAAGAATTAAAGGGCAGTTTATGGCCATGCAAGAGGGTGTACAGTACTATGCAACAGTCTTAGGCACATATACACTATATTGCTAGGGTGCCGAAGACTTTTACACAGTACTGTAGTAATTTTATGTATTGCACTGTACTGCTGACACAAAAAAAAACAAATTTCATGACATATGTCAGTGGTGAAAAACCTGATTCTGATAAGGATATTTTTTGTGGACTGTGAGTCGAAAGAGGGCAGGGAGAAGGAAATCATGGTTGGGAAAGGGGGAAGGGAGAGGGGAGGGAGCGGGAAGCACCGGAGAGACATTCTGTAATGATCAATAAACCAAATGTTTGGAATCAAATAGCCTTTCCTGGTTTCTCAGGGCTGTGTGTGTCTGCACCCACTCCACCCCTGCACCTGGCACCCCTTCTCTGCCACCCTTCCCTTGGCACTCCACTCTCACCATTCCCGACATCCTTTGCTCCTGTCAGATTTACAGACTCGCTCTTTGCTCCATATTGACAAATACAGTACTGTGCAAAAGTCCGAGGCACCCTAGCTGCATATATGTGCCTGAGACCTTTGCACAGTACTGTAAGTTACAAGAGTAAAGGGAAGTAAAGGGGCAGGGAGAATGATACGTTAGATCAGGCACAGAACTGATGGGCCAAATGGCCTCCTATATGACATAAGTAAATACATATAATTGGGTGGCACGATAGCAGAGAAGTTATCAAAACTCTATTACCGCGCCAGTGACCAGGGTTCAATTCCTCTGCTGTCCATAAGGAGTTTGTACATTCTCCCTGTGACTGCACAAGTTTTCTCCCACGTTAATTTGTCGTAATTGTGTTTCGAGGGCTCGTTGAGCCGGAAGGGCCTGTTACCATGCTGTATCTCTAAATAAAAAATAAATTAGGTCTTGTCCATAACTATTGGGTTTCCTACAATGAGACACTGCACTTAAAATTTTGGATTTAAACTCCACTTAAAAGCTAAACACTGTGACTTAAAATAAGGGCCCAGGGATTGAGGTGATACATTAGCATGGATACAGGATTAACCAAAGCTGTAAACGGACAAATTTCAATTCGACACTATATCCACAGTGGATTCCACAGGGAGCAGTCCTGGCTTCAGTTTATATTAGCAACGCAGAGTGTAACATTTCCTAACAATACAATGCAGGGTGGGAATGTGAGTACTGAGGAGGCCACAAAGAAACATGGTGTCTGAGGAAGCCACAAAAGGAAGAGGCAGCGTAAACGGGTCAGCAAGAAGATGGCGGATGTAGAATAATGTGAGGAATTATGTTCTGCATTTGGGTAGGAAGGGGTGTATGAGCTGTCCAGGGAGGATTAGCACATCTGATAAGATTTTTGGATCATTGAACTCTCTTCCAGGGAAGGTGTATAGAAGAGACTGTTTGCACCTGAACTGGAGAGCGACTAATATCCTAGCAGGAAGATTTGTTAATGCGACATGATGGGGTTTAAACTAGAGTTGGGAACCAGAGCACCAGAACAGTTAGTGGAGAGGTTGTGGAGACAGATGGTGGTAAGACCTCAGACAAAGTCAGGAATCCAGTGGTGGAGCCTGGTGCGACTGGTGTCCTGAGCTGTGTGCATTTCAATGCAAAAAGTATCGTAGGAAGGATGGACAAGCTCGGCACATGGATCAACGTCTGGAATTATGACATTGCGGCCATTAGTGAGACTTGGCTGCAGGTGGAGCAGCACTGACAGCTCAATATTTCAGGGTTCCATTGTTTCGGATGTGACAGAGCAGAAGGGATTAAAGGAAGAGGGGTGTCATTACTAATCAGGGAAAATGTCACGGCAGTGCTCCATCAGGACAAACTGGCAAACTTGACTAGTGAGACGTTATGGTGGAATGGAGAAATAAGAAAGGTATGTCCATGTTAATGGGGCTATATTACACACTCCTAGTCCTAGGGATTTAGAGGAATAAATTGTAAAGAGATTGCAGACTGTTGCAAGAAACAGAAGGTTCTTACAGAAGGTGATTTTAACTTTCATCATATTGACTGGGAATCCCGTTCTGTAAGAGGACTAGATGGGATAGAGTTTGTCAGATATGTTCCTTCATCAGTACGTAAATGTCCCAATAAGAGAGTGTGTGACAGTGATCTGCTATTAGGGAATGAGACAGGGCAGATGGCAGAAGTTTGTGAACACTTTGCATCCAGTGACCACAATGCCATTAGTTTCAAAGTAAATATGCAAATACGGGTTGAATTTCTAAATTGGAGAAAGGCCAATTTAGATTATATTAGACATGATCTGGCAAGTGTGAACTGGGACAAGCTGTTTTCTAGCAAAAGTGTACTTGGCAATGGGAGGCCTTCAAAACCAAAATTTTAAGAGTACAAAGTTGTATGTGCCTGTCAGATAAAGATAACAAGTGTAGGCAACTTCGGTTTTCAAGAGATGTTGAGGCCCTGGTTGAGAGAAAAAAGGAGGTGCATATCAGGTATAGGCAGGTAGGAGCAATGAGGTGCTTATGGAATACAAGAAATGAAAGAGAACATTTAAGAAAGAAATCAGGAGGGCTAAAAGAAGTCATGAAGTTGCTCCAGCAGACAAAGTGAAGGAGAATCCTAAGGGTTTCTACAGATATGTTAAGAGCAAAAGGATTGCAAGGGATAAAATTGGTCCTCTGCAAGACCAGAATGGTAATCCATGTGTGGAGCCCAAACAGATGAGGGAGATCGTAAATGAATTTTTTGCATCTGTGCTTACTCAGGAGATGGACACAGAGTCTATGGAAGTGAGGCAAAACAGCATCAACTTCACAGACCCCATTCAGAGGAAGAGGTGTTTGTTACCCTGAGTCAAATCAGGGTGGATAAATCCCCAGAGCCTGACAAGGTGCCCCATCGGACCCTACAGGAGGCAAGTGCAGAAATTGCTCGGGCCCTAGCAGAGATACTTAAATCATCCTCAGTGACAGGGGAGGTACCAGAGGATTGGAGGATAGCCAGTGTTGTGGGAAATTTACTGGAATGTATTCTAATGGACCGGATATACAAGTATTTGGATAGACGTGGACTGATTAAGGATAGTCATAATGGCTTCGTGCATGGTAGGTAATGTCTAACCAATATCATAGAGTTTTTTGAGGGAGCTACCAGGAAAGCTGAAGGCAAGGCAGTGGATGATATCTACATGGACTTTAATAAGGCACTTGATAAGGCCATGCATGGGAGGCTGGTCAAGAAGGTTCAGTTGCTCAGCAGGCAAGATGAGATAGTAAACTGGAATAAACATTGACTTTGTGGGAGAAGCCAGAGAATGGAAGTAGATGCTTGCCTCTTTGACTGGAGGCCTGTGACTAGTGGAGTGCTACAGGGATCAGTTCTAGGTCCTTTGCTGTTTGTCATCTATATCACCAGTCTGGATAATAATGTAATTAACTGGATCAGCAAATTTGAGGACGACACCAAGATTAGGGGTGTAGTGGACAGTGAGAAGGCTATCACAGCTAGCAGAGGGATTTGCTCCAGCTGGAAAAATAGGCTGGAAAATGGCAGATGGAATTTAGTCAGGCAAGTTTGAGGTTTTGCACTTCGGTAGGACCAACCAGGGTAGGTCTTACACAGCGAACGGTAGGACACTGAGGAGTGTGGTAGAACATAGGGATCTGGAAATACAGGTGCACAATTCATTGAAAGTGGCATCACAGGTAGATAGGGTCGTAAAGAAAGCTTTTGGCACATTGACCTTCATAAATCAAAGTATTGAGTGAGTACAGGAGATGGGATGTTATGTTGAAGTTGTATAAGATGTTGGTGGGGCATAACTTGAAGTATTGTGTACAGTTTTGGTCACCTACCTACAGGAAAGATGTAAATAAGGTTGAAAGAATACTAATTTACAGGGATTTGCCGGCTCTGGAGGACCTTAATTATAAGGGAAGATTGAATAGGTTAAGACTGTATTCTTTAGAACATGAGAGCTGATTTGATAGAGGTATTCAAAATTATGAAGTGTATAGGTAGGATAAATATAAGCAGGCTTTTTCTACTGAGGTTGGGTGGGACCACAACCAGAGGTCATGGGTTAAGGTTGAAAGGTGAGCAGCTTAAGGGGGAATTTCATCACTCAGAGGATCGTGAGAGTGTGGAATGAGCTGCCAGCACCAGTGGTACATGTGACCTCAATTTCAATGTTTTAAGAGAAGTTTGGCGTAGGCACAAGTGCAAGTAAAGGTTGCAGGTTTGATTTCAACACTTAAGAGAAATATGCATAAGTACATGGATGGGAGGGATATGGTCCAGGTGCAGGTCAATGGGACTAGGCAGATAAATAGTTCAGTATGGACTAGATGGGCTGAAGGGCCTGTTTCTCCTATGTTTCTATGATTCTAGCAACAGGAAGTAATTAGGAATGTCACAAAATTTCTGAAAAAAAGAATAGCAAACTGGATGGACCAAGTGGCCCTTCTGGTCATAAATAATTAGAAGAATATAGCACAGATACCGGCCCTTTGACCCAACCATTCCATGCTGACAACAGTGCCCACCCAGCTGGTCCAGATTCCCTGCATTCGTCTCGTACCTTTCCAAGCCCTGCCCCTCCATTACCTATCCAAGTGCTTCTCAGTGATATGATTGTACCTGCCCTCTGGGAGCTCCTGCCATATATTCACCACCCGCTATGTGAGAATGGTGCTTCTCATGTCCATAAGACATAGGAGCAGGATTAGGCCATTCAGCCCATTGCTTTCTCACTATTCCATCATGGCTGATTTATTTTCCCTCTCAACTCTATTCTCCTGCTTTCCCCTGTGCTGCTTGACACTCTTACTAATCAACCTCCGCTTTAAGTATACCCAAAGACCTGACCTCCACAGGCGGCTGTGACAATGAATTCCACCGATTCACCATTCACAGGCTAAAGATACCTCTCCTCAAATGCTTTAATTATCTTTTAAATCTTTCAACCCACCCTCAATCTATGCCCCCAGTGTTGGATTCCACTACCCTGGGGAAAAGAATGTAACTGTTCATCTTATCTCTGCCTATCTTTAAAGATTTCGAAGTGCAAAATCCATTTATTATTATCAAAGTATGTATACCATGTACAACTTTGAGAAATGTCTCCTTAGGGTCAGCCACAAAGAAAAAAAAAACCCAGTAGAACCCTTTAAAAAGACCATTGACAGTAAACTTTAAACATATCTGTCAGATCATCCTTATTCTCCAGTGTTCCGAGGAATAAAGACCTAACTTGGCCAACCCCTGCTTTGGTCTGCTCCACCATTATGATGAAGGGCGGATGGCATTAGTGGATGTGGAGAGGAGTGAGGGAGTCTAGGACCAAAGGGCACAACATCAGAGTAGAAGGACATCCCCTTAGAACAGGGGCAGAAGAAGAAGAAAGCCCTTAATGCCGTCATGACAGCGCTTTTTTAGCAAGCTTTCTTATTTTTACGAGGCTGAGTTGCTAGCTCAACGCTCAACCCAGCTCGGATGGAAAGCGTGCAAGGGAGCCGGCTGGATTCGAACTCGGGAGCCTTCGCTCTGAAGTCTGGCGCTGATGCCACTACGCCACCAACAGAGATGAGGAAATTAGCCAGAAGGTGGTAAATCTGTGGAATTCATTGCCACAGATAGTTATAGGAAATATCTTCTCCACATACACTCTACCTAGGCCTTTCAGTATTCAACAGATTTCAACGAGATCCTCTCTCATTCTTCTGAACTCCACTGGTACAAGCCCAGAGCCATCAAGCAATCAAAACAGGAATCCAAATCACAACCTCTCCATTTCCCTCTACGCAATACAGCACAACACACTTATTTCCTCCAGCAGTTTATTTTCTGCCCTGGTTTAAATGAGCCCCTTGAGGGTGGAATCGATGGGCTGAAGGGCCTGGTTCCTTGCTGAGCGGCCCTGTGACTTTAAGGTGCCCAGCTAGCCTCAGGTGTTAGTCTCTAACACTGAATATATTTCCCCAGTCCTGATGAAGAGTCTCTGCCTGAAATGTTGGCTCTTTATTCCCCTCCATAGACGCTGCCTGATCTGCTGAGTTCCCCCGCTGCATCAGCTGAATACAATAACTGCAATTCACCCTTCCATACAATCGCAGAATGAGCAAGCTTGTGGATAAACCAGTCAATTTTCTCATTACAATAAAGACAGGAAAGAATAAAAGAAGCCCTGACGTGTACAGTTTAGCCCTCGACCTGCTGCAGCAAGGACAGAATGATCTTACCAGGTCATTTCATCTGACAGTTTGCCAATTTTCACCTCACTCTTCATTATCATGAGCTCCTGCGCTCAGCCACTTGTCTGCGCAGAGAACCCTTGAGGGAGTAGGAACCTTCTGTATAAATTGTTGGATTAGTAATGCAGGGTACCCTGGCCAAATGATATGCCAATGTATTATATGTACTGAAAGAAAAGACAGGAACAACATTATACTCTACGGCCACTTTATTATGTCCACCTGCTCGTTGATGCAAATAACTAATCAGCCAATCATGTGGCAGCAACTTAATACATAAAAGCATGCAGACTTGGTCAAGAGGTTCAGATGTTGCTCAGACCAAACATCAGAATGGGGAAGAAATGTGATCCAAGTGACTTTAACCCTGGAATGGTTGCTGGTGCCAGATGGGGTAGTTTGAGTATCTCAGAAACTACTGATCTCCTGAAATTTTCATGCACAACAGCCCCCAGATTTTAAAAAGATTGGTGAGAAAGACAAAAAAAAATCATCCAGAGAGCAGCAGTTCCGTGGATGAAAATGCCTTTTTAATGAGAGAGGTTAGACAGAATGACCAGACTGATTCAAGCTGACAGGAAAATGACTGTAATGCAAATAACCATGTTTTACAACAGCGGTAGATCATGAAACCATATATTTCACTTCTATTATGTCTTTTACATTTGTTTTTTCATCTTGAATGCGGTTCTGAAACCGTTGGAGCCTGGGATTTGCAGTTTGGAGATCACTTGGGTGCTTCAGCGCTCTGCGGTCTCCGAGAGGCAGAGTCAGTTATCGGGAACCGCGTGGCAAGAAGGCTGCGAGCTGAGGTTCGACAACTAAAGCCTCCATTGTTCGCCGATGAAAGTGATGAGGGAGATTGAAACACTGGGGCGAATGCGGAAGGTGAGAACCGACAGCCTGCCTTTTGATCGCTAGGGATTGCCCTGCTTCCAGAGAGGGGAGACTGCCTTTGATCAGTCTGCTATCGGAGAAGGGAGAGGCTGCCCCTGTGCCCAGAGAATGTTACCCAGGTTTTCCGCATTTGTGATATGGACTTGGACTATAGACTTTATTTCTGTCTTATATTTATTTTATATTCTGTGTTTTTTGCCAGAGCTTCCTTGATTTTTCTGTGTGGGGGAGGGGGATGGGGGGGTGATCAATGTGCCTGTTCCATTTTTGTTTTCTTTTTGTACAGGCAGGAGGGATTTGGAGGTTGATGATCGTGCTGCCATTCTTTTCTTTCTCAGTTTCGTGGCTATCTGGAGAAAAAGAATTTCAGAGTAGTATACTTTGATAATAAATGAACCTTTGAACCTTTGGTGTACAGAAGAGCAACTCTGAACACACAACAAGTTAAACCTTGAAGAAGACAGGCCACAGCAGCTGTAGACCATGAAAATACACCGAGTGACCGTGATATTCGGTAGAGGAGGAACTGAATAAAGTGGCCACTGAATGTGTAAAAACAAGACATTCTGCAGAATCTGGAATTCCTGAGTAAGACACACAACATGCTGGAAGAACTCAGCAAGTCAGGCAGTATCTATGAAGAGGAATAAGCAGTCAACATTTTGGGCTGAGAGCTTTTGTAGAGACTCTTTATTCCTTGCCACAGATCCTGCCTGACCTGCTGAGTTCCTTCAGCATTTTGTGTGTATTACTGAATCGGTTTTGGTAACCGTGGAAGAGATGTGTTTTAGTTATTGTTAAACTGGTGGATCGTTTGTTAAATAAAACTTTCTGTTTTTATTGAAGTATTTTTGGAGGAAAATTCATAGAATTGTAAAGTTATAGAATTATACAACACAGAAATTAGCACTTTTGGCCTGTATTGTCCATGTCAAGTTCAAGTTTATTGTCATTCAACCATATACATGTATACCAACAATGAAACAACATTGTTCTAGGCCAAGGTAAACAACACAGTACATATAACTCACAAACAACACATAAAGTAATAATATCACAAATACATTAACAAATAATAAAAATATACATTTCCCAATAATTCACATCCTCAAGTCGCAGCAACATCTTTGAAACTTTTAGGGTTTCCCAACCTGAGGTCCACAGGTCCACAGTTAATGGTATGGCTCCACGCCATCAAAAATGTTGGGAACCCCCACTCTATACTCTTTCAATCTTAAATTAACTGTGATGCCTAGCTACAATAATTCCATTTTATTGATAAGATTGATAGAAGGCACATGGCATATTGGGCTTCATTAATCAAGGGACTGAGTTCAAGAGCTGTGCGGTAATCTTGCAGCTCCATAAATCGCTGGTTAGGCCACTCTTGAACTACGTGTTCGGTTCTGGCCAGCTCATTTTGGAAGGATGCAGAAGCTTTAGAGAGGCTGCGGAGGATGCCATATGAGGAAAGGTTGAGTGAGCTGTAGCTTTTCCCTTTGGAGAGAGGGAGTATGAAAGTTGAATTGACAGAGGTATATAAGATGATAAAATGTATGGATCAAGTGAACAGCCAGAGGTGTTTCCCCAGGCAGAAATGGCCAGCACGAGGGTGCAGAACTTTAAGGAAATTTCAGGAGGAGAACAAGAGAAGGATATCAAAGGCAGGCTTTTTTACACAAGAGTGGTAGGTGCATGGAAGGTGCTGCTTAGAGTGGAGGAGACACTTGGATAAGCACGTGGATGAAAGAAAAATGGAGGTCACGCACACAGGACCTGGGCTGGTATCAGCCTGAAATGTCAACTGTCCTCTTTTCCACAGATGCTGCCTGGCCTGCTGAGTTCCTCCAGCATTTTGTGTGTGCTGCTCGGATTTCCAGCATCTGCAGATCTTCTCGTTTAAAAACTGGAGGGTTATATGGGAGGGCAGGGTTCTGTTAATCATGGAGTAGGTTACAATGTTGACACGGTATCATGAGCCGAAAGGACTGTATTGTATTGTATTTGCTTCTGCTACCTTTTCTGGAAGCTTCTTCCACAGAACCACAATCCTCTGTGTGAAGAGTTTCTCCTCACATATTTAAGCTTCTCTACTTACACCTTAATTTACGCCATCTACTTCTAGACTCTCCTTCTCCTGGGAAAAAAGAACTGAGTATCTACACTATCTGTGTCACTCAGGGGAAAACAGGTAAGAGAATTTAATGCAGCCAAGTGTAAGGTGTTACATCTTTTCCTTCTCCTCACTTGCCCATCACCACCTCCAGGTGCCCTTCGTCCTTCCCTTTCTCCCATGGTTTACTCTCTTATCCTATCAGATTCCTCCTTCTTCAGCCCTTTACCTCATCCACCTATCACATCTCAGCTTCTGACTTCATCACCCCTCCCTCACCCACCTACCTCCCCTCACCTGATGTCACATACCACTTCCCAGTTTATACCTCCTCCCCCCCTCACCAGCTTCTTATTCTGGCTTCCTCATCCTCCCTTTCCAGTCCCAATGAAGAGTCTCGGTCCAAAATGTCGATTGTTTATTCCCCTCCATGTATACTGCCTGACATGCTGAGATACTCCAGCATTTTATGTGTCCTGTTCAGGATTTCCAGCATCTGCAGAATCTCTTGAGTTTATGACTTCCAACATAGTTTAATCTACTGGCCAGTCAAGCACCGCTCATGGGACACCGTGCTACACCAGCCCTGTAAATGAGAACAACTGCAATATGAAGAATACCTTGTTGTGACAACAAGGAGACAGAGCTCAATTCATTTTAGCTACTGATCGTTAATGCTTAGATAATAAACACCTCTGTCATGGTGAGTTATCGCCACTGTACATTCTGTTTTCTGTGAAAGAACCAAGACTCTTAAAGTGTCTTTCATGCCGACAAAGCACCCTGTAATTACTGAAGCACGACTCATGTCAGAACTGTTATTCCATAGCAAAAGGCGCCCACAAGCGTCAATACAGTAATGACTAGATCATCACTTGTTTGAAAGTTCAAATTTGGACATGTCATAGGGGCACTTTAAACTGATAAGTTGGTAACTTAGATTCAACAGAACTCGATGCTTAGAGGGAGACTTAAGCACTGGGCCGAATCGGAAACATCATGGGCTTGATGTGATTTTTTAATCTCTCTGCTCATTGGCTGTTCGGTGGTCTTTTTTTCTTATGTAGGTGCTTTTTGGGGTTTCTTTGCTTCGTGGCTGCCTGTTAGGTTGTATAATGTACACGTTGTATAATGTATAATGTACATTGATAATAAATGTACTTTAAACTTTGATTATTGGCACATGGTCCCTGAGTAGAGTAGCGGCTGATGTAACACTTTACAGCGCTAGCGATGGGGTTTCAATTCCCGCATTTCTTCCCGTGACTGTGTGTCTTTCCGGTTTCTTCCCGCATTCCAAAGGTATGCAGGGTTAGTAATCTCTTACTTCAGTTAGTCCTGACAAAGGGTCTCGGCCTGAAACGTCGACAGTGCTTCTTCCTATAGAAGCTGCCTGGCCTGCTGCGTTCCACCAGCATTTTGTGTGTGTTGCTGTGCAGGGTTTTGCTGTGTTGGCACTGGAATCACGGCGATTCAGAGATGCTCTTCTGCACACCTCTGCTGTACTGCGTGGTTATCTGAGTTACTGTCACCTTGAATCAGATTTCTGTCAGATTCTGCCACTTTAGAACATGGAACATTAGTATGCAGTGCAGGCTCTTCAACCCATGATGTTGTGCTGACCATTTAACCTACTTTAAGACCAATCTCAACCTTCCCTCCCACATAACCTTCCAATTTTCTATCTCCCATGTGCCTATCTAAGAATTTCTTAAATGCCCTGTTGTGTCTGACTTGACCACCACCCTTGGCATTCCACGGACCCACCATACTCTGTGTAAAAGAACCAACTTCTAACATCAGCCCCTATACTTGCCCCAATCACCTTCAAATTATGCCCTCTTATTTTAGTCCTTTTTGCCCAAATCCATTGAGACCATCACTTCAGAAGCGAATCAAAGGAGTTGGGATACTGCTCTCCTCAGTTTTATTTTCCTTTTTTTTTAGTGAGGCAACTCACCTGATGTGTTGCCATAATGGTGTATGCCATTCACATACTTCTTGCATATGAGGCATAATGAATTCTGTAACAAAGAATGGTTAATCAAACAATATGTTTACAATATTACTCAACTATCATGGAAATATTGAATATACCACAAAGACCATAAAACGTGAGAGCAGAATTTGGCCATTCAGCCCAATGCTGCTCTGCCATTCCATCAAATAGCCCCTGACAACCAAGTCCATCTCCTGGCCTTCATCTGTGGCTTGGTTGTGAATCTGGGCAGAACTGTTTCAACTATCAAGAGGCAAATTTGGGTTACTGGTGATTTAAAACTAGTCTCTTAAGGCAAATGGGCTGGTCAGCTGTGGTTGGCAGCTCATCTAGGAGAAGGATCACTCTGATCTCAAACCTCCGCTGCCTTGCAGCTATATCCACTCATTAGGAAGACTTCAGGAGTAAACCCCAAAGAAAAAATCCACGGCTGGAGTCGCTAAAGCAGCCCTACATTGACTTCAACTCTGACTGGCAATTCCTGCAACTATATATATAATGTAGATAGTCCATAAGACCATAGGATATAGGAGCAGAATTCACCATTGGGCCATTGAATTTGCTCAACCATTTCATCATGCCTGATTCAATTTTCCTCTCAGCCCCAATCTCCTGCCTTTTCTCACCATGTTCCTTCATGCCCTGACCAATCAAGAAACTGTCAACCTCTGTCTTAAACAAACATAGAGAGTTGGTCTCCACAACTGCCTATGGCAATGAATTCCACAGATCCACCACTCTCTGGCTAAAGAAATTCCTCTTCATCTCCATTCCAAAAGGACCCCCCAGTCTGAGGCTGTGTTTTCTGATCTTAGACTCTTCCACCATAGGAAACATCCCCTCAATATCCACTCTATCAAGGCCTTTCACCATTTGAAAGGCTTCAATGAGGTCACCCCTCATTCTTCTGAATTCCAGTGAATACAGGCCCACAGCGATCAAATGCTCTTCAGGACAAGCCGTACAAACCTGGAATCATTTTTGTGAACCTCCTTTGATCTCTCTCCAATTTCAGCACATCCTTTCAAAGATAGGGGACCCAAAACTGCTCACAATACTCTGAGTGAGGCCTCATCGGTGCTTTATAAATTCTCAGTATTACATTCTGGCTTTTGTATTCTAGTCTTCTTAAAATGATGCTAATATCACTTTTGACTTCCTCACCACAGACTTGACCTTCAGGGAATCAAGCACAAAGATTCCCAAGACCCTTTGTGACTCCGTTTTTTGGTTTTTCTCTCCATTTAGAAAATAGTCAACCCTTTCATTTCTTCAACCGAAGTGTATGCCCATACTCTTCCTGACACTGTATTCCATCTGCCACTTCTTTGCTGGTTCTCCTAATCTGTCCAAGTCTTTCTGCAGCCTCTCTACTTCCTCAAAACTAACTGCTCCTCCGCCTATCTTCATATTGTCTGCAAACTCTGCAACAAAGCCATCAATTCCATCTTCCAAATCATTAACATATAACTAGAATCAGTCCCAGCACAGACCCTTGTGGAACACCACTAGTTGCTGGCAGCCAGTCAGAAGGGGTCCTCTTTATTCCCAATCTTTGCCTCCTCCCAATCTGCCACTGCTTTATCCATGCTAGAATCTTCCCTGTACTACCATGGGCTTGTAGTTTGTTAAGCAGCCTCATGTGTGGCACCTTGTCAAAGGCATTCTGAAAATCCCAGTACACAACAGCAACCAATCCTCCTCTGTCTATCTTGCTTGTTATTTCTTCAAAGAATTCCAATAGATTTGTCAGGCAAGGTATTCCCTTGAGGAAACCATGCTGACTACAGCCTATTTTGTCATGTGCCTCCAAGTACCCTGAGACCTCATACTTAAGAAGCAACTACAACATCTCCCAACCACTGAGGTCAGTCTAACTGGCCTATAATTTCCTTTCTTCTTCCTCTCTACCTTGAAAAGTGAAATGACATTTGCAATTTTCCAGTCTTCCAGAACCATACCAGAATCTAGTGATTCTTGAAAGATCATTAATAATGCCTCCAGCCATCTCCTTTAGAAACTGGAGTGTACATCTACTGGTCTAGATGACTTATCTACTTTCAGTTTCCCAAGAACCTTCTCCCTAGTAATGGTAACTTCACACATTTCATGACCCCTGACTCCTGGAACTTGACCATACTGCTGGTGTCTTCCATGCTGAAGACCAATGCAAAATACTTCCTCAGTTTCTTTGCCATTTTTCTGTCCCCAATTACTACCTCCCCAGCATTGTTTCCCAGTTGGCTGATATTCACTCTCACCTCTCTTTTACACTTTATCTATCTGAAGACACTTTTGATTTCTTCTTTAATATTATTAGCTAGCTTACTTTCATATTCCATCTTTAACTTCTTAATGACTTTTTTAGTTGCCTTCTGTTGGAATTCAAAAGTTTCCAAATCCTCTAACTTCCCACTAATTTTTGCTCTATTATATTCCCCTCTCTTTGGCTTTTAAGTAGGCTTTGACTTCTCTGGTTAGCCACGGTTGTGTCATCTTTCCTTTAGAATACTTCTTCTTTGGGGTGTATATATTCTGTGCCTTCCAGATACTTCCAGAAATTCCAGCCATTGCTGCTCTGCTGTCAACTCTCCCAGAGTTCTTTTCCAATCAGTTCTGGCCAACTCCTCTCTCATGGCTCTGTAATTCCCTTTACACTATTGTAATATTAATACATCTGACTTCAGGTTTGCCTCAAACTTCAGGATGAATTTGATCATATTATGGTCACTTTCCCCTAATGGTTCTTTTACCTTAAGCTCTCTAATCAAATCCAGTTCATTGCATAGCACCCAGTTGAAAATAGCTGATCCCCTGGTGATTTCAACCATGAGTTGTTCTAAAAAGCCATCTCATAGACATTTTAGAAATTCCCCCTCTTGGAATCCAGCATCAACCTGATTTTCCCAATCTACCTGCTATTTAAATCCTCCATCACTATTATAATATAGCCCTATGGGCATACATTTTCTATCTTCCATTGTAATGTTTAGATCACATCCTTACTGCTGTTTGGGGGTCTGTATACAACACCCATCAGTGTCTTCTTATCCTTGTAGTCCTTTAGCTTTATCCACAATGATTCAACAACTTACATCATTATGGCACCTCTCTCTAATGATTTGTCTTCTTTTTTTTACCAATAGAGCAATACCATCCCCTCTGCCTTCCTGCCTGTTCCTTTGATACAATGTGTATTCTTGGACATTAAGCTCCCAGCTATAATTTTCTTTCAGCCGTGATTTGGTGATTCCAACAACATCATCCATGCCAGTCTGTAACTGTAATCGACCATATTCTGTATACTGCTCAAATTTAAATATAATACCTTCAGTCCTGTGTTCACCCTCTTCGATTTTGGCCACCTTTTACATTGCAACTCATCCTGTTGACTGCAATTTTGCCCTCCTTGCTGGCAGTCTCACTACACATTGGCTCTGTTTGTAAACCAACAACCTCATCTTCAGCACTATCACTCTGGTTCCCATCCCCCCGCCATATTAGCTTAAGCCATCTAAGCAACTCTAGCCAATTTGCCCGCAAGGATATTAGACCCCCTTGGGTTCAGGTGTAAACCATTCCTTTTGTACAGGTCATACCTTTCCCAGAAGGATCAATGATCTGGTCCCTCAGTCACATATTTACCTGCTGAATCATTCTATTCTTACCCACACTGGCATCAATCCAGAGATTACTACCCTGGAGGGCCTGTTCATCAGCTTTCTACTTAGCTCCTTAAAATCTCTCTTCAGGATCTCCTCACTTTGTCTACCTATGTGATTGATGCCAATAGGCACCAAGACTTCTTGCTGCTCACCCTTGCCCTTGAGAACATCATAGACCTGGTCTGATACATCCCTGATCTTGGCACCAAGGAGGCAACATACATTCTTGGTGTCTCTAGCACACCCACAGAACCTTGTCTTGGTTCCTCTGACTGAGCTATCTCCTATCAACACTGCAGTCCTCCTCACCTCTTCAGAGCAACAGCACCAGACTCAGTGCCATAGACCTGGTCACTGTGGCTCGCCCCTGGTAGATCACCCCCTCAGCAGTATCTAAAGTTGGATCCTTGTTTGTGAAGGGAACAGCCACAGGAGTACTCTGCGCTGGCTGTGGATTTCCCCTCTTTCCCCTGGCAGTTACCCAGTTACCTGACTTCTGCAACCTAGGAGTGACTACCTCTCTGTAGCTCCTGTCTATCACCTCCTCAGTCTCCCGTATGAGTCGAAGGTCGTCGACCTGCAGCTCCAGTTCCTTAACACGTTCTCTCAGGAGATGCAGCTCGGTGCGCCTAGTGCAGATGTGTTTATCTGGAGATTGGAGGTCTCCCAAACTTCTCACCTTCCACACAGAGGACAAAACACTGTCCCTGGAGCTATTCTCACTAATCAGCTCTGCCCTAACAGAGGAGGAATGAACAAGGAAGGACGGAGGCAGAGTAATCTACAAGAGAACCTACCTCACCCAAGCCTGATGAGCCAAAGCCACACTCCAAAAGTACAGCCGCTCCACTTGCACATGTGCTTTTTTTATTGGCCCTTTCAAATGAATCTCTCTCACTGATTGGTCGCTCCTCAACTCAGGAAAAAACTGCCACAAAGCTCTGCCTTCAAAATCTCCGTCGCCGCTCTGATTAAAAAGTAGCTCTTTTCATGCACCCCTGGTGTGGATTGTCCACCTCAGAGAAAACTGGTTCAAAGCTCTGCTTAGTCACCAAAGTTTATGGGATGTCCGGGGAGGAGTAGCACCTTTGGAGAAGGGGCTTGTTGTGTCCATTCTGGGGCAGCTGGCTCACCTTTGGTCCCCCACCAGACGCTCAGCTCTCACCTGAGGCTCCAGGTAGCTGTTTGCATTCTACTGCGGCCAGACCCAGTGCTCCACTTCATCGGGGGGGCTAAACCAGATGAGTGTAGCTGGCGAGAAGGGGACATGCATATGAAGTCATCTCTGGTGGACTGGGTGGATGAGACCAACGGTGAGATCCAGCGGCTAGAAAGGCAGTTCTACAATGCTCTGTTGAAAGTGACAAGGCACAGGCATGGTCATTCTCTGCAACCAATTTGTGATGACTACTCATACCACTGGATCTGGACTTCCAAGGTGAAGTGAGTGGAACTGCCCTAGTGCAACAACTTTTCTACTTTAAAAGCTCCCCCGCATGGGTTTCCTAATATCGTTGGATGTGACTGACAGCCAACATATAGAACAAAAATAGTGAGGTAGCCTTCATGATTTGGCCTCCACAGCCGTCTGCGGAAAACTTATCCTGAAAAAATGCCACATCAGTGTTTGCATCCCAGAAGGATGCAGTCAGCAGGGATCAACGCGTTAGAAACACTTATTCACAAATCCATGCTTCCACGAGCTACAAGCTTCAGGTCCCTGGACACAACGCAGTCTCGTGCTGCAGTGTAGCTATCAGTGTACTGTACACATCCTCAATCTTCCTGTCAAAGCTTGTAGTCGAAGTGGAAATCTAACAGACACTTGCAAGAGATGAAATGCCAGGACCAATTATTATAAAGCTTTCATAGGGTCAGCTGGCAATTGTAAGGGGATGGAACCAATAGCTTGAAATAAATATGGACAGTCATTAAAGAGAATAGATTTCCCTTTTCAACCACACTCTGCAAGGACTGATGTTGTTTTATCTAGTACAGGTATGACTTTTCATCAATTCTTATTTAATTACCTGCTGTATCTCTTCTAAATTAATACTTCTATCATTGCAACATAAGACTGTAAGAAATAGGAGAAAAATTAAGCCATTCGACCCATCGAATCTGCTCCTCCATGTCATCATGACTGCTTTATTATTGTATTCAAACCCTTCCACCTGCCTTCTCCCTGTGACCTTCAACACCCTTACTGATCAACAACCTATCAAACTCCACCTTAAGTTTACCCAATGACTTGACCTCCACAGATGTCTGTGACAATGAATTCTATAGAGTCACCACTCTTTAGCTAAAAAAGTTCCTTCTCATCTCTGTTCTAAAGGAACGTACTGCTCTCCTGAGGCTGTACCCTCTGATCCTAGACTCCCCCACCTAAGAAACTTCTCCAAGTCCATTTTGTATAGGCCTTTCAATATTTGAAAGGTTTCCAGGAGATCCCTCATCATTCTTCTAAACTCCAGTGAGTATAGGCCCAGAGACATCAAACGTTCCCCGTATGTTAACCCCTTTATTCTCAGAATCATAGAACATAGTCCAGTACACCACAAGAGCAGGTCCTTCAGTTCACAATGTTTAATTAAGCCAATAATTAAAAGTCGGGAGGAGGAGATATGTCTCTATTAAAGGAGGTGTAAGGGTCTTCTTCTCACAGCTAGCCTGCAGGTCACCCTAGAGCAGGGGTGTCAAACTCATTTTAGGTCACGGGCCAGATTGAGCAAAATGCAGCTTCATGCGGGCCAGATCAGTCAGACGCGTGCGAAACGCAGCTTTCGTTGCCTCCGTTTTTTCAGCCTGCTCTCACATGTCTCAGTCTCTGCTATAACTACAAAGTGTTTCACTTTACAAATTCCGTTTCTTATGAAGAAGACTGCCGAGCAAGACTGCCGAATAAACACTAAAAACCCTGAAAACCTGGTACCTGAATAAACTCAGCATTAGCCATATCATACGCCATAGGCGCCTTGATTACTGGGGCCAGCTTTAATAGTAATTAGATATTATCTCGCGGGCCAAAGATAATTCCACCGCGGGCCGGATTTGGCCCGCGGGCCTTGAGTTTGACATATATGCCCTAGAGCAAGGCATGGCACCTACATAGACCTCAACCGGATCATGAAGCCATGGGAGCAGGTGGTGGATGGTCTTCTGAGCAGTTGATATGTATCACAAGTCCTGGTTATGTGACCACTGATGCCAGGCAGACAATCTCTGAAGAGAATTGACAATGACTGGGGTCACCCATCTTCTAAAGACACTGCCCAGAAAAAGGCAATGGGAAACCACTTCTGTAGAAAAATTTGCCAAGAACCATGAGCACCCATGTCATACACCATGGCACATAATGATTATGATGAATTAAAGGCCTAAAGTAATCCATCTCCTACATAATGTATTTCTCCCTCCATTATCTCCCTCGCATTCTAAAGGGATATCCTACTATTCTAAGACCGTTCCCTCTGACCCTAGACTCCCCCTCTATAGAAAACATCCTCTCCATGCCCACTCTATCTAGGCCTTTCATGGATCCACCATTGGTAGCCATGCCAAAACTCTGGAATTTCAACATCACTCCTTACCCTTAATCCTTCCTCCAGACCTCTCTGCCTTGTTGGCTGTCATCAGGGAATCATTACACAAAGAAAAATATCATTTTGACCATTGACTTCATGCTGAGATGGCATCATAAATCACCAAATCAAGGCCTTAGGCCCACTGAGTCTACACTAACCTATTTTTATACCATAAATCCAACACTCATCCCATTTTATTCACCCCAGAATTAGAGGCCTGAAGGTCAAGATTGCAAGACCAGACCAGAGACTGGAGGTTGACGGCCTAATGTCTGTGAGTTTGAGAGTCCAGGGCCAAGAATTAGAGGCCCAGAGGCAGCCTGCCTGGGGTTGGAAGCCTGCTTGCATATGTGAGGAGGTGTGGGGTGGGAAAGAGGCTTGATTTTTTACCATCACAAACAAGGGAAAATCTGCAGATACTGGAAGTCCAAGCAACACACACAAAATATGCTGGAGGAACTCAGCAGGCCAGGCAGCATCTATGGAAATAAGTACAGTCGACGTTTTGGGCTGAGACTTTACTTCATCCCTGAAATTGAAAATGTCAAGGCTGGAGGCGAGAGACAGGACAGAGTTCAGCTCGCTGCCCAGCATGGTTTACTTGTCTCTGCGCTGAGGCTGTGGCCTGCAAATAACAGGCTTCTAGACCGGCTGTGAATGACTTTGTGGCTGCGAACTCACTTTTGTGAACTTCAGCTCTGAACGTTATTTGCTTACTTTTTATTGTTTGCATGATTTGTTCTTTTTTTCGCTCATTGGGTGTTTGACGGTCTTTTTCAATGTTTGCATAATGGGTTCTATTGGGCTTCTTTGTTTTGTGACTGCCTGCAAGGAGACAAGTCTCAAGGTTGTATATATTGTACATACTTTGATAATAAATATACTTTGAACTTTGAACTTTAAATCTGAATCTGAATCGGATTCGCATCAACTTGCCTGACATTCTACCACTTGCTACATACAAAGGCCGTTGAGATGTCTGGTATTGGTTTATTGTTGCCAAACGCACTGCGATCCATTGAAAAGCTTTGGTTTGCGTACCACCCAGACTGATCATCTCAGTCACTGAGGTAGTTAAAGGGAACCAGTTGCAGAATATAGTAAACACAAAGTATACTGCCGATGCTGTGGTCAAATCAACACATACGAACAAGCTGGATGAACTCAGCAGGTCGGGCAGCAGCCATTCAGAATATAGTGTTGGGCCTACCGAGGAAGTACAATGCAGGTGGACAAATAAAGTGTAAGTGAAGGCCATGAACAAATACACAAACAGCATCAAGAACCTCCACCCCCACCATTCAAGCCAAACTCTCTTTGGGAGGGAGGTATACGAGCCTTAGGTTTAGGGACCACCAGGCTCCTGAACCAGTGTGGATAATTTCACTCACTCAGCACTGAATTGATTCCACAACCTATAGACTCACTTTCGAGAAGTGAGTCACGTTCTCAGTATTACTTATTATTACTACGGAAGGAGAGGTGTCGGTGTGCTCTCTTGGCCATAGCATCTTCATGACTGGAGCAGGAGCAGCTACACCTAGGAACTTGAAGCTTTGAACCATGAGCCCCCCTCCCCCAGCACCTCTGTTTCAGACAAGGGGGTGTACTCAGATTCAGATTCACTTTATATCGAGGCACACAGTGAAACGTGTCGTTTGTGTTAACAACTGACACAATCTAAGGATGTGCTGGGTCAGCCTGCAAGTGTCACCCTGCAAGTGTCACCACACATTTTGGCACTAATGTATCTTGTCCACAATTCTCGGCAGAACAACACAGAACATAACAAGCAACAATAGACCCTTGATTCCAGACTGCAGACCCTTGATTCCAGACTGCAGATCCTAGATTCCAGACTGCAGACCCTTGATTCCAGACTGCAGACCCTAGATTCCAGACTGCAGACCCTTGATTCCAGACTGCAGACCCTAGATTCCAGACTGCAGACCCTTGATTCCAGACTGCAGACCCTAGATTCCAGACTGCAGACTCCAGACCTCAGCCATCAGGCTTTGCCTTCTGGATTTTCGATCGATCTTCAGGTTTTGATCTTCGTTATCAACTCCAAACCATCCGATAATGGGAATTTGAAGACCAGGCTCAGACTCCACGCTCACCGACTTACCAGCCCAGAACCCTAATGCGGACCTGGGACAGCCCGACATCCTTAGATGTCCTTTTGTACCATGTTGTTGGCCTTTGAGCATGAAGCAAAGGACAGGACCCTGGATATTACTCATCACCCTTTCACACTGCTGACTTTCAAATGCAAAGCACAAAATGAAGAACTAGACCTTTAACACCCCCACATCCCTGTCCCTAAACCCTAATCTGACCTCTAACTCCCCCACATCCCTGTCCCTAAACCCTAATCTGACCTTTAACACCCCCACATCTCTGTCCCTAAACCCTAATCTGACCTCTAACTCCCCCACATCCCTGTCCCTAAACCCTAATCTGACCTCTAACTCCCCCACATCCTTCTCCCTAAACCTCAACCTGACATCAAACTCCTCCACATCCCTGTCCCTAAACCCTAATCTGACCTCTAACTCCCCCACATCTCTGTCCCTAAACCCTATTCTGACCTTTAACACCCCCACATCTCTGTCCCTAAACCCTAATCTGACCTCTAACTCCCCCACATCCCTGTCCTTAAACCCTAATCTGACCTCTAACTCCCCCACATCTCTGTCCCTAAACCCTAATCTGACCTTTAACACCCCCACATCTCTGTCCCTAAACCCTAATCTGACCTCTAACTCCCCCACATCCCTGTCCCTAAACCCTAATCTGACCTCTAACTCCCCCACATCCCTGTCCCTAAACCCTAATCTGACCTCTAACTCCCCCACATCCCTGTCCCTAAACCCTAATCTGACCTCTAACTCCCCCACATCTCTGTCCCTAAACCCTAATCTGACCTCTAACTCCCCCACATCCTTCTCCCTAAACCTCAACCTGACATCAAACTCCTCCACATCCCTGTCCCTAAACCCTAATCTGACCTCTAACTCCCCCACATCTCTGTCCCTAAACCCTTATCTGACCTTTAACACCCCCACATCTCTGTCCCTAAACCCTAATCTGACCTCTAACTCCCCCACATCCCTGTCCCTAAACCCTAATCTGACCTCTAACTCCCCCACATCCCTGTCCCTAAACCTTAATCTGACCTCTAACTCCCCCACATCCCTGTCCCTAAACCCTAATCTGACCTCTAACTCCCCCACATCCCTGTCCCTAAACCCTAATCTGACCTCTAACCCCCCACATCCCTGTCCCTAAACCTCAACCTGACATCAAATTCCTCCACATCCCTGTCCCTAAACCCTAATCTGACCTCTAACCCCCCCACATCCCTGTCCCTAAACCCTAATCTGACCTCCAACTCCCCCACATCCCTGTCCCTAAACCCTAATCTGACCTCTAACTCCCCCACATCCCTGTCCCTAAACCCTAATCTGACCTCTAACTCCCCCACATCCCTGTCCCTAAACCCTAATCTGACCTCTAACTCCCCCACATCCCTGTCCCTAAACCCTAATCTGACCTTTAACTCCCCCACATCCTTCTCCCTAAACCTTAACCTGACATCAAACTCCTCCACATCCCTGTCCCTAAACCCTAATCTGACCTCTAACTCCCACACATCCTTCTCCCTAAACCTCAACCTGACATCAAACTCCTCCACATCCCTGTCCCTAAACCCTATTCTGACCTCCAACTCTTCACATCCCCGGCCTGACCTCTAACTCTGAACTTAACAAACAACAATAGCAAAATAAGCTCTTTTCCTCTATCACACACATATAAACAGTCCTCTAATACCAGGACAAGCCTTCAGACTCCAGGCTGCTGTCCCTAATCCCCAACCTGACCCTTAACTCCTTCCTCTGTCCCCAAAACCATCCTTATGAATTTAAAAGAACAACTAATTCTGAACTACAACTCACCAGAGACCAGCAGCTTGGTGCCATCTTGATTGGGAGAATAGTCAGCTCTTCTCACTGAATTTAATGGTGATCTCTTTTATTTAGCTGACATTGAGAGGAAGGTTTCTGTCTTTACCCCACACCAATATCTCCTACCAGTACTCCATCTTGTTATCTGTAGAGGCACGTTCTTGGCCATAGCATCAGCATGGCTGACACTGGACTCTTCTCTAATGGGAGTTTTATCAAGCTGAAATGTTTCCTTCTATTGACCCTCGCTAAGCCTATCTGGTCCTCAACAAATCTCCTCTCAATCCTTCTTATGCAGAGAACTTCCTCCAACTTCTCCCCAGTAATCTCGTCCACATAACCTTACCCCTGGAGCTATTCAAGAAAACCACCACTTATAAATTCCTAGAGAAAAGCAAAATGTTTCTTGGAGAAAATGCAGTCTTCTATTTTTAACACTCAAATGTAAAAGTGGTTTGGTGATTAATGAGAGGTAAATGATTTAACTCACAGGGAAAGATCGAGTGATGTATGACTAATTGCATGTTTTTTTCAAATGGCCCAGCATTTCCACAATGGTCAATTTCCCTCCTCCTGTTATATGTGATCATATGGTTCATTGTCACCCTGTGAATGATGAACATGTTCAATTCGTCACGTGACTCCCAACTTAGTAAGCAGAATGCTAAATGACTTCTTTATCAGCCAGCTGTTAATAATAATAATAATAACTTATTTAAAGTGCACTTTTCATATGGACAATGTAGTTCAAATTGCTTTGCAGTTAGATTGCGTTTCAATTCCTGCCACTGTCTATAAGAAGCTTGTACATTCACCCTGTGACCGTGTGGTTTTCCCCCACGTGCTCTGGTTTCCTCCCACAGTCCAAAGGTTAACAGCAGTGGACTGAGCACACAGCCCTGGGGAGCCCCCGTGCTCAGTGTGATGGTGTTGGAGATGCTGCTCCCCATTCGGACTGACTGAGGTCTCCCAGTCAGGAAGTCTAGTATCTAGTTGCAGAGGGAGGTGTTCCGGCCCAGTAGGCTCAGCTTTCCAAACAGTTTCTGAGGGATGATTGTGTTGAATGCTGAACTGAAGTCTATGAACAGCATCCAAACGTATGTGTCTTTTTTGTCCAGTTGGGTCAGGGCCAGGTGGACGGTGATGGCAATGGCATCATCTGTTGAGCGGTTGGGACAGTACACAAACTGCAGGGGGTCCAGTGAGGGGGCAGCAGGGTCTTGATATGCCTCATGACGAGTCTCTTGAAACACTTCATGATGATGGATGTGAGTGCAACAGGACGGTAGTCACTTAGGCAGGACACTGAAGACTTTTTCGGCATGGGGATGATGGTGACGGCCTTGAAGCACGTTGGAATGGTGGCGCTGCTCAGGGAGATGTTGAAGATGTCAGTGAGAACATCTGCTAGCTGGTCTGCACATTCTCTGAGCACTCTAGCAGGAATGTTGTCTGGTCCAGCAGCCTTCCGTGGGTTGACCCTGCACAGGGTTCTTCTCACATCGGCCACGGTGAGACACAGCACCTGGTCATTTGTAGGAGGGGTGGACTTCCTCGCCGCCATGTCATTTTCTGCCTCAATATGGGCATAGAAGTTATTCAGCGCATCTGGGAGGGAGGCATCACCTGCACAGTCAGGTGATGTTGTCTTGTAATTGGTGAAGTCCTGCATGACCTTCCACATGTGCCGCATGTCGCCGCTGTCCTGGAAGTGACTGTGGTTTAGCTGGGCGTGTACAATTCACAGAGCGCCTCCTTAGCACTAGCATTGGGGGGGAATGTGCACACCGACTATAAGGACAGAGGTGAATTGCCGTGGCAAATAAAATGGTCTGTATCTAACAGCCACAAACTCCACTAGCGATGAGCAGTGTCTGGAAACCAGCACAGATTTCTTACACCATTCCATGTTGATGTAAATACACACCCAACACCGCGAGCCTTACCGGACAGAGCTGCATCCCTGTCCGCACAAAACAAGGCGAGCCCGTCTAGCTGAATAGCGGCATCCGAAATTCCATGAGTGAGCCATGTTTCTGTAAAAACATACGCAGAGCAAACTCTGTACTCCCGCCGAGTATTTCGTTGGAATCGGATGTGGTCCATTTTATTGTCCAGGGAGCGGACATCAGAGAGCAGAATGGATGGGAGAGCCGGTCGGCTAGGGTTCGCTTTTTTCCTGGCACGGACCCCTGCCCGCTTGCCTCGCTTCCGCTTCCTCGCGCACCGCTTACGACGTCTCCATCTCCATCCTATTAAGTCTCTCCCCTTTTACTTTAAACCTAGGCTCCAACCATGGGGAAAAGTGTTCATTCACCCCATCTATACCCCTCATGAAGTTATGCACCTCTAAGGTTGCCTCCCATTGTCCTACACTCCAAGGAATAAAGTCTTAGCTGACTCAGACTTTCCCTGTACCTCAGTCTCTCAAGTCCTGACATCTTTTCCGGTTAAGTTTTTGCTTCTGAACTCCAGAGTCAATCCTTACCTCTGGCTCCACGAGAGACCGCAGATGCTGCACTCTGGAGCAACAAAGAGTCTCTGCTGCAGGAACGAGGCAGGTGGAGCAGCACCCTACAGATGCCTCAGCCACTGAGCTCCTCCAGAACACCTGCTGTTTACCTCTGGTGTGGTCTGTGTGCAGCTTGTATGTCCTCCTGTGACTGGGTGCACTTCCCCTGCGTGCTCCAGTGTCCACCCATTTGTCAAAGACACGCACACTCTCTCTCTCACTCTCTACTAAATTCTTTTTCCTTCTCCCAGTCTTCTGTTATCCCTCTCTCTCACATTTTCTCACTCTCATATTCCCCCTCTCTCTTGCACTCACTCTCACATTCTCTCCCTCTCTCGCTCTTTCTCTCTATCACATTCCCCTTTTCTTGTTCTCTCTCTATCTCTCATTCTTTCTCTTCCTCTTTCTCTCATTCTCTCTCACAATCTATTCTCTCCCACACTCTCTCTTATCTTTCTCTATCCCTCTCTCTCTATTTCCTTGCTCTTTCTCCCTCTCTCCCACAATCTCCTCTCTCTCTGTCGCTCATTCACTCTCTCTCTTACTCTCTCTCTGTCTCTCTCACTCTTTCTTCCCCCATCTCTCTAACCTCTTTCTCTTTCTTTCTCTCTCCCTCTCTCATTTTCACACACATTCTCTCTGTCACACTCTCTCTCACACACTCATCCTCTCTCACACTCTCTCACTTTCTCGCACTCTCTCTCTTTCTCATTCAATCACACTCTCTCACGGTTTTGTGTGCTCATTCTCACACTTTCTCACTCTCTGTTCCCACCACCTCCCCCCCAAACACACAGACACCCTTCAGTTCTCTTTTGATTCACTGGCCACCAAAGAATCAATATTTCAGCAGCCAGTGTTGCATCAGGCACTCCTCATTTCACGGCAGATTTTGGGTGAATATTCTGGATTTCACTCAGTCCCTGAGTCATGAAATGTTCTCATGACTAAACCGCAGGAAGATAATCAGTTCCCAAGAAACATGAGCTGGATGTGACTTGTGAAAGTACTTTGTTCCACCAGTTAAGCTATGAGCTGTCTGGATAAAACAGAATTGAGTCAGTCTCCTTGGCAATCTGTAATAGAAAGCCTCACCTTGATTTCTAGATGGAATGGAGCATTGCAAGTGTTTGGAAGCCTGTTTTAAAATATGTTACATGTATTACACACAGTACAGACAACCACTTTTCTTTCTAAAAAGCAGAGTAACCCATCACTGTGTGAAATTGACATATCAAACACAATCTGTATTATAAGTTTGGACAGGCCAGATTTGTATCTGCTCAAGCTTAAATGATTTGAAGATGCTTTGATTGAAATATACATGATCCTGCGGGATGAATGCGGAGAGCTTAAGGGAAAAAAGCGGGCACTGCCGTCGTGTACCAGTCAGCACGATGCTATTACAACTCAGGGCACCAAAGTTCAGAGTTCAATTCCCATGTCCCCTGTACGAAAGTTTGTATTTTCTTCCCATGTGTGCATGGGTTTCCTCTCGCAGCCCAAAGACGTACCGGTTGGTAGGTTAATTGTCCTGTGATTAGGCTAGGGTTAAGTCAGTAGGTTGCTGGGCAATGTGGCTCAGTGGGGCAGAAGGGCCTGTTCCACACTGTATTTCCAAATAGAGTAAAATAAAGAAACAAAATAAAATTTAGGGTAACTGTTTAAAGGTAAAGTATTGTCATGTGTAAGTCATGTCAAGTTGGGTTTATTGTCATATGGACAAGTACATGTCTGTACAGGTGCAGTGAAAACCTTATTTACAGCAGCATCAGGGACATAACATTCACAAATAAAAAATAATAAATTCAGTGTACGTAACATCCCATGAACACTACCTCACTATTTTTGCTCTCTTTTTGCACTGCTCATTTAATTATATATTTATTTATTTATTTTCTTTTTGTAACTTTTTTTATATTGTACTGCACTATTGCTGCAAAACAACGAATTTCATGACATACAGTTCTGTGCTAAAGTTTTAGACACCCTTGTTTTATACATATATATCTGACTTTTGCACAGTATATATACAGTTTGTACATATATATGTGTGTGTGATATATATACTGTCTATGTATATATATGTATGTTTCTTATAACTTATGTAACTTGCTGTACACTTTTTATGCATTGCTCTGTACTCCTGCCACAAAACAACAAATTTCATGACGTATGTCAGTAATGTTAAATGGGATTCTAATTCAGTTTCAACTCACACTAGATGCTGGAGGAACTCAGCAGGTCAGGCAACATCTATAGAGAGGAATAAACAGTTGACCTTTCAAGTCGAGACCCTGCACCAGAACCGGAAGGGAAGGGCGTGGGCAGAGGGGAAGGAGTACAAGCCAGAAGATGATAGGTGAGACCAGGTGAAGGGAAAGGTGGGCAGGTGGGTGAGGGGGATAAAGTAAGAAGCTGGAAGATGATAGGTGGAAGAGGTAAAGGGATGAGGAAGGAGGAATCTGATAGGAGTAGCAGGTGATAGGTGAAACCAAGTGAGGGTGAAGTTTGAGAGGTAACTTGTGAATTCAGGTAAGGAGGGAGGTGGCAGATGATAGGTGAAACCAGGTGAGTGGCCCCTCTCCCACTCTCTTATTCTGGCTTCCTCCCCTTTCCTTTCTTGTCCTGTTAAAGGGTCTCGGCCCAAAATGTCGACTGTTTATTCCTTGCTATGAATGTTGCCTGACCTGCTGAGTTCCTCCAACATTGTGTGTGTGTGTGTGTGTGTGTGTGTGTGTGTGTGTGTGTGTGTGTGTGTGTGTGTGTGTGTGTGTGTGTGTGTGTGTGTGTGTGTGTGTGTGTGTGTGTGTGTGTGTGTGTGTGTGTGTTACTCTGGATTTCCAGCATCTGCAGAATCTCTTGAGTTAAAGTTACATATTTGAAGAAAAGAACACAATTAGAACAAAAATGAAAAAAAGCTAAGTCCATAGTGGTGCCTTGTGGTGCCAGTACAGTGTTGCTGTATTGAGGTAGTGATCGGGTTGGACAGGTAGGTTCAAGAACCAAACTGCTGAAGAGCTGTTCATGAACCTGGTGGTGTTAGGTCTTCAGGATTCTGTACATCGAAACATAGAAAACCTTCAGCACAATACAGGCCCCTCGGCCCACAAAGTTGTGCCAAACATCTCCTTACCTTAGAAATTACCTAGGGTTACCCATAGCCCTCTATTTTTCTGAGCTCCGTGTACCTCCTGCCCGATGGTAGCTGTGAGAAGATGGCACGGACTGGATCTTTGATGATTGACATTGCACAGTTTCAGTGATGGGGGAAGATGTGCCCAAGATGCATCGGGCTGAATCCACTACTCCCTGCGACTTCTTACCTTCCTGTGCGTTCAAGTTGCCGTACTGGACCATGATACATCAGAGAGGAGGCAGAAATGAGATGAAATTCATTCTCTCAGAGTGCTGTGAATCTCTGATTCTCTTCCCCCAAGGGACGCTGGAAACAGTCTTTGAATATTCTTAAAGCTGAGATAGATAGCATCTTGAAAAGCAAGTAAGGCAAGTTAGAAATCACGCACACGAGAAAGGTGCAGATGTTGGAAATCCAAAGCAACACACACAAAAGTGCTGGAGGAACTCACCAGGTCAGGCGGCATCTATGGAAATGAATGGATAATTGACGTTTCAGATCGAGGACCTTCTTCAGGATTGAGAAGGAAAAGGGAAGATGCTAGAATAAAAAAGTGGAGGGAGAGAATGGAGGATAGCATTCTACAGAGTTTGTATGGAGAGCATCCTGAGCAGCTGCATCATCGCCTGGTTCAGAAATTGCACCATCTCGGATTGCAAGACTCTGCAGCGGATGGTGAGGTCAGCTGAGAAGATCATCGGGGTATCTCTTCCCACCATTACAGATATTTACACCACATGCTGTATCCACAAAGGAAACAGCATTATGAAGGACCCCGTGCACCCCTCATACAATCTCTTCTCTCTCCTGCCATCTGGAAAGCATTCAGGCTCTCACAACCAGACTATGTAACAGTTTCTTCCCCCAAGCTATCAGACTCCTCAATACCCCGAGCCTGGACTGACACCAACCTACTGATCTCTACTGTGCCTATTGTCTTTATTGTACTGCCTATTATTTATTGTAATGCCCGTACTGTTTTGTACTTTATGCAGCCCTGTGTGGGTCTGTAGTCTAGTGTAGTTTTTGTGTTGTTTTATGTAGTGTCAGTGTACATGGTTCATGTAGCACCATATTCCTGAAAAACATTGTCTCATTTTTACTGTGTACTGTACCAGCAGTTATGGTCAAAATGACAATAAAAAGTGACTTGACTTGACTTGACTTGACTTGAATTGTTAGCTGGAATGTGACAGGTGAAGCCAGGTGGATGGTAAAAGTCAAGAGCTGGAGAGGAAGGAATCTGATAGAAGAGTGGACCATTGGAAAAAGGAGGGGGTCCAGTGGCAAATGAGAAGAAGTGAAAGGTCAGAGTGGGAAATAGAGGAAGGTGAGGAGGAACATCTGTTTACCAGGAAGAGAAATCAATATGCCATCAGTTTGGAGACTACCCAGACAGAATATGTTGGACTCTTCCTTAGTATGATAAAATGGACTCTTGACCTCACAATCTACCTCGTTATGATCTTACATCTTATTGTCTACCTGCACTACACTTTCTCTGTAGCTGTTACACTTTATTTTGTGTTCTCTTGTGTTTTACCTTGTTGGGCCTCACTGGACTGTGTAATGATCTGGTCTGCATGAACAGTATGCAAAACAAGCTTTTCACTGTATCTCGGTACACGTGACAATAGTAAACCAATTCCAGTTCCAAAATTCCAATTCCACCCGCCCTGGGCATTCTCTCTTCTCCTCTCTCCCATCAGGCCAAAGACACTGAAGCCTGAAAGCATATGCCACTAGGCTCAAGGGCAGCTTCTACCCCGCTGTTGTATGACTACTAAAAGGTATAATAATATACTCTTGACCTCAGAATCTGCCTCATTATGATCATACAACTTATTGTTCACCTGCACTGCAATTTCTCTGTAGCTGTTACACTTTATTCTGCATCATTATTGTTTTACCAAAGTTCAAAGTAAATTTATTATCTAAGTACATGTATATCACCATATACAGTCCTGAGATTGATTTTCTTGCAGGCAATCACGATTAACACAAGAAACAATGGAATCAATGAAAGACCACACCCAACAGACAGACAATAACCAATATGCAAAAAATAACAATAAATTGGGCAAGTACAGAAAGAAAGATAAAAATAATAATAACAGTAAATCATCAATAAATATCGAGAACATGAGATAAAGAGTCCTTGAAAGTGAGTCCAGTTCAGTGATGGGACAAGTGAAAGTGAGTGAAGTTATCCTCTCTGGTTCAGGAGCCTGATGGTTGAGGGGTAATAACTGTTTCTGAACCTGGTGGAGTGGGACCTGAGGCTCCTCTAGCTTCTTCCTGATGGCAGCAGTGAATATGGAGCACGACGTAGATGGCGGTGCTCCTTGATGATGGATACCGCTTTCCTGCGACAGTGCTCTGTGTGGATGTGCTCAGTGGTGGGGAGGGTGTTACCTGTGGTGAACTAGGCTGTAACCACACTTTGTAGGATTTTCCATTCAAGGGCATTGGCATTTCCATACCAGGCTGTGATGCAACCAGATAATATACTCTTTACCCCCCATCTATGGAAGTTTTCCAAAGTTTGTGTATAATGAATTGATCTGTGTGTAAGACAAGCTCTATGCTCCATCTTAGTGCATGTGATAATAATAAACCAATACCAATTTGAGTTCTGAGAAATTGGAAGATTAAGTTCAATGTTCAAAAGTGATATTATGTCATGCTTAAATTTAGAGAAGATCCATTATTCAATTTCTGATTCAAACCAAGACTTTCAAACATTGTGGGGACCATTTTTGAACTACTTTCCAAACCTTTGAGTTGGTGTTAAAGTACAGATGTTGGCTAATAACATAAATTACTATGTGATAAGGATTTTTTTCCATCCTTCTTTCTTTACCAATTAGCTTCGCTCTTGGTCGTGGGTTTAGATTCTTTTTTTATAATAAAATTATTATAGTTCAAATTACAATTTAATTAATGTATGTGTTTGATTATGAATACAGGGTACTGCAATTGCAAGTGTGATTTAAATATAACGTATTCAGTACTATTCTATCTTTTTTTATTTATAACATATAACTTCATGTACTCTGTATTCTATTTGAAAATTAATAAAAATATTGAAAAGAAAAGTTCAAAGTACATTTATTATCAAAGTATGTATACATTATACAGCCTTGAGATTCATTTCCTTACAAGCAGTCACAAAACAAAAAAGCCCCAAAAGCACCCATTAAAAAAAGACGATCAAACAGCCACTTTGCAGACAGAAAAAAAATACAGATTATGCAAACAGTAAAAGTAAGCAAGCGGCTAAAGACAGGAAGCCAGGCATCACTGCAGCTGGTGCAGGCCACAGCCTCAGTTCATCGTAGAGCCGAATAAAGTTTGCAAGAGCACAGACACGAAGCCACCGAAGAAAATAACTGCCCGACGTGGGGCTTGAACCCACGACCCTGAGATGAAAAGTCTCATGCTCTAGCCAACAATTGGTGGAAATGCAGATTTAAAGCTATAATCAGATCTATGATTACACTGAATGGCAGAGTAAGGTCAAGGCACTGAATGGGCTACAGCTGTACCTCATTATCAATACCAGTTTTTGAACTAATATTAGTTTATTATTGTCTCACTATAAAGCTTTTGTTTGTGTGCCATCCATCTGCAGATGAGAAGTCATGTGATGCAACATTGTGCGACATGGAAACTGCAAGGCATCAGACCCCTACCGAGTGGTCTTTACTACAGAGGATAGTAAAAACCACCAAAAGGATCACTGGGGTCTCCCTGCCCCCAATTTGTGACATCTACCAGAAGCCTTGTATGCGAAGGGCCCAAAGTATTATTGAGGGTCCTTACCACCCATCTCACAATCTCTTTGACCCACTACCATCAGGAAGGAGAGCATATAAGATATCAGCAAAATACAATCACACAGAAGACAGAGTCCAAATCCCTGAGCTCGTGAATGTTGCAGAAATCTGCATCAGACACAATAAGGCTTGTCTTCCACCAAGCTAACACAGACTCCAGCTGAATATTGCACAGCTGTAAATCTACCTAGAGCAGGTCATCCTCAAAACTGAGTGACTCTGCAAGAAGGGGACTAGTGAGGGAGGCTACCAAGAGACCTATGACAACTCTAGAGGAGTTACTAACTTCAGTGGCTGAGATGGGAGAGACCGCGCATACAACAACTGTTGCCCGGGTGCTTCACCAGTCACAGCTTTATGGGAGAGTGGCAAAGAGAAAGACACTGTTGAAAGAAACTCACAAGAAATCTTGGCTAGAGTTTGCCAGAAGGCACGTGGGAGACTCTGAAGTCAGCTGGAAGAAGGTCCTATGGCCTGATGAAACCAAAACTGAGCTCTTTGGCCATCAGACTAAAGGCTATGTTTGGCATAAACCAAACACCACACATCATACCTGCTTCACTGCACCATGCCCTGGAAGGCTTGTGACTCAAGTTTGCAATTGCTGCCAAAGGTGCATTTACTAAATACTGACTTGAAGGGAGTGAGTAACTATGCAATCAATTATTTTGTGTTTAATAATTGTAATAAATTCAGACCAATTTGTAGAAATTTGTTTTCACTTTGATGTAAAAAGGTCTTTTCTGTTGATCAGTGTCAAAAAAGCCAAATTAAATCCATTGTGATTCAATGTTGTAAAACAATAAAACATGAAAACTTCCAAGGGGCGTGAATACTTTTTATAGGCACTGTATCCCTCTAAACCAGGGGTTCCCAATCTTTATTTTGCCATGGAGCCTTTCCATGGAACTCTGGTTGGGAACCCCTGCACTAAACCTGTACCAGTAGACAATAATAGACAATAGACAATAGGTGCAGGAGTAGGCCATTCAGCCCTTCTAGCCAGCACCGCCATTCACTGTGATCATGGCTGATCATACACAATCAGCACCCCATTCCTGCCCTCTCCCCATCTCCCTTGACCCCGCTATCTATAAGAGCACTATCTAACTCTCTCTTGAATGCATCCAGAGACTTGGCCTCCACTGCCTTCTGGGGCAGAGCATTCCACATATCCACCACTCTCTGGGCGAAAAAGTTTTTCCGCATCTCAGTTCTAAATGGCCTACCCCTTATTCTTAAACTGTGGCCTCTAGTTCTGGACTCACCCATCAGCGGGAACATGCTTCCTGCCTCCAGCGTGTCCAATCCCTTAATAATCTTATATGTTTCAATCAGATCCCCTCTCATCCTTCTAAATTCCAGTGTATACAAGCCCAATTGCTTCAATCTTTCAACATATGACAGTCCTGCCATTCCGGGAATTAACTTTGTGAACCTACACTGCACTCCCTCAATAGCAAGAATGTCCTTCCTCAAATTTGGAGACCAAAACTGCTCAACATAGCACCATCCAGAGACAGAGAAGCAGTTTCAGCGACAGGTTACTATCGATGCAATGCTCCTCAGACAGGATGAAGAGGTCAATACTCCCCAATGCCATTAGGCTTTACAATTCTACCGCCAGGACTTAAGAACTTTTTAAAAAGCTATTATTAATGCTTTTTGAGATAGTGATTTAGATGCATATCATATTTTTTACTGAGTTAAGTATTGTATGTAATTAGTTTTGCTACAACAAGTGTATGGGACATTGGAAAAAAGTTGAATTTCCCCATGGGGATGAATAAAGTATCTATCTATCTATCTATCTATCTACAATACTCCAGGTGGGGTGTCACCAGGGCCCTGTACAACTGCAGAAGGACCTCTTTACTCCTATACTCAATTCCTCTTGTTATAAAGGCCAGCATGCCATTAGCTTTCTTCACTGCCTGCTGTACCTGCATGCTTGCTTTCACTGACTGATGTACAAGAACACCTAGTTCTCGTTGTACTTCCCCTTTTCCTAATGACTCCATTTAGATAGTAATCTGCCTTCCTGTTCTTGCCACCAAAGTGGATAACCTCACATTTATCCACATTAAACTGCATCTGCCATACATTTGCCCACTCACCCAACCTGTCCAAGTCACCCTGCATTCTCATAACATCCTCCTGACATTTCACACTGCCACCCAGCTTTGTGTTATCGGCAAATTTGCTAATGTTACTTTTAATCCCTTCATCTAAATCATTAATGTATATTGTAAACAACTGCGGTCCCAGCACCGAACCTTGCGGTACCCCACTGGTCACAGCCTGCCATTCCAAAAGGGACCCGTTAATCGCTACTCTTTGTTTCCAGCCAGCCAATTTTCAATCCGTGTCAGTACTCTGCCCCCAATACCATGTGCCCTAATTTTGCCCACTAATCTCCTATGTGAGACTTTATCAAAAGCTTTCTGGAAGTCCAGGTACACTACATCCACTGGCTCTCCAGTGCAAGTGGTTATTAAATGAAATTTTTATTTTTATATTTAAATTTTTATTTAATTTAACTATTATATATTTTTTTACTGTAATTCAGTTTATTTTCTCGATTATCATTGTACTGCTGCTGCAAGGACAATAAATTTCACGGCATTTGTCAGTGATATTAAACCTGATTCTGATTATTGTATCTGCCTCAAACCTTCTGAGACCATAAGATATAGGAGCAGAATTAGGCCATTTGGCTCATTGAGTCTGCACCACCATTTCATCATGGCTAGATGCCGTGCCATGCCACCTTCTGTGATGCCTCTGATGCCTGTCTGCTGGGCAGCTGTAAACAGGCAACACAGTGGCTTAAGGCCTAATCCTTCCTACTACTGAGGCCACACAATGATATATGTATTATGGTTGCACTGTGTTCCAGAGGAACGTTGAGTTGTTGGTTGTATATATGTACAGTTGGATGATAATGAACTTGATCTTGAACTTGAAACCTTTGGGAATACGTCCAATCAAACGTGTCAATCCTTGGTCCTAGCAACCAATAGGATTCCCTATGAAACAATTTGTTTCCTGATTTCTAAACTTCCCTCCCTTCAACACAACTGCTTAAATAAAACAAATTACCATCTTTATTTAATCTACTAGGATAAAAGAGTATAACAAAATTTGTTGGAAAAAAAAGTTGAAAAAAACTCCGCTCCTTGGACTCTGAGTATGTATGAAACTATTGTCTAATCCTGGCTCAGGGCAATTGGCACTCTGTTCCCTCGTGCCACTTGATTTTCTCTAAGTAATTGCCTGCACAGACACTATTGCCTGTTGATGAGTCTCTGCAGATACTGGAAATCCAGATTAACACAAAAAATCAGAATCTGGTTTAATATCACTGTCATATGTCATGAAATTTGGTGTTTTCCGGCAGCAGTACATAATAATAAAAACTATATATTACAATTAGTAGATATAAAAATAAATTAAATGGGTAGTGCAAAAAGAGTGGGAAAACACTGAGGAAGTGTTAATAGGTTCATTGTCCATTCAGAAATCTGATGGCGGAGGGGAATAAGCTGTTCCTGAGTGTGTGCATTCAGGCTCCTGTACCTCCTCCTTGATGGCAGCAATGAGAAGAGGGCATCTCCTGGGTGATGGTGGTCCTCAATAATGGATGCCACTTTTTTGAAGGTTTCCTGGATGCTGGCGAGGCTAGTGCCAATGATGGAGCTGGCTGAGTTTATAACTTACTGCAGCTTTTTCCGATGCTGCGCAGGGGCCCCTCCAGACCAGACGGTGGTGCAACCAGTTAGAGTGATCTCTGTGGTACTGCTGTAGAAATTTGCAACACACACAAAATGCTGGAGGAACTCAACAGGCCAAGTAGCATCTATAAAAACAAGGTACAGTCGACATTTCTGGCTGAAACGTCAACTGGATCCCTTGTCAAAGGGTTTCGGCCCGAAACGTCGACTGCATTTTTTTCTATAGATGCTGCCTGGCCTGCGAGTTTCTCCAGTATTGTGTGTGTGTGGCTTGGATTTGACTTGACTTGACTTGATTTCCAGCATCTGCAGATTCTCTCTAGACATTTGCCAATGTCTTTGGTGACAAACCAAATCTCCTCAAACTCCTAATGAAATTCAGCCACCATCGTGACGTCTTTGTTACTGTATCAATACTTTGGGCCCAGGATAGATCCTCAGAGAGACTGACACCCAGGAACTTGAAACTGATGATCCCTCAATGAGGACTGGCGTGTGTTCCCGCGAATTTCCCTTCCTGAGCTCCGTAATTAGTCTTACTGATGCTCAGTGCAAGGTTTCTGTGGCATCACTCAACCAGCTGAGCTGTCTCACTCCTGTCACCTCCTGGTCTGCATCTGAAACTCTGCCAACAATAGCTGTGTCTTCGGCAAATTTATAGATGGTGTTTGAGCTATACCTAGCCACGCTCTCATGGGCATAGAGAGAGTAGAGCAGTGGGCTAAGCATGAGGTGCGCCAGCGTAGATTGTCAGCGAGGAGGAGATGTTATTTCCGATCCACACTGACTATGGTCTCCCGGTGGGGAAGCTGAGGATCCGGTTGCAGAGGGAGCTACAGGGACCCAAGCTTTGGAGCATTTTAATTAGAACTGAGGGTATGATTGTGTTGAACAATGAGCTGTTGTTAATACACGGCAGCTTGACGTCCAGGTAATCCACTGTAGGCCTATTGTGGTGATAGAAAATTTGCAGCAGGTCCAGGGCCTTGCTTAGGCAGGAGTTGATTCCTGCCATGACCAACATCTCAAAGCGCTTCATCACAGGAGATGTGAGTGGCCACCGGGTGATAGCGGTTGAGGCAGCGCACCCTGCTCTTCTGGTGAGAAAATACTGGAGGAACTCAGCAGCTATGGAAATGAAGCTGACGTTTTGGGCCGAGACCCTTCAGCAGGACTGGAAAGGAAGGGGGAAGAAGCCAGAATAAGAAGGTGTGGGGAGAGGAAGGAGTGCAATCTAGAAGGAAATAGGTGAAGACCAGTTCCCAAGGAAGGACACGTGTCTGTTGTAGCAGATCTGGGTGAGCACATGGCTGAAGACTCGACGGGCAGCAGAGATCACAGAGGGGGAGCAGTGAGAGAGGATCTCACTGAACTCCCGCCAAAGAGAAAATTTAAACTTTTCCAGGACTTGCCTTCATTCTTGGGTCAAGGGCAGGTTTTTTTTTTGCAAATTTATTCAGTAAAAGCAAGATCTGGTTAATTATCCCACTCAGGAAATGTGACTGCTTCAGAATGATCTCTGCATATGTTTGATCAATAGCAATGAATGGAAACAGCCCAGAAGTCTACTATATTCATTCCAGAGATCAGGAGAATGTTTTCTTTAAGATAAACGCACTCCTTGAAGAAGCCCTACTGAACGGTGAAGTCCCTGTACTGACTTCTCATCCCTGTGATCACTAAAACTACAAGTCGGCATCAAGCAATCTCTCCACTGGGCTTCTGATTTGTAACATGGCTCTGAGTCATTGAATCAGACTTTGCGGAAGGTAGGGTTCCTGCTGAACAGCTCCAGAGTTTGGGACTGAATCCGAATTATTGAAGCAGTGAGACAACATCTCCACTGTGGCGTAGCTGGTAGAGCTTCTGCCTTGCAGCAGTAGTGACACAGGTTCAATCCTGACCTCGGGCGCTGTCTGCGACAGGGTTGCCGCCTTCTTGGAAAAGGCACATTTAGGAACATCTACTTGGCTCGTGAACGGGAATTGAAATTCATTCTGGCACTGAAAGTGCTTTTCAAAACCCAGCTTGAGAACGACAAAGCTGAGCGTCGACTCGAAGAGAAATTGAGATTCAGTCTCACCCCAAGCATCCAAATACCCTGAGGCTCTACAATTATTTCTCTGACCGTACAAGAATTTACCTCATGCTAGAGTAACCATGCGGCACTCTAGTTTAATCCCACATCTCATAGCTCTGCTGGTAGATTAATCAAACAATGCAAACAGGGATTCAACAAAGGAGGGAAGAATTAGATTGATTTTAGAGTAGGTTAAAAAGTCGGCACAACATTGTGGGCAGAAAGGCCTATACTGTGCTGTAATGTTCCACCTCAAAAAATGCACTGTGTAATGATTTGATCTGCATGAACAGTATGCAAGACAAGCTGTTCACTGTATCTCAGTAGATGTGACAAAAATAAAGCAATTCCAATTCCAATTCCATTGGTGCCCAACAAATAGCTCCAGGCCAGTAAGGTCTAAAAGGAGAGAAGGGTTCTTGGCACCAGTACATTTCTCCTGCCCCACCGGACTGCAGAAGAGGGTGAGTCGGGAGCGGTCATCGGGGCCTGTGGAGGTTGACCTCTCCCATCCCAATAGCCGCCCACCAGTGGAGCTGAAGATGGTGCTTGTTATTACAATAAATGAACAATAGGATACGACTGCAAACGACATTATCAACATTTATAAAGACTCGTTAATAATTCCAACGTACCATAATCAAACGGGATATGAAACCGGGCCACATCTGAGCAAAGATTTAGACAGAGAGGAAGTCCTGACCTATTTCCGTGGGCGCCACAGTCGTGTAGCAGTTAGCACAATGCTATTAGAGCTTGGGACATTCTGGAGTTCAGAGTTCAATTCTGGTGCCGTTCCCTAAGGAGTCTCTGTAGTTCTCCCTGTGGAATACGTGGGTTTTTTCTGGGTCCTCCGGTTTCAAGATGTATCAAGTAGGTTAATTCAAAGTTCAAAGTACATTTATTATCAAAGTATGCATACATTATACAACCTTGAGGTCCGACTACTTGCAGGCAGCCACGAAACAAAGAAGCCGTAATAAAATGAAGACTAACAAACATCCAATGTGCAGAGAGAATAAAAACAAATCATGCCAACAACAAAGGTAAGCAAATATCACACAGAATAAAGGTGAGAACGCAGACGTAAATCCCAGAGCTGCTGGAGTAGGCCACAGCCTCAGTACAGCACCGAGTGGAGAAAACATTGCCAAGCCCACAGATTCAAAGCTGAAGACAGCCAGAGCAGGACACAGGCCAGGCTTCAGTACTGTCTTTCCATCTGGAGGTGAGAGAGGTCCCCAGTGGAAGTCCTTTTACCAGGGAGTTCTTCCCATGCACTTTGGGGATCTGGGGTGGAGGCTGCTGCATACATCGGTGCCCTGTAACAAGTTCCTCAGCTCTTCCCAACCGCATGTCACTTCTGCAGGCTGGAGGAGGCTGTGTACCGCACGTACACGGAGTGTGCGAGGCTGCAGCATGTTTTGCGTATCTGCGAGGGCTGCTCCTGGCCTTCTGGTTACACTTTAGCCCCACCCTATTTATAAATGGTCATCCAGTAAGGAGGGGGGGCATGGAGGGATGAGGATGTCCTTGTCAGCTTGATCCTGGGGCTGGCTAAAACAGCTATCCGTGGGTCCTGGAAGCAGATGCTGGAGGGATCTGCCTGGGCAGACTGCCTGGCAATGATTAGGGGGTATCTGTGCCTGGGTAACCATTGAGAGGGAACAGACATTGTCCATGGCAACCTTAGAGGACTTCCAGGGGGCAGCTGAGCTCCACAGGGAATAAGCACCATCATTGATGGAGATGGAAACATTTTAGTTTAATGTCTTGTCTAGTAATTGTGTTAGCATTGAATTTGTAATAAAGATATTTTGTAAAATAAAATCAGCCTCAGTTCAGCACAGAGCTGAGTGAACATCGTGGAGCAGGGAGCAGAACTGGCCTGACCCTCCGCTCTGGTCCTGACGCCTTTTCAATCTGTCTGGCCCGGCATTTGAATTGTCCAAACATCGGGTCATCCCTCTCTCTAGGACCCGGGCCTGTTGCATCATTTTAAATTGCCCCATGATTAGGTTAGGGTTAATCAGGTTTGTCAGGGGTTGCTGGGGCAGCATGGTTTGAAGGGACGGAAGGGCCTTCTCTGTGCTGTTCTGATAAAGTAAAAAATAAAAAAAAACTCCTCACCTATTTCTTTGATTTATGCATTTTGGGGAATCATTCAACTCCACCTTCAGGCTAATCACCTTCCTTATGATACTCACTCCACTGATCTCCACCAAAGGGTAATTTACTGT